>NC_053023.1:37276431-37508753 GCF_003073215.2 Triticum urartu | reverse complement strand
GAATTCTTCGATCTTCTCTTTTAGGTCGCCGTTCTGTCTCACTAGAGCGACAATCTCCTCCATGTAGTCCTTGTGAGTGGCCTTCAGTTCTCCTTCTAGTTCGATAATCCTGGCCTTTGCTTTCTTCAACTCCATCATGTCTGCGCACATCTGGTTCTCCTGGCGTCGAATGTGCTGGTTTAACTCTTGGATGAAGGCTGCAATGGATCTATCCTTCTTGGTGCTAACTATCTCCCAATGCTCATCTCGGCGCCCACAAATCTGATAGATAGTATCCTTGAGATCATCTTGGTAGACTTCTCCAATGCGTCCCATGGTTATGTGAGCTGCCATGCTCTTTCCTAGGCTCCAGGTTGGTGCATTAAAAATACAGTCTATGGGATCCGTGACTGGTGCGAACGTTCTTCCTGGAACTTGAGCTTGAATCTTCCAACGCTCCTCTTCGGGTAAAGTGGCGTTGTAGGTCCCGGTGAAGCTTGGTATTCCGATGTTTAGGTACTTAGTGACTTCCTTTAGGTGTCGTCCAAAGGGTGTATCTTCATCCGGCTGTGTGAACTTGATCCTCGCTTCCGTCATCCTAAAAGAATAGAAAAGGTGAGGAGTCAGAATGAGAAGAGAGTAGTGATCTAGGGCTTTAGCTTAGTGGTCGTGTCCTACAGTCAGCGTGTGCTCTGATACCATCTTGTAGCGACCAGACCTCAAATAGTCCGATCTCTGTGCTCAGGTGTCATCCCTGGATCAGTAATGCTGACACCACACAGTACTTGAAGGATTTATAACAGAGTATCAATCACACACTTATTACATCGAATGTCTCAAAAGAGAACTTATTAAAATAAATATGGCTTAAGGCCATCTAATAACGATAACAGCGGAAGGCTTGGAAGATAAGCGAGTCCATCAACTCCAACGGCATCACTGAGTATAGAACCACGACCTAAAGGCACCTTACTCGACGTCTGAAAAGTCTGCAACATGAAACGTTGCAGCCCGAAAACGGGTCAGCACATGGAATATGCTGGCAATGTAACACATAGAGAGTAATGAAAGAGTAAGCTATACTATATGCATATATGGCTGGTGGAAAAGCTCTATGGTTACAGTTTTGCGTAAAGCCAATTTTTCCCTACTGCAAAGGAATAATTTTTTTTAACTATCATGGTGGTTGTTAAACATTGAGAATGGTTGACAGCATCCTCAATCCCAATTAAGCATCATCATTAAAACCCAACAAAATTAATTAGAGTAACATGATGAGATTCACATGATAATCCAAGTACTAGATACTCAAAACGTCCATAACCGGGGACACGGCTAACCATGATTAGTTTATACACTCTGCAGAGGTTTGCGCACTTTTCCCCACAAGACTCGATCTCCTCCGTTGGATTTCTCGCACTACATGGTGTTTGAGAAACGGATGACCGAGACATAGTCTTTCAGAGGCGCTAGCACCTTACGATGGGTAGACCGTTACACCTACTTTCCCCTACATCTGCTAGTCTACCACTGTAAGAGTTCGCACGACTTAATCAACTATGCTAGAGCCCATAATAGCTTGTGGCTGCACACGGAAGTTTCTAGTATGAATAATCTCATGATCCCTTTGGGCCTGGGTGGCGGTCCATAAAGAAAAACAACAGGCAATCCTGGAATACCCAGGTACCTCAATCCACCCAGATGTGTGTTTAAGTTGGCACCTTAGATAAACCATTAATTAACAATCTCACATCTGTCATGGATATCACTCACCCAATCCACGTCTACTAGCATAGCATGGCATAATAAGCAAACATAGAAGTAACTCCCAAAGGTTTGATAACAAAACAGGTAATAGGTACTACCTCAACTACTTCCCATCCCACAATTTAATTAGATCCTAATCATGCAATGTTTGAGGATTGATGTAATGCAATAAAACTGGGTAGTAAAGAGGTATGATCAAAGTGTTACTTGCCTTGCTGAGGGTCTACGAAACTTAGAGATTCGAAGTAACAGGCGGCGCACTCCGGATACTCTACCGCAAACAAACAAACAAGCATACAATAAGTACTCATCTAATGCATAGGTAAAACTCAAATAAGAGGTCTAACCAGAAAGTTCAACTTAAGAACTCCGGTTTGCAAAAAGAATCAAATCGAACAAAACAACAAAAGTCAAACGGCGAAAGAAACAACTTCGTTTTACTAATCTGGACCTAAGTCAAATTTTACAGAAGCAAAAACTGGTTTAAGTTGGTTATTCGGAACGAGGGTTTCGAGACAAAACTCCAGGCGCTTGAATCGCCTGATTCCGATAAACGAGTGAAAAGTTATACTAAAACGAAAATCAGATCAGAAATCGCGATCAGGAATAATCGCGGAAAAATCCGAGAAAAAGAAAAACGACGAACGGATTAACGAACGAACGTTTGTTATCCGGATCTAAACGACGAACACGTTCGTTAAAATGAACGAATGAGCGAACGCTTGCTAAATAAACTAAACCGGAAAAAAACCGATCTATTAAAAAAACGGAAGTAAAAAAACCAACGAAAAACCGACGGAAAAACCGAGCGGTTTTTTCTAAAAAAAATGGCGGCGGGATCGAGGTAACCTCGGGCGGCGTGTCCGGCGGCGGCGGGCGGCGGCAGCGGTGGCGCGCGGGTCTAGGCGGCGGTGCTAGGGTTTGGGGCGCGCGGGCGGCCTGCGGGGCTGAGGCGCTGGTGGGCTTCGGCGGCTCGGGCGGGCGGCTTATAAAGGCCCCCTGGGCGGAGTCCCGCTCGGGTACGGCCCGGAGTCGGTTCGGACTTTTTTTTAAATAGTTCCGCGCAGAAAAACTAACGAAAGAAATACTAAACGGACTCCAAAAATCCTGAAATAAATTTTCCTGGACTTCGAAAATCAAGCCGGACAAAGTGAACATTTATTTGGGGCCTAAATGCAATTTTAAAAAACGCACATTTTTCCTAAATTCAAATAAAATGGCAAAAAACTCCGAAATAAAATCTTATTTGATTTTATTATTAAATCCACAATATTTCTTTATTTTGGGAAAGTCATTTTATTCCCTCTCTCAGATTTTTATAATAGAAATAATTGAAGATAAAATAATTAAAATCAAATGATCTTATTCTCAAAATTTGAGAGAACTCAAATATGAAAATAACGAAATCCCCAACTCTCTCCATGGGTCCTTGAGTTGTGTAGAATTTCTAGGATCAAAACCAAAAGCAAATAAAATATGATATGCAATGATGATCTAATGTATAACATTCCAAATTGAAAATTTGGGATGTTACACCAAGAGTCTCTTGTGTCCCCAACACACCCAATACAATGGTAAATTGTATAGGTGCACTAGTTCGGCGAAGAGATGGTGATACAAGTGCAATATGGATGGTAGATATAGGTTTTTGTAAACTGAAAATATAAAAACAGCAAGGTAACAAACGGTAAAAGTGAGCGTAAACGGTATTGCAATTATAGGAAACAAGGCCTAGGGTTCATACTTTCACTAGTGCAAGTTCTCTCAACAATAATAACATAATTGGATCATATAACTATCCTTCACATGCAACAAAGAGTCACTCCAAAGTCACTAATAGCGGAGAAAAAATGAAGAGATTATGGTAGGGGACAAAACCACCTCAAAGTTATTCTTTCCAATCAATCCATTGGGCTATTCCTATAAGTGTCACAAACAACCCTAGAGTTCGTACTAGAATAACACCTTAAGACACAGATCAACCAAAACCCTAATGTCACCTAGATACTCCAATGTCACCTCAAGTATCTGTGGGTATGATTATACGATATGCATCACACAATCTCAATTCATGTACTCAAACCAACAAATAGAACCTCAAAGAGTGCCCAAAGTTTCTACCGAAGAATCACGACGAAAACGTGTGCCAACCCCTATGCATAGGTTCATGGGCGGAACCCGCAAGTTGATCACCAAAACATACATTAAGTGAATCACGTGATATCCCATTGTCACCACAGATACGCACGGCGAGACATACATCAAGTGTTCTCAAGTCTTTAAAGACTCAATCCGATAAGATTACTTCAAGGGGAAAACTCAATCCATTACAAGAGAGAAGAGGGGGAGAAGAAACATAAGATCCAACTATAATAGCAAAGCTCGCGATACTTCAAGATCATGCCAAATCAAGAACACGAGAGAGAGAGATCAAACACATAGCTACTGGTACATTCCCTCAGCCCCGAGGGTGAACTACTCCCTCATCGTCATGGAGAGCGCCAGGATGATGAAGATGGCCACCGGTGAGGGATCCCCCTCCGGCAGGGTGCCGGAACAGGGTCCCGATTGGTTTTTGGTGGCTACAGAGGCTTTCGGCGGCGGAACTCCCGATCTAATCTTCGTTCTGGAAGATTTATGATACGTAGGTATATATGGGTGAAAGGAGTACGTCGGTTGACCGAAGGAGGGGCCACAAGGCAGGGGGCGTGCCCCTACCCTCGTGAGCACCTCCTTCATCTTCTGACGTAGGGTCCAAGTCTATCCGGTAGGTTTCCTTCCAAAAATAACTTCTGTAGTTGATTTAGTTCCGTTTCGACTCCGTTTGATATTCCTTTTCCTCGAAACAGTGAAATAGGCATAAAACAGCAAATCTGGGCTGGGCCTCCGGTTAATTGAATGTACTTTTATGTGTCGAATTACTCGGTACAATATTCTTAGAACAAAAAACCCCTCTTATCTTATATATACAAGAAAAAAAGTTTTGTTTCGTATACTGTGTGCTAAGTATTCTTTTCCTATCAATGAACTTTTCATAATTTTCCTAATAGAATATGTTAGTCCCAAAAGTAATATAAAAGTGGATAATAAAGCCGAATATTGCCTAAAACAGTAGATAATATAGCATGAAGCAATCAAAAATTATAGATACATTGGAGACGTATCAATTACATCTTGTAGTTGATTACTATATGGTTTATTTAGTGGAAGATTTTATGTTCAGATCCAATATGCTATTTAATACCCCTCTGATCTTGAGCATGATTATTATTTGTGAGTAGTTACTTTTGTTCTTGAGGTCATGGGAGAAATCATGCTGCAAGTAATCATGTGAACTTGATATGTGTTTGATATTTTGATAGTATGTATGTTGTGATTCCCTTAGTGGTGTCATGTGAATGTCGACTCCATGATACTTCACCATATTTGGGCCTAAGGTAATGCATTATGGAGTAGGTATTAGATGATGGGTTGCGAGGGTGACAGAAGCTTAAACCCTAGTTTATGCGTTGTTCCGTAAGGGACTGATTGGATCCAAAAGTTTAATGCTATGGTTAGAATTTATTCTTAATACTTTTCTCGTAGTTGCGAATCCTTGCGAGGGGGTTAATCATAAGTAGGATGTTTGTTCAAGTAAGAACATAACCTAAGCACCTGTCTACCCACATATCAAATTATCAAAGTAGCGAACACGAATCAAATCAACATGATGAAAGTGACTAGATGAAATTCCCGTGCACCCTAAAAAACGCTTTGCTTATTGTAAGAGACCGCTTTCGCCTGTCCTTTGCCTCAAAAGGATTGGGCTATCTTGCTGCACTTTTGTTACTATCATCGTTACTTGCTCGTTACAAATTATCTTGCTATCAAACTACTCTGTTACTTACAATTTCAACACTTGCAGACATTACCTTGCTGAAAACCACTTGTCATTTCCTTCTGCTCCTCGTTGGGTTCGACACTCTTACTTATCGAAAAGAGCTACAATTGATCCCATATACTTGTGGGTCATCATATGTGCAGTGCAAAAACATAAAATTTGAATATAGTGCGTGAATCTACATTTTTTACTGGAACGTCAAGAGTTTCTGAAATTTCTACACAGTACTGGTATGCACATTGTTTATTTTGTCCTAATTTTTCAGAATTGTTTGAACCACGGAAGTATATGTACCATCTGCATCTTTACAGACTATCCTGTTTTCACAGATTGCTATTATAGTTTCTTTATTTGCTTATGTTTGAAATCTTGTTGAGCCCAATTGAGTTGGGAGCCATAGAATTATGATAGCATACAGTGGGTAATGTTTGATTGTAATTATACAATAATGTTACAACATGACATGATGGGATTTGATGTTATAGGTACTAACCCTTCTAATAAAAAATTTTGTTACGTTTTGTGAGGATGAAGTGTTCGGAGATCAAGGAGGTATCGATATGAGAAGAATAAGGAGAGAGGCAAGAGTTCAAGCTTGGGGTGCCCAAGATGCCCCAAGTAAATATTCAAGGAGACTCAAGCGTCTAAACTTGGGAATGTCCCAGAAGACATCCCATCTTTGTTCCTCAACAAGTATCGGTATGTCTCAGTTTTTATTTTGCGCACTTGATATGAGTAAATTCTTGGAGCGTCGTGTGCTTTTTATTTTTCTTTTAATAATGCACCATGTTGGTAGGAAATAGTCCTTGGTTGATTTATAAAATGTTCTTTGCACTTCACTTTTATCTTCTGAGTATGGCTTTGTAGAATGCTTCATGTGCCTTGATACGTCCATTTTGCATCATGTTTTCTTATTGTTATTTACAATGTTTTTATCCATAATAATGCCTTTTGGAGTAATTCTAATGCCTTTTCTCTCATAATTTGCAAGGTACACACCAAGAGGGAGCATTCTGGCAGCTGGAAATCTGGACCTGAAAAAGCTACGCCAGGCCACCTATTCTGCCCAACTCCAAATGAGCTGAAACTCCACGAGGATTTTTTATGAAATATTTAAGAAATAATGGAGCCAATAAACACCAGAGGGGGCCCACCAGGTGGGCACAACCCACATGGGCGCGCCAGGCCCCCCTGGCGCGCCCTGGTGGGTTTGGCCTTCTTGGCCCACCTCCGGTGCCCATCTTCTGGTATATAAGTCATTTTGACCTACAAAAAATAAGGGGAAGACTTTCGGGACGGAGCACCGCCGTCTCGAGGCGGAACTTGGGCAGGAGCACTTTTGCCCTCCGGCGGAGCGATTCTGCCGGGGGAACTTCCCTCCCGGAGGGGGAAATCATCGTCATCATCATCACCAAAAACTCTCCCATCTTGGGGAGGGCAATCTCTATCGACATCTTCACAAGCACCATCTCATCTCAAACCCTAGTTCATCTCTTGTATTCAATCTTGTTACCAGAACTATAGATTGTTGCTAGGGGGTGACTAGTAGTGTTGATTACATCTTGTAGTTGATTACTATATGGTTTATTTGGTGGAAGATTATATGTTCAGATCCATTATGCATATTAATACCCCTCTAATCATGATCATGTTCATTTTTTGTGAGTAGTTACTTTTGTTCTTGAGGTCACGGGATAAATCATGTTGCAAGTAATCATGTGAATTTGATATGTGTTCGATATTTTGATGATATGTATGTTGTGATTCCGTTAGTGGTGTCATGTGAACGTCGACTACATGACACTTCACCATATTTGGGCCTAAGGGAATGCATTGTGGAGTAGTAAATAGATGGTGGGTTGCGAGAGTGACAGAAACTTAAACCCCAGTTTATGCACTATTCCGTAAGGGACCGATTGGATCCTAGAGTTTAATGCTATGGTTAGAATTTATTCTTAATACTTTTCTCGTAGTTGCGGATGCTTGCAGGAGGGTTAATAATGAGTAGGAGGTTTTTTCAAGTAAGTACAACACCTAAGCACCGGTCCACCCACAAATCAAATTATCAAAGTAGCGAACACAAATCAAACAAACATGATGAAAGTGACTAGATGAAATTCCCGTGCACCCTCAAGAACGCTTTGCTTATCATAAGAGACCATTTTGGCCTGCCCTTTGCCTTAAAAGGATTGGGCTACCTTGCTGCATACTTGTTACTATTATCGTTACTTGCTCGTTACAAATTATCTTTGCTATCAAACTACTCTGCTACTTACAATTTCAGCACTTGCAGACATTACCTTACTGAAAACTACTTGTCATTTCCTTCTGCTCCTCGTTGGGTTCGACACTCTTACTTATCGAAAAGAGCTACAATTGATCCCCTATACTTGTGGGTCATCAAGGCTATTTTCTGGCGCCGTTGCTGGGGAGTGAAGCGCCTTTGGTAAGTGGAATTCGGTAAGGAAACATTTATATAGTGTGCTAAAATTTATTGTCACTTGTTACTATGGAAAACAATCCTTTGAGGGGTTTGTTCGGGGTATCTTAACCTTGTCCGGAACCACAATTAATTGCCCCTCAACCTACTGCACCTACGAAAAATATTTATGAAATTCGTTCGGGTATGATGGAACAACTACTAGCTAATCCTTATGCAGGAGATGAAACAGAACATCCTGATAAGCACTTGATATATGTAGAACAAATTTGTGGATTGTTCAAGCTTGCAGATTTACCCGGAGATGAGGTGATGAGAAAGATTTTCCCTTTATCTTTGAAGGGAAAAGCATTGGCATGGTATAGGCTATGCGATGATATTGGATCATGCAATTGGAGTTCCACCAAAAAATTTATCCTAAGCATCTAGCTAGTTCATCGTGATCGGTATTATATATATAATTTTTGGCCTTGTGAAGGAGAAAGTATCGCTCTAGCTTGGGGCAGGCTTAAGTCAAATGTTATATTCATGCCCCAAGCATGAGCTCTCAAGAGAAATTAGTATTCAGAATTTTTATGCTAGACTTTCTCGTAATTATCAAACCATGCCGGATACTTCTTGTGCTGGTTCATTTTTGAAGAAAACTATTGAATTCCGGTGGGATCTTCTGGAAAGAATTAAATGCAACTCTGAAGATTGGGAACTCGACGAAGGTAAAGAGCCAGGTATAAAGCTTAAGTATGATTGTGTTAAATCTTTTATGGATACCGATGCTTTTCAAAAGTTAAGCACTAAATATGGACTGGACTCTGAGATAGTAGCCTCCTTTTGTGAATCATTTGCTACTCATGTTTAACTCCCTAAAGAGAAGTGGCTTAAATATCACCCACCTATTAAAGAAGAAATTAAAGAACTGGTACCAGTTGAAGAAGAAACTATACTCTATAATGTTGATCCAGTTGTTCCTACTGCTTATATAGAGAAACCACCTTTTCCTGTTAGGATAAAGGAACATGCTAAAGTTTCAACTGTGGTTAACAAAAGTTTTGTTAGAACACCTAAACCTGATGAACAAATTGAAGTAGAACCTAGCATTGCTATGGTTAAAGATCTCTTAGAAGAAGACATAGATGGGCATGTTATTTACTTCTGTGCAGAAGCTGCTAGAATTGCTAAACCCGAAAAAGGGATAAAAATAGACCAGTTGTTGGCCTGCCTGTTGATACTTCCATTTTGCATCATGCTTTTATATTGATATTTATTGCATTATGGACTGTTATTACACGTTATATCACAATACTTATGCCTATTCTCTCCTATTTTACAAGGTTTACATGAAGAGGGAGAATGCCGACAGCTGGGATTCTGGGCTGGAAAAGGAGCAAATATTAGAGACCTATTCTGCACAGCTCCAAAAGTCCTGAAACTTCACGGAAGTCATTTTTGGAATTAATAAAAAATACTGAGCGAAGAAACTACCAGAGGGGGGCCACACCCTAGCCACGAGGGTGGGAGGCGCGCCCTACCCCCCTGGGCGCGCCCCCTGCCTCGTGGGACCCCTGGTGGCCCTCCGGTGCCCATCTTCTGCTATATGAAGTCTTTCGCCCGAAGAAAAATCATAAGCAAGCTTTCGGAAAGAAACTCCCCCGCCACGAGGCGGAACCTTGGTGGAACCAATCTAGGGCTCCGGCAGAGCTGTTCTGCCAGGGAAACTTCCCTCCGGGAGGGGGAAATCATCGCCATCGTCATCACCAACACTCCTCTCATTGGGAGGGGGCCAATATCCATCAACATCTTCACCAGCACCATCTCCTCTCAAACCCTAGTTCATCTCTTGTATCCAATCTTTGTCCCAAAGCCTCAATTGGTACCTGTGGGTTGCTAGTAGTGTTGATTACTCCTTGTAGTTGATGCTAGTTGGTTTATTTTGTGGAAGATCATATGTTCAGATCCATTATGCATATTAATACCCCTCTGATTATGAACATGAATATGCTTTGTGAGTAGTTACGTTTGTTCCAGAGGACATGGGAGAAGTCTTGCTATTAGTAGTCATGTGAATTTGGTATTCGTTCGATATTTTGATGAGAAGGCATTGGGAAGTAATAAGTAGATGATGGGTTGCTACAGTGACAGAAGCTTAAACCCTAATTTATGCGTTGCTTTGTAAGGGGCTGATTTGGAACCATATGTTTCATGCTATGGTTAGGTTTACCTTAATACTTCTTTTGTAGTTGCGGATGCTTGCAATAGGGGTTAATCATAAGTGGGATGCTTGTCCAAGTAAGGACAACACCCAAGCACCGGTCCACCCACATATCAAATTATCAAAGTACCGAACGCGAATCATATGATCATGATGAAAACTAGCTTGACGATAATTCCCATGTGTCCTCGGGAGCGCTTTTCTCTATATAAGAGTTTGTCCAGGCTTGTCCTTTGCTACAAAAATGATTGGGCCATCTTGCTGCAATTTATTTACACTTGTTACTTGTTACTCGTTGCAAATTACCTTATCACAAAACTGCCTGTTACCGATAATTTTAGTGCTTGCAGAGAATACCTTGCTGAAAACCGCTTATCATTTCCTTCTGCTCCTCGTTGGGTTCGACACTCTTACTTATCGAAAGGACTACGATAGATCCCCTATACTTGTGGGTCATCAAGACTCTTTTCTGGCGCCGTTGTCGGGGAGTGAAACGCGTTTGCTAGGTGGAATTTGGTAAGGAAAAATTTATGTAGTGTGCTGAAATTTACTGTCACTTGTTACTATGGAAAGTAATCCTTTGAGGGGCTTGTTCGGGGTATCTTCACCCCGACCAGTAGAGCAAAGAGTTGCTCCTCAACCTACTGAACCTACTGAAAATGTTTACTTTGAAATTCCTTCTGGTATGATAGAGAAACTGCTAGCTAATCCTTTTGCAGGAGATGGAACATTGCATCCCGATTTACATTTAATCTATGTGGATGAAGTTTGTGGATTATTTAAGCTTGCAGGTATGCCCGATGATGTTATCAAAAAGAAGGTCTTCCCTTTATCTTTGAAGGGAGATGCATTGACATGGTATAGGCTATGTGATGATATGGGATCATGGGACTACAAGCGATTGAAATTGGAATTTCATCAGAAGTTTTATCCTATGCATCTTGTTCATCGTGATCGTAATTATATATATAATTTTTGGCCTCGCGAAGCATAGCTCAAGCTTGGGGGAGGCTTAAGTCAATGTTATATTCATGCCCCAATCATGAGCTCTCAAGAGAAATGATTATTCAAAATTTTTATGCTCGGCTTTCTGACAACAATCGCTCCATGCTCGATACTTCTTGTACTGGTTCTTTTATGATGAAGACTATTGAATTCAAATGGGATTTATTGGAAAGAATTAAACGCAACTCTGAAGATTGGGATCTCGACGAAGGTAAGGAGTCAGGTATAACACCTAAGTTTGATTGTGTTAAATCTTTTATGGATACCGATGTTTTCCGCAAATTTAGCACTAAATATGGACTTGACTCTGAGATAGTAGCTTCTTTTTGTGAATCTTTTGCTGCTCATGTTGATCTCCCTAAGGATAAGTGGTTTAAATATCATCCTCCGATAGAAGTAAAAGTAGTTGAACCTATTAAAGTTGAAGAAAAGACTATCACTTATAATGATCCTATTGTTCCTACTGCTTATGTTGAGAAACCACCTTTCCCTGTTAGGATAAAGGATCATGCTAAAGCTTCAATTGTGGTTCGTAAAAGCAATATTAGAACTTATACACCCCCTGAGCATGTTAAAGTTGAACCTAATATTGCTATGGTTAAGGATCTCTTGGCTGATAATATTGATGGGCATGTTATTTATTTCTGTGATGAGACTGCTAGAATTGCTAAACCTAGTGCTAAAGATAAACATAGACCTATGGTAGGCATGCCTGTTATTTCTGTTAAAATAGGAGATCATTGTTATCATGGCTTGTGTGATATGGGTACTAGTGCAATACCTATTTCTTTATACAAAGAAATTATGCATGATATAGCACCCGCTGAGTTAGAAGAAATTGATGTCACCATTAAACTTGCCAATAGATATACTATTTCACCGATTGGGATTGTTAGAGATGTTGAAGTCTTGTGTGGGAAAACTAAATATCCTGCTGATTTTCTTGTTCTTGGTTCCCCACAAGATAGCTTTTGTCCCATTATATTTGGTAGACCCTTCTTGAACACTTTTAATGCTAAGATAGACTGCGAAAAGGATGTTGTTACTATTGGTTTGGATGATATGTCTCATGAGTTTAATTTTTCTAAATTTCATAGACAACCCCGTGATGAGGAATTGCCTAGTGTAGATGAAATTATTGGTCTTGCTTCTATTGCTGTGCCTCCTAATGATCCTTTAGAACAATATTTGCTAGACCATGAAAATGATATTATGAATGAAAGAAGGGAAATAGATGAAGTATTCTTTAAACAGGGACCTATTCTGAAACACAACTTGCCTGTTGAAATCCTAGGGGATCCTCCTCCATCCAAAGGGTGATCCCGTGTTTGAGCTTAAACCATTGCCTGATACTCTTAAATATGCTTATCTTGATGAAAATAAGATATATCCTGTTATTATTAGTGCTAACCTTTCAGAGCAGGAGGAAGAAAAATTATTGAAAACTCTGAAGAAGCACCGCGCTGCTATTGGATATACTCTTGATGATCTTAAGGGCATTAGTCCCACTCTTTTTCAACACAAAATAAACTTGGAGAAAGACGCCAAACCAGTTATTGATCATCAACGATAGTTAAATCCTAAGATGAAAGAAGTGGTAAGAAAGGAAATATTAAAGCTCCTTGAAGCAGGTATAATTTATCCCGTTGCTGATAGTCAGTGGGTAAGTCCTATACATTGTGTTCCTAAGAAAGGAGGTATTACTGTCGTTCCTAATGATAAAGATGAATTGATTCCGCAAAGAATTATTACAGGTTATAGGATGGTAATTGATTTCCGCAAATTAAATAAAGCTACTAAAGAAGATCATTACCCTTTGCCTTTCATTGATCAAATGCTAGAAAGATTATCCAAGCATACACATTTTTGCATTCTAGATGGTTACTCTGGTTTCTCTCAAATACCTGTGTCAGCTGATGATCAAGAAAAGACCACTTTTACTTACCCTTTCGGTACCTTTGCTTATAGATGTATGCCTTTTGGTTTATGTAATGCACCTGCTACCTTTCAAAGATGCAAGATGGCTATATTCTCTGATTTTTGTGAAAAGATTTGTGAGGTTTTCATGGACGATTTCTCCTTTATGGATCCTCTTTTGATGATTGCTTGAGCAACCTTGATCTAGTTTTGCAGAGATGTGAAGAAACTAACATTGTCTTGAACTGGGAGAAATGCCACTTTATGGTTAACGAAGGAATTTTCTTGGGGCATATAATTTATGAAAGAGGTATTGAAGTTGATAAAGTTAAAGTTGATGCTATTGAAAAGATGCCGTGTCCCAAGGACATCAAAGGTATAAGAAGTTTCCTCGGTCATGCTGGTTTTTACAGGAGGTTCATTAAGGACTTCTCAAATATCTCTCCGCCTCTGACTAATCTATTACAAAAAGATATACCATTTGTCTTTGATGATGATTGTGTAGAAACATTTGAAATACTTAAGAAAGCATTGATTTCTGCACCTATTGTTCAGCCACCTGATTGGAATTTACCTTTTGAAATTATGTGTGACGCTAGTGACTATGCTGTAGGTGCTGTTCTAAGGCAAAGAGTTGATAAGAAATTAAATGTTATTCAATATGCTAGTAAAACTCTAGACAATGCCCATAGAAATTATGCTACTACTGAAAAAGAATTCTTAGCAGTTGTATTTGCTTGTGATAAGTTCAGACCTTATATTGTTGATTCTAAAGTAACTATTCACACTGATCATGCTGCTATTAAATACCTTATGGAAAAGAAAGATGCTAAACCTAGACTTATTAGATGGGTTCTCTTGCTACAAGAATTTGATTTGCATATTATTGATAGAAAGGGAGCTGAGAACCCCGTTGCAGAAAACTTGTCTAGGTTAGAGAATGTTCTTGATGACCCACTACCTATTGATGATAGCTTTCCTGATGAACAATCAAATGTCATAAATGCTTCTCGTAGTGCTCCATGGTATGCTGATTATGCTAATTAAATTGTTGCTAAATTTATAACACCTAGTTTCACATACCAGCAAAAGAAAAAGTTTTTCTATGATTTGAGACATTACTTTTGGGATGACCCACATCTTTATAAAGAAGGAGCAGATGGTCTTATTAGACGTTGTGTACCTGAGCATGAACAGGAACAGATCCTACGCAAGTGTCACTCCGAAGCTTATGGAGGACACCACGCTGGAGATAGAACTTGCTACCTCTTGAGCACTGCGTTGGATTTCCCTGAAGAGGAGAGGATGATGCAGAAAAGTAGCGTAAGTATTTCCCTCAGTTTTTGAGAACCAATGTATCAATCCAGTAGGAGGCTACACGCAAGTCCCTCGTACCTACACAAAAACAATAGCTCCTCGCAACCAACGTGATTAGGGGTTGTTAATCCCTTCACGGTCACTTATGAGAGTGAGATCTGATAGAGATGATAGGTAATATTTTTGGTATTTTTGATATAGAGATGCAAAGTGAAAAGTAAAAGGCAAAGTAAAAAGCAAAGCAATAATAAAGTGATGGAGATTGATATGATGAGAATAGACCCGGGGGCCATAGGTTTCACTAGTGGCTTCTCTCAAGAGCATAAATATTCTACGGTGGGTGAACAAATTACTGTTGAGCAATTGACAGAATTGAGCATAGTTATGAGAATATCTAGGTATGACCATGTATATAGGCATCACGTCCGAGACAAGTAGACCGACTCCTGCCTACATCCACTACTATTACTCCACTCATCGACCGCTATCTAGCATGCATCTAGAGTATTAAGTTAAAAACAGAGTAACGCCTTAAGCAAGATGACATGATGTAGAGGGATAGTTTCATGAAATATGATAAAAACCCCATCTTGTGCCTTGCTGCCCCTTCTATCACTGGGAAAGGACACCGCAAGATTGAACCCAAAGCTAAGCACTTCTCCCATGGCAAGAAAAACCAATCTAGTAGGCCAAACCAAACTGATAATTCGAAGAGACTTGCAAAGATAACCAATCATACATAAAAGAATTCAGAGAAGATTCAAATATTATTCATAGATGGACTTGATCATAAGCCCACAATTCATCGATCTCAACAAACACACCGCAAAAAGAAGATTACATCGAATAGATCTCCACGAGAGAGGGGGAGAACATTGTATTGAGATCCAAAAAGAGAGAAGAAGCCATCTAGCTAATAACTATGGACCCGAAGGTCTAAGGTAAACTACTCGCACTTCATCGGAGAGGCTATGATGATGTAGAAGCCCTCCGTGATGATGGCCCTCTCCGGCGGAGCTCTGGAACAGGCCCCAAGATGGGGTCTCGTGGATACAGAAAGTTGCGGCGGTGGAATTAGGTTTTTGGCTCCGTATCTGATCGTTTGGGGGTACGTAGGTATATATAGGAGGAAGGAGTACGCCGGTGGAGTAACAGGGGGCCCACGAGGCAGGGGGCGCGCCATAGGGGGGGCTGATATGTCTCCAACGTATCTATAATTTTTGATTGCTCCATGCTATATTATCTACTGTTTTGGACTATATTGGGCTTTATTTTCCACTTTTATATTATTTTTGGGACTAACCTATTAACCGGAGGCCCAGCCAAGAATTGCTGTTTTTTTGCCTATTTCAGTGTTTCGAAGAAACGGAATATCAAACGGAGTCCAAACAGAATAATCCTTTCTGGAATGTGATTTTCTTCCCGAATATGACCCAGGAGACTTGGAACCTATGCCAAGGAAGCTTCGAGATGGGCACGAGGTAGGGGGGCGCGCCCTACACCCCCAGGCGCGCCCCCACCCTCGTGGGCCCACCGAAGCTCCACCGACGTACTTCTTCCTCCTATATATACCCACGTACCCCCAAACGAACAGATACAGAGCCAAAAACCTAATTCCACCACTGCAACTTTCTGTATCCACGAGATCCCATCTTGGGGCCTGTTCCGGAGCTCCGCCAGAGAGGGCCGTCATCACGGAGGGCTTCTACATCATCATAGCCTCTCCGATGAAGTGTGAGTAGTTTACCTCAGACCTTCGGGTCCATAGTTATTAGCTAGATGGCTTCTTCTCTCTTTTTGGATCTCAATACAATGTTCTCCCCCTCTCTTGTGGAGATCTATTCGATGTAATCTTCTTCTTTTTGTGGTGTGTTTGTTGAGACCAATGAATTGTGGGTTTATGATCAAGTCTATCTATGAATAATATTTGAATCTTTTATGAATTCTTTTATGTATCATTGGTTATCTTTGCAAGTCTCTTCGAATTATCCGTTTGGTTTGGCCAACTAGATTGGTAGTTCTTGCCATGGGAGAAGTGCTTAGCTTTGGGTTCGATCTTGCGGTGTCCTTTCCCAGTGACAGAAGGGGCATCAAGGCACGTATTGTATCGTTGCCATCGAGGATAACAAGATGGGGTTTATTTCATATTGCATGAATTTATCTCTCTACATCATGTCATCTTGCTTAAAGCATTACTCTGTTTTCAACTTAATACTCTAGATGCATGATGGATAGCGGTCGATGAGTGGAGTAATAGTAGTAGATGCAGAATCATTTTGATCTACTTATCACGGACGTGATGCCTATATACATGATCATGCCTAGATATTCTCATAACTATGCTCAATTCTATCAATTGCTCAACAGTAATTTGTTCACCTACCGTAGAATACTTATGCTCTTGAGAGAAGCCACTAGTGAAACCTATGGCCCCCGGGTCTATTCTCATCATATCAATCTCCACCACTTTAATCTTGCTTTGCTTTTTTACTTTGCCTTTTACTTTTCTCTTTGCATCTCTATACCAAAAATACCAAAAATATTATATCTATCAGATCTCACTCTCGTAAGTGACCGTGAAGGTACTGACAACCCCTAATCGCGTTCGTTGCGAGTAGCTATCGTTTTGTGCAGGTACGAGGGACTTGAGCGTGGCCTCCTACTGGATTGATACCTTGGTTCTCAAAAACTGAGGGAAATACTTATGCTACTCTGCTGCATCATCCTCTGCTCTTCGGGGAAAACCAACGCAAGCTCAAGAGGTAGCAAGAAGAATTTCTGGCGCCGTTGCCGGGGAGTCTACGCAAAAAGTCAACATACCAAGTACCCATCACAATCCCTATCTCTCGCATTACATTAGTTGCCATTTGCCTCTCGTTTTCCTCTCCCCCACTTCACCCTTGCCGTTTTATTCGCCCTCTCTTTCTCCTTCTCCTTCTCCTTCTCCTTCTCCGTTTGCCTTTTTCTCGCTTGCCTTTTGTTTGCTCGTGTGTTGGATTGCTTGTTTGTTGCGATGGCTCAAGATACTACCAAATTGTGTGACTTCACCAATACCAACAATAATGATTTCCTTAGCACTCCTCTTGCTCCTCTTGCCAATACTGAATCTTGTGAAATCAATACTGCTTTGTTGAATCTTGATATGAAAGATCAATTCGCCGGCCTTCCTAGTGAAGATGCTGCTACTCATCTAAATAGCTTCGTTGATTTATGTGATATGCAAAAGAAAAAAGATGTCGATAATGATGTCGTTAAATTGAAGCTATTTCCTTTTTCGCTTAGTGATCGTGCTAAAGCTTGGTTTTCGTCTTTGCCTAAAAATAGTATTGATTCTTGGAACAAGTGCAAAGATGCTTTTATCTCTAAGTATTTTCCTCCCGCTAAGATCATCTCTCTTAGAAACGATATTATGAATTTTAAGCAACTTGATCAAGAACATGTTGCACAAGCTTGGGAGAGAATGAAATTAATGATACGTAATTGCCCTACTCATGGTTTGAACTTGTGGATGATTATACAAAATTTTTATGCCGGATTGAATTTTGCTTCTAGAAATCTTTTAGATTCGGCCGCGGGAGGCACTTTTATGGAAATCACTTTAGGAGATGCTACTAAACTCCTAGATAATATTATGGTTAATTATTCTCAATGGCATACTGAAAGATCTTCTAATAAAAAAGTGCATGCGATAGAAGAAATCAATGTTTTGAGTGGAAAGATGGATGAACTTATGAAATTATTTGCTACTAAGAGTGTTTCTTCTTATCCTAATGATATGCCTTTGTCTACTTTGATTGAGAATAACAATGAATCTATGGATGTGAATTTTGTTGGTAGGAATAATTTTGGTAACAACACGTATAGAGGGAATTTTAATCCTAGGCCATATCCTAGTAATCCTTCTAATAATTATGGTAATTCCTACAACAACTCCTATGGAAATTATAATAAGATGCCCTCTGAATTTGGGAATAGTGTTAAAGAGTTTATGAATTCACAAAAGAATTTTAATGCTTTGCTTGAAGAGAAATTGCTTAAAGTTCATGATATGGCAAGGAATGTTGATAGAATTTCTCTTGAGGTTGATTATTTAAAGCTTAGATCTATTCCTCCTAAGCATGATATCAATGAGTCTCTCAAGGCCATGAGAATTTCCATTGATGAGTGCAAGGAAAGAACCGCTAGGATGCGTGCTTCCAAAGATGCCTTTATTAAAGCGTGTTCTTCCAATTCCTATGAAAACCAAGATGAAGATCTAAAAGTTATTGATGTGTCCCATATCAAATCTTTGTTTTGCAATATGAATCTTGATGAAACTGAATATGAACTTCCTTTACCTAGAAGGCGTTCTAAAAATTCGGAGTATTTAGATCTTTATGATGAAATTGATGAAAGTGGGATTGAAAGAAATAAAAATCTAGATGTTGCTAAACCCACTATCTTGGATTTCAAGGAATTTAATTATGAAAGTTGCTCTTTGATTGATTGTATTTCCTTGTGGCAATCTGTGTTAAAATCTCCTCATGCTTATAGTCCAAAGAAAGCCTTCACCGAACATATTGTTGATGCCTTGATGCAATCTTATGAAGAAAAACTTGAGTTAAAAGTTTCTATCCCTAGAAAACTCTATGATGAGTGGGAACCAACTATTAAAATTAAAATTAAAGATCATGAGTTTTATGCTTTGTGTGATTTGGGTGCTAGTGTCTCCACTATCCCCAAAACTTTGTGTGATTTGCTAGATTTCCGCGATCTTGATGATTGCTCTTTAAACTTACATCTCGCGGATTCTACTATTAAAAAACCTATGGGAAGGATTAATGATGTTCTTATTGTTGCAAATAGGAATTATGTGCCCGTAGATTTCATTGTTCTTGATATAGATTGCAATCCTTCTTGCCCTATTATTCTTGGTAGACCTTTCCTTAGAACGGTTGGTGCGATTATTGATATGAAGGAAGGGAATATTAGATTCCAATATTCATTAAAGAAGGGCATGGAACACTTTCCAAGAAGGAAAATAAATTTCCATATGAAACTATCATGAGAGCCACTTATGGATTGCCTTCCAAAGATGGCAATACCTAGATCTATCCTCGCTTTTATGCCTAGCTAGGGGCGTTAAACGATAGCGCTTGTTGGGAGGCAACCCAATTTTATTTTTAGTTTTTTTGTGTTTTTATTCTGTTAGGGAATAAATAACCCATCTACCTTCTGTTTGGATGTGGTTTTGTGTTTTAATTAGTGTTTGTGCCAAGTTAGACCTATTGGATCTTCTTGGATGATAGTTATTTGATCTTGCTGTAATTTCCAGAAACTTTGCATTCAGTGCCCGAATTATTAAAAATCATCAGAACGTGGTAAAATACTGATTCAAATTTCTGCTGATCCATAAACAAATTGTCTAGGTCTTCCAATTTTGGTAGATTTTTTGGAGTTCCAGAAGTTTGCGTTAGTTACAGATTACTATAGACTATTCTGTTTTTGACAGATTCTGTTTTTCGTGTGTTGTTTGCTTATTTTGATGAATCTATGGTTAGTAAAATAGTTTATAATCCATAGACAAGTTGGAATACAGTAGGTTTAAAACCAATATAAATAAAGAATGAGTTCATTAAAGTACTTTGAAGTGGTCTTTTGTTTTCTTTCTCTAACGGAGCTCACGAGATTTCTATTGAGTTTTGTGTTGTGAAGTTTTCAAGTTTTGGGTGAATTCTTTTGATGGATTATGGAAAAAGGAGTGGCAAGAGCCTAAGCTTGGGGATGCCCATGGCACCCCCAAGATAATCCAAGGACACCAAAAAGTCAAAGCTTGGGGATGCCCCGGAAGGCATCCCCTCTTTCGTCCACTTCCATCGGTAATTTACTTGGAGCTATATTTTTATTCACCAACATGATATGTGTTTTGCTTGGAGCGTCTTGTATTATTTGTGTATTTGTTTTTTAGTGTGCCACAATCATCCTTGCTGTACACACCTTTTGAGAGAGCCATACATGAATTGTAATTTGATAGAATACTCTATGTGCTTCACTTATATCTTTTGAGCTATGTAGTTTTGCTCTATGTGCTTCACTTATATCTTTTGAGTGTTATAATTTTTCTCTATGTGCTTCACTTAGATCTTTTAGAGCATGGTGGTGGTTTGTTTTAAAGAAACTATTGACCTCTCATGCTTCATTTAAATTATTTTGAGTGTCTTAATAGCATGGTAATTTGCTTAATAATAACATGCTTGGTATTCAAGATTTGTTAAACTTTCTTTTGAGTGCGTTGAATACTAAGAAAAGTTGGATGCTTGATAATTGTTTTGAGATATGGAGGTAGTAATATCAAAGTCATGCTAGTAGAGTAATTGTGAATTTGAGAAGTGCTTGAGTTAAAGTTTGCAAGTCCTGTAGCATGCATGTATGGTAAACGTTATGCAACAAATTTGAAACATGAGGTGTTATTTGATTGTCCTCCTTATGAGTGGCAGTCGGGGACGAGCGATGGTCTTTTCCTACCAATCTATCCCCCTGGGAGCATGCGCATAATACTTTTGTTTTTGATGGCTTGTAGATTTTTGCAATAAGTATATGAGTTCTTTATGACTAATGTTGAGTCCATGGATTATACGCACTCTCACCCTTCCATCATTGCTAGCCTCTTCGGTACCGTGCATTGCCCTTTCTCACATTGAGAGTTGGTGCAAACTTCGCCGGTGCATCCAAACCCCGTGATATGATACGCTCTTTCACACATAAACCTCCTTATATCTTCCTCAAAACAGCCACCATACCTACCTATTATGGCATTTCCATAGCCATTCCGAGATATATTGCCATGCAACTTTCCACCATCCAGTTTATCATGACACATTCATCATTGTCATATTGCTTAGCATGATCATGTAGTTAACATAGTATTTGTGGCAAAGCCACCGTTCATAATTCTTTCATACTTGTCACTCTTTATTCATTGCATATCCCGGTACACCGCCGGAGGCATTCATATAGAGTCATACTTTGTTCTAGTATCGAGTTGTAATCATTGAGTTGTAAATAAATAGAAGTGTGATGATCATCATTGAATAGAGCATTGTCCCAAAAAAAGAGAAAGGCCAAAGAAAAAAAAAAAGGCCCAAAAAACAAGAAAATAAATAAAAAGGGGCAATGCTACTATCCTTTTTTTCCACACCTGTGCTTCAAAGTAGCACCATGATATAGCGAGTCTCATATATTGTGCTTCAAAGTAGCACCATGTTCTTCGTATAGAGAGTCTCATATGTTGTCAATTTCATATACTAGTGGGAATTTTTCATTATAGAACTTGGCTTGTATATTCCAACGATGGGCCTCCTCAAGTGCCCTAGGTCTTCGTGAGCAAGCAAGTTGGATGCACATCCACTTAGTTTCTTTTGTTGAGCTTTCATACATTTATAGCTCTAAGTGCATCCGTTGCATGGCAATCCCTACTCCTTGCATTAACATCAATCGATGGGCATCTCAATAGCCCATTGATTAGCCTCGTTGATGTGAGACTTTCTAATTTTTTGTCTTCTCCACATAACCCCCATCATTATATTCTATTCCACCCATAGTGCTATATCCATGGTTCACGCCCATGTATTGCGTGAAAGTTTATGAGTTTGAAATTATTAAGGTATGAAACAATTGCTTGGCTTGTCATCGGGGTTGTGCATGATGAGAGCATTCTTGTGTGACGAAAATGGAGCATGACTAAACTATATGATTTTGTAGGGATGAACTTTCTTTGGCCATGTAACTTTGAGAAAACATAATTGCTTTGTTGGTTTGCTTGAAGTATTATTATTCTTTATGTCAATATGAACTTTTGTCTTGAATCTTCCTAATCTGAATATTCACACCACAATTAAGAAATTTTGCATTGAAATTATGCCAAGTAGCACTCCGCATCCAAAATTCTCTTTTTATCATTTACCTACTCAAGGACGAGCAGGAATTAAGCTTGGGGATGCCTGATACGTCTCCAACGTATCTATAATTTTTGATTGCTCCATGCTATATTATCTACTGTTTTGGACTATATTGGGCTTTATTTTCCACTTTTATATTATTTTTGGGACTAACCTATTAACCGGAGGCCCAGCCCAGAATTGATGTTTTTTTTGCCTATTTCAGTGTTTCGAAGAAACGGAATATCAAACGGAGTCCAAACAGAATAATCCTTTCTGGAACGTGATTTTCTTCCCGAATATGACCCAGGAGACTTGGACCCTACGCCAAGGAAGCTTCGAGGTGGGCATGAGGTAGGGGGGCGCGCCCTACACCCCCAGGCACGCCCCCACCCTCATGGGCCCACCGAAGCTCCACCGACGTACTTCTTCCTCCTATATATACCCACATACCCCCAAACGAACAGATACGGAGCCAAAAACCTAATTCCACCGCCGCAACTTTCTGTATCCACGACATCCCATCTTGGGGCCTGTTCCGGAGCTCCGCCGGAGAGGGCCGTCATCACGGAGGGCTTCTACATCATCATAGCCTCTCCGATGTAGTGTGAGTAGTTTACCTCAGACCTTCGGGTCCATAGTTATTAGCTAGATGGCTTATTCTCTCTTTTTGGATCTCAATACAATGTTCTCCCCCTCTCTTGTGGAGATCCATTCGAGGTAATCTTCTTATTTTTGCGGTGTGTTTGTTGAGACCGATGAATTGTGGGTTTATGATCAAGTCTATCTATGGATAATATTTGAATCTTTTCTGAATTCTTTTATGTATGATTGGTTATCTTTGCAAGTCTCTTCGAATTATCCGTTTGGTTTGGCCAACTAGATTGGTAGTTCTTGCCATGGGAGAAGTGCGTAGCTTTGGGTTCGATCTTGCGGTGTCCTTTCCCAGTGACAGAAGGGGCAGCAAGTCACGTATTGTATCATTGCCATCGAGGATAACAAGATGGGGTTTATTTCATGTTGCATGAATTTATCTCTCTACATCATGTCATCTTGCTTAAAGCGTTACTCTGTTTTTAACTTAATACTCTAGATGCATGCTGGATAGCGGTCGATGAGTGGAGTAATAGTAGTAGATGCAGAATCGTTTCGATCTACTTGTCACGGACGTGATGCCTATATACATGATCATGCCTAGATATTCTCATAACTATGCTCAATTCTGTCAATTGCTCAACAGTAATTTGTTCACCCACCGTAGAATACTTATGCTCTTGAGAGAAGCCACTAGTGAAACCTATGGCCCCCGGGTCTATTCTCATCATATCAATCTCCACCACTTCAATCTTGCTTTGCTTTTTTACTTTGCCTTTTACTTTTCACTTTGCATCTCTATACCAAAAATATTATCTCTATCAGATCTCACTCTTGTAAGTGACCGTGAAGGGATTGACAACCCCTTATCGCGTTGGTTGCGAGTAGCTATCGTTTTGTGCAGGTACGAGGGACATGAGCGTGGCCTCCTACTGGATTGATACCTTGGTTCTCAAAAACTGAGGGAAATACTTACGCTACTCTGCTGCATCATCCTCTCCTCTTCGGGGAAAACCAACGCAAGCTCAAGAGGTAGCAGGGGCGCCCCCACCCTCGTGACCGCCTCTTTTGTTCCTTGGAGTAGGGTCCAAGTCTCCTGGATCACGTTCGGTGAGAAAATCATGTTCCCGAAGGTTTCATTCCGTTTGGACTCCGTTTGATATTCTGTTTCTTCGAAACACTGAAATAGGCAAAAAAACAACAATTCTGGGCTGGGCCTCCGGTTAATAGGTTAGTCCCAAAAATAATATAAAAGTGGAAAATAAAGCCCAATATAGTCCAAAATAGTAGATAATATAGCATGGAGCAATAAAAAATTATAGATACGTTGGAGACATATCAGGCATCCCCAAGCTTAATTCCTGCTCGTCCTCGAGTAGGTAAATGATAAAAAGAGAATTTTTGATGCGGAGTGCTACTTAGCATAATTTCAATGCAAATCTTCTTAATTGTGGTATGAATATTCAGATTCGAAAGATTCAAGACAAAAGTTCCTATTGACATAAAAATAATAATACTTCAAGCATACTAACAAAGCAATTATGTCTTATCAAAATAACATGGCCAAAGAAAGTTATCCCTACAAAATCATATAGTCTGGCTATGCTCTATCTTCACCACAAAGTATTTAAATCATGCACAACCCCGATGACAAGCCAAGCAATTGTTTCATACTTTAACATTTTCAAAACTTTTTCGATCTTCACGCAATACATGAGCGTGAGCCATGGATATAGCACTATAGGTGGAATAGAATGGTGGTTTGTGGAGAAGACAAAAAGAGGGGAAGATAGTCTCACATCAACTAGGTGTATCAACGGGCTATGGAGATGCCCATCAATAGATATCAATGTGAGTGAGTAGGGATTGCCATGCAACGGATGCACTAGAGCTATAAGTATATGAAAGCTCAACAAAAGAAACTAAGTGGGTGTGCATCCAACTCGCTTGCTCACGAAGACCTAGGGCAATTTGAGGAAGCCCATCATTGGAATATACAAGCCAAGTTCTATAATGAAAAATTCCCACTAGTATATGAAAGTGACAAAATGAGAGACTCTCTATCATTAAGATCATGGTGCTACTTTGAAGCACAAGTGTGGTAAAAGGATAGTAACATTGTCCCTTCTCTCTTTTTCTCTTATTTTTTTATTTGGGCCTTTTCTCTTTTTTTATGGCCTCTTTTTTTTCGTCTGGAGTCTCATCCCGACTTGTGGGGGAATCATAGTCTCCATCATCCTTTCCTCACTTGGGACAATGCTCTAAAAATGATGATCATCACACTTTTTATTTTTCTTACAACTCAACAATTAGAACTCGATACTTAGAACAAAATATGACTCTATATGAATGCCTCCGGCGGTGTACCGGGATATGCAAAGAATCAAGAGTGACATGTATGAAAGAATTATGAACGGTGGATTTGCCACAAATACGATGTCCACTACATGATCATGCTAGCAATATGACAATGATGGAGCGTGTCATAATAAACGGAACGGTGGAAAGTTGCATGGCAATATATCTCGGAATGGCTATGGAAATGCCATGATAGGTAGGTATGGTGGCTGTTTTGAGGAAGGTATATGGTGGGTGTATGATACCGGCGAAAAGTGCGCGGTATTAGAGGGGCTAGCAATGGTGGAATGATGGGAAAAAGTGCGTATAATCCATGGACTCAACATTGGTTATAAAGAACTCATATACTTATTGCAAAAATCTAGAAGTTATCAAAGCAAAGTATTATGCGCATGCTCCTAGGGGGATAGATTGGTAGGAAAAGACCATCGCTCGTCCCCGACCGCCACTCATAAGGAAGACAATCAATAAATAAATCATGCTCCAACTTCATCACATAATGGTTCACCATACGTGCATGCTACGAGAATCACAAACTTTAAACACAAGTATTTCTCAAATTCACAACTACTCAACTAGCATGACTCTAATATCACCATCTTCATATCTCAAAACAATTATCAAGCATCAATCTTTTCTTAGTATTCAACGCACTCAAAAGAAAGTTTCACAAATCTTGAATACCAAGCATATTATTATTAAGCAAATTACCATGCTATTAAAGACTCTCAAAATAATCTAAGTGAAGCATGAGAGATCAATAGTTTCTTTAAAAAAAATCCACCACCATGCTCTTAAGGATCTAAGTGAAGCACATAGAGAAAAATTATAACGCTCAAAAGATATAAGTGAAGCACATAGAGCAAAACTACATAGCTCAAAAGATATAAGTGAAGCACATAGAGTATTCTATCAAATTCCAATTCATGTATGGCTCTCTCAAAAGGTGTGTACAGCAAGGATGATTGTGGCACACTAACAAACAAATACGCAAATAATACAAGACGCTCCAAGCAAAACACATATCATGTGGTGAATAAAAATATAGCTCCGAGTAAAATTACCGATGGAAGTAGACGAAAGAGGGGATGCCTTCCGGGGCATCCCCAAGCTTTGACTTTTTGGTGTCCTTGGATTATCTTGGGGGTGCCATGGGCATCCCAAGCTTAGGCTCTTGCCACTCCTTGTTCCATAATCCATCAAAAGATTTCACCTAAAACTTGAAAACTTCACAACACAAAACTTAATAGAAATCTCGTGAGCTCCGTTAGAGAAAGAAAACAAAAGACCACTTCAAGGTACTGTAATGAACTCGTTCTTTATTTATATTGGTTTTAAACCTACTTTATTCCAACTTCTCTATGTATTATAAACTATTTTACTAGCCATAGATTCATCAAAATAAGCAAACAACACACGAAAAACAGAATCTGTCAAAAGCAGAACAGTCTGTAGTAATCTGTAACTAACGCAAACTTATGGAACTCCAAAGCATCTACCGAAATAGGACGACCTAGAAAATTAGTTCATTGATCAGCAGCAATTAGAATCAGTATTTTATCACGTTCTGGTAATTTTTAACAATTCGGGCACTGAGCGCAAAGTTTCTGGAAATTACAGCAAGATCAAATAACTATCATCCAAGAAGATCCTATAGGTCTAACTTGGCACAAACACAAATTAAAATACAAAACCACATCTAAACAGAAGGTATATGGATTATTTATTCCTAAACAGAATAAAAAACAAAAAAACTAAAAATAAAATGGGGTTGCCTCCCAACAAGCGCTATCGTTTAACGCCCCTAGCTAGGCATAAAAGCGAGGATAGATCTAGGTATTGCCATCTTTGGTAGGCAATCCATAAGTGGCTCTCATGATAGTTTCATATGGCAATTTTATTTTCTTTCTAGGGAAGTGTTCCATGCCTTTTTTAATGGAAATTGAAATCTAATATTCCCTTCCTTCATATCAATAATTGCACCAACCGTTCTAAGGAAAGGTCTACCAAGAATAATAGGGCAAGAAGGATTGCAATCTATATCAAGAACGATAAAATCTACGGGCACATAATTCCTATTTGCAACAATAAGAACATCATTAATCCTTCCCATAGGTTTCTTAAAAGTGGAATCCGCAAGATGCAAGTTTAGAGAGCAATCATCAAAATCATGGAAATCTAAGAAATCACACAAAGTTTTGGGAATAGTGGAGACACTAGCACCCAAATCACACAAAGCATAAAACTCATGATCTTTAATTTTAATTTTAATAGTTGGTTCCCACTCATCATAGAGTTTTCTAGGGATAGAAACTTTCAACTCAAGTTTTTCTTCATAAGATTGCATCAAGGCATCAATGATATGTTCGGTAAAGGCTTTATTTTGACTATAAGCATGAGGAGAATTTAGCACAGATTGCAACAAGGAAATACAATCAATTAAAGAGCAACTTTCGTAATTAAATTCCTTGAAATCCAATATAGTGGGTTTAGCAACATCTAGGATTTTATTTCTTTCAATCCCACTTTTATCAATTTCATCATCATGATCTAAATACTCCGAATTTTTGGAACGCCTTCTAGGTAAAGGAAGATCATATTCAGTTTCATCAAGATTCATATTGCAAAACAAAGATTTAATGGGAGACACATGTGACGCCCCCGATTTGACCGTACACTAATCATACACGCAAACATGTACGATCAAGATCAGGGACTCACGGGAAGTTATCACAACACAACTCTACTAATAAAATAAGTCATACAAGCATCATATTACAAGCCAGGGGCCTCGAGGGCTCGAACACAAGAGCTGTCATAGACGAGTCAACGAAACCAGCAATATCTGAGTACAGACATAAGTTAAACAAGTTTGCCTTAAGAAGGCTAGCACAAACTGGGATACAGATCGAAACAGGCGCAGGCCTCCTGCCTGGGATCCTCCTAACTACTCCTGGTCGTCGTCAGCGGGCAGCACGTAGTAGTAGGCACCCCCGATGTAGTAGGAGTCGTCGTCGACGGTGGCGTCTGGATCCTGGGCTCCAACATCTGGTTGCGACAACCAGGTAGAAGGGAAAGGGGGAAAAGAGGGAGAAAGCAACCGTGAGTACTCATCCAAAGTACTCGCAAGCAAGGAGCTACACTACATATGCATGGGTAAATGTGTAAAGGACCATATCGGTGGACTAAACTACAGAAAGCCAGAATAAGAGGGGGATAGCTAATCCTTACAAAGACTACGCTTCTGGCAGCCTCCGTCTTGCAGCATGTAGAAGAGAGTAGACTGAAGACCTCCAAGTAGCATCGTATAGCATAATCCTAACCGATGAACCTCCCCTCGTCGCCCTGTGAGAGAGCGATCACCGGTTGTATCTGGCACTTGGAAGGGTGTGTTTTATTAAGTATCCGGTTCTAGTTGTCATAAGGCCAAGGTACAACTCCAAGTTGTCCTGTTACCGAAGATCACGGCTATTCGAATAGATTAACTTCCCTGCAGGGGTGCACCACATACCCCAACACGCTTGATCCCATTTGGCCGGACACACTTTTCGGGGTCATGCCCGGCCACGAAAGATCAACACGTCGCAGCCCCACCTAGGCACAACAGAGAGGTCAGCACGCCGGTCTAAACCTAAGCGCACAGGGGTCTGGGCCCATCGCCCTTAGCACACCTGCATGTTGCGAACGCGGCCGGAAGCAGAACTAGCCCCCTTAATACAAGAGCAGGCTTACGTTCCAATCCGGCGCGCGCCACTCAGTCGCTGACGTCACGAAGGCTTCGGCTGATACCACGACGCCGGGATACCCATAACTACTCCCGCGTAGATGGTTAGTGCGTATAGACCAAATGGCCAAACTCAGATCAAATACCCAGATCTCGCTAAGCGTGTTAAGTATCCGCGAACGCCGACCAGGGCCAGGCCCACCTCTCTCCTAGGTGGTCTCAACCTGCCGTGTCGCTCCACCACAAAGTAACAGTCGGGGCCCGTCGGGAACCCAGGCCCACCTCTACCGGGATGGAGCCACCTGCCCCTTCAGCCCCCATCTCCAAACAGTATCACCAGTAATGTAACAGTGTAAAGTATATTGTATATGCCCGTGATCACCTCCCGAAGTGATCACGGCCCAGTAGTATAGCATGGCAGATGGACAAGAGTGTAGGGCCACTGATGAAACACTAGCATCCTATACTAAGCAGTAGGATAACAGGTAATGGTAACAACAGTAGTAGCAAGGACAGGCTATGCATCAGGATAGGAATAACGGAAAGCAGTAACATGCTACACTACTCTAATGCAAGCAGTATAGAGAACAGTAGGCGATATCTGGTGATCAAAAGGGGGGGCTTGCCTGGTTGCTCAGACAAGAATGAGGGGCCGTCAACACCGTAGTCGACCGGGGCATCAGCGGCGTCGGTCTCGTAGTCTACCGGAAAGAAGTAACGGAGGGGGAACACAATAAATAACAGAGCAATCAAATCATAACATGACAAACGTGGTGATAGGGGTGATCTAACGCAGGGATAGGTGATACCGGCGAAGGGGGGAAACATCCGGGAAAGTATTCCCGGTGTTTCGCGTTTTTGGACAGATGAACCGGAGGGGGAAAGTTGCGTGTTTGCTATGCTAGCGATGTGTAGCGGACGAACGGGATGCGTATCCGGATTCGTCTCGTCGTTCTGAGCAACTTTCATGTACAAAGTTTTTCGATCCAAGCTACGGTTTATTTTAAAATGATTTTCTAAAGTTTTATTAATTTTTGGAATTAATTATTTAATTTAATTCAAAAAAATGGATTTATGACATCAGCATGATGTCATGCTGACGTCAGTAGTCAACGGGGGTTGACTGGTCAACCTGACCAGTGGGTCCCACTGATCAGTGGCACATTTTAGTTAATCATATCTATTAACCTAATCAGGATTAATTAGGGGTGGGCCCCACTGTCATACAATTAATTAGTTAACTAACAGTTTAATTAGTTTAGTTAATTGATTAGTTTAATTAATCAAAATTAATTAAGTTAATTATTTCTTTAATTAATTAATTAATTTTATTATATATATATTTTTAAATTCCTTTTTTATATATAAATCATTCTGGGGGTGGGGGCCCCCTTGTCATAGGCCCCAGGGGGCTTAACGGGGCGAGTTAACGGGCAGCGAGCGCAACGGGTGACGGGCGGTGGTGCGGGCGGACCCAGCGACGAGCGCCACGGGAGGAGGCCGGTGGCCACGGCGCTCCATCGGCACTCTGCGGCGGCAGCAGGCGAGCAGGGGCCACGGCGCTGAGCAGCAGTAGCATTGAAGCGGTGACGAGCATCGACGGCGGCTCGTAAGACGAGCGGGGAGAGGCGGCAGCAACAGCGCAACGCAGTGGGGCGAGCAGGGCGGGCACCAATAGGCGCGGGGCACGCCGGGCGCGGCGAGGCCACGGCGGCGTCAGCAGAGCCGCGGGGAGGAGGCCATGGCGTGAGCGCGAGGAAGAGAGGAGGAGGGGGAAGCTCACAGGGGCGGCGTAGGGTTCGTGGCAGTGGGCTCGGGAAGGAGGACGACGAAGGGGCGGCGTCCGGGTCATCGGGGACGAGTGCGGCGAGGCGACGGTGTCGATGGCGCGTCGGCGGAGTCCTCAAGCAGCGGTGGTCGGCGACGGTGGTCGCTGCGTCGTGGGCGTCGATGTCGATGGGCGACGAGCGGCGCTGGCGATGGGGCGGCGTTGAGGCGCGATGGCGTAGGGGCGGGAGGGCGTCACGGCGAGGGGGTCTCCGGCGTAGTGGGATGATGGCGACGATAGCGGGGTGGCGTCGGGCGACTTCAGGTCTTCGCCCCGATCTCGATCCAGATCGGGGGGGGCAGCGAGCAAGTGGGGGGGGGGGAAGGAGGAGCGAGTGGGGAACGTGGGCTAGGGTTTCGGGGTCCAGGGGGGTTATGGAGAGGTGCGGTTGGGCCGGCTGGTTTGGCGGCCAGCTGGGCCCGTAGGCCGTGGGAGGGGGGTTTCCCTTTTTTTTGTTAGTTTCTTTCTTTTATTTATTTTCCTTTTTTGTTTTTATTTATTTAAAATACTTAGGCATTTTATAAAATTGTGTTTATTACACCATATTTACTTATGTAAAGAATTTTGAATTCAAACGGGATTGAATCATCGCGAGGTTTACAACAGTAAGAGTGGTGACGTGGCATCATTAGCAGAGGTTACTGTAGCTTGATTATCCGGGCGTCACAACACATCAATAACTTTTAGATCTTCATCTTTATTTTCATAGGAATTGGAAGAACACGCTTTAATAAAGGCATCTTTTGTAGCACGAATCCTAGCGGTTCTTTCCTTGCACTCATCGATGGAAATTCTCATGGCTTTCAGAGACTCATTGATATCATTCTTAGGAGGAATAGATCTAAGCTTTAAAGAATCAACCTCAAGAGAAATTCTATCAACGTTCCTAGCCAAATCATCAACTTTAAGCAATTTCTCTTCAAGCAAAGCATTAAAATTCTTTTGTGAATTCATAAACTCTTTAACACTACTCTCAAATTCAGAGGGCATCTTATTAAAATTTCCATAAGAATTATTGTAGGAGTTTCCATAATTATTAGAAGGATTACTAGGATAAGGCCTAGGATTAAAATTCCCTCTATACGCGTTGTTACCAAAATTATTCCTACCAACAAAATTTACATCCATAGATTCATTGTTATTCTCAATCAAAGTAGACAAAGGCATATCATTAGGATCAGAAGAAACACTCTTAGTAGCAAATAATTTCATAACTTCATCCATCTTTCCACTCAAAACATTGATTTCTTCTATCGCAAGCACTTTTTATTAGAAGATCTTTCAGTATGCCATTGAGAATAATTAACCATAATATTATCTAGGAGTTTAGTAGCATCTCCTAAAGAGATTTCCATAAAAGTGCCTCCCGCGGCCAAATCTAAAAGATTTCTAGAAGCAAAATTCAATCCGGCATAAATTTTTTGTATAATCATCCACAAGTTCAAACCATGAGTAGGGAAATTACGTATCATTAATTTCATTCTCTCCCAAGCTTGTGCAACATGATCATGATCAAGTTGCTTAAAATTCATAATATCGTTTCTAAGAGAGATGATCTTAGTGGGAGGAAAATACTTAGAGATAAAAGCATCTTTGCACTTGTTCCAAGAATCAATACTATTTTTAGGCAAAGACGAAAACCAAGCTTTAGCACGATCTCTAAGCGAAAAAGGAAATAGCTTCAATTTAACAACATCATTATCGGCGTCTTTCTTCTTTTGCATATCACATAAATCAACGAAGCTATTCAGATGAGTAGCGGCATCTTCACTAGGAAGGCCGGCGAATTGATCTTTCATAACAAGATTCAACAAAGCAGTATTGATTTCACAAGATTCAGTATTGGCAAGAGGAGCAATCGGAGTGCTAAGGAAATCATTATTATTGGTATTGGTGAAGTCACACAATTTGGTAGTATCTTGAGCCATCGCGACAAACAAGCAATCCAACACACGAGCAAACAAAAGGCAAGCGAGAAAAAGGCAAACGGAAAAAGAGAAGGAGATTGGGAAAGAGAGGGAAAATAAAACGGCAAGGGTGAAGTGGGGGAGAGGAAAACGAAAAGGCAAATGGCAACTAATGTAATGCGGGAGATAGGGATTGTGATGGGTACTTGGTATGTTGACTTTTGCGTAGACTCCCTGGCAACGACGCCAGAAATTCTTCTTGCTACCTCTTGAGCACTGCGTTGGATTTCCCCGAAGAGGAGAGGATGATGCAGCAAAGTAGCATAAGTATTTCCCTCAGTTTTTGAGAACCAAGGTATCAATCCAGTAGGAGGATACACGCAAGTCCCTCGTACCTACACAAAAACAATGGCTCCTCGCAACCAACGCGATTAGGGGTTGTCAATACCTTCACGGTCACTTACGAGAGTGAGATCTGATAGAGATGATAGGTAATATTTTTGGTATTTTTGATATAGAGATGCAAAGTGAAAAGTAAAAGGCAAAGTAAAAAGCAAAGCAATAATAAAGTGATGGAGATTGATATGATGAGAATAGACCCGGGGGCCATAGGTTTCACTAGTGGCTTCTCTCAAGAGCATAAGTATTCTATGGTGGGTGAACAAATTACTATTGAGCAATTGACAGAATTGAGCATAGTTATGAGATTATCTAGGTATGATCATGTATATAGGCATCACGTCCGAGACAAGTAGACCGACTCCTGCCTGCATCTACTACTATTACTCCACTCATCGACCGCTATCCAGCATGCATCTAGAGTAGTAAGTTAAAAATAGAGTCACGCCTTAAGCAAGATGACATGATATAGAGGGATAGTTTCATGCAATATGATAAAAACCCCATCTTGTTATCCTCGATGGCAACAATACAATACGTGCCTTGCTGCCCCTTTTGTCACTTGGAAAGGACACCGCAAGATTGAATCCAAAGCTAAGCACTTCTCCCATGGCAAGAAAAACCAATCTAGTAGGCCAAACCAAACTGATAATTCGAAGAGACTTGCAAAGATAACCAATCATACATAAAAGAATTCAGAGAAGATTCAAATATTATTCATAGATAGACTTGATCATAAACCCACAATTCATCGATCTCAACAAACACACCGCAAAAAGAAGATTACATCAAATAGATCTCCACGAGAGAGGGGGAGAACATTGTATTGATATCTAAAAAGAGAGAAGAAGCCATCTAGCTAATAACTATGGACCCGAAGGTCTGTGGTAAACTACTCACACTTCATCGGAGAGGCTATGATGATGTAGAAGCCCTCCGTGATGACGGCCCTCTCCGGCGGAGCTCTAGAACAGGCCCCAAGATGGGATCTCATGGATACAGAAAGTTGCGGCGGTGGAATTAGGTTTTTGGCTCCGTATCTGATCGTTTGGGGGTACGTAGGTATATATATGAGGAAGGAGTACGTCGATGGAGCAACAGGGGGCCCACGAGGCAGGGTGGCGCGTCCCCCACCCTCGTGACCGCCTCTTTTGTTCCTTGGAGTAGGGTCCAAGTCTCCTGGATCACGTTCGGTGAGAAAATCACGTTCCCTAAGGTTTCATTCCGTTTGGACTCCGTTTGATATTCTGTTTCTTCGAAACACTAAAATAGGCAAAAAAACAGCAATTCTGGGCTGGGCCTCCGGTTAATAGGTTAGTCCCAAAAATAATATAAAAGTGGAAAATAAAGCCCAATTTAGTCCAAAACAGTAGATAATATAGCATGGAGCAATCAAAAATTATAGATACGTTGGAGACGTATCAGAACTGCGCATAAGGTATTGCAATCCGGTTTTTATTGGCCTACTCTCTTCAAGGATGCTCGTAAGTTTGTCTTATCTTGTGATGAATGTGAATGAATTGGTAATATTAGTAGACGTCAGGAAATGCCTATGAATTATTCACTTATTATCGAACCATTCGATTTTTGGGGCTTTGATTATATGGGACCTTTTCTTTCCTCTAATGGGTATACACATATTTTAGTTGCTACTGATTGCGTTACTAAGTGGGTAGAAGCTATTCCAACTAGTAGTGCTGATCATAACACTTCTATTAAGATGCTTAAAGAAGTTAAATTTCCGAGGTTTGGAGTCCCTAGATATTTGATGACTGATGGTGGTTCACATTTTATTCATGGTGCTTTCCGTCAAATGCTTGCTAAGTATGATGTTAATCATATAACTGCATCTCCTTATCACCCATAGTCTAGTGTTCAAGTAGAATTGAGTAATAGAGAGCTCAAAATAATTTTGCAAAAGACTGTTAATAGATCTAGAAAGAATTGGTCCAAAAAACTTGATGAAGCATTATGGGCCTATAGAACTGCATATAAAAATCCTATGGGTATGTCTCCGTATAAAATGGTTTATGGAAAAGCATGTCACTTACCTCTCGAACTAGAACATAAGGCATATTGGGCCATTAAAGAGCTCAATTATGATTTCAAACTTGCCGGTGAGAAGAGGTTATTTGACATTAGCTCACTTGATGAATGGAGAACCCAAGCCTATGAGAATGCCAAGCTGTTTAAAGAAAAAGTTAAAAGATGGCATGACAAAAGGATACAAAATCATGAGTTTAATGTAGGTGATTATGTGTTGCTATACAACTCTCGTTTAAGATTTTTTGCTGGAAAGCTTCTCTCTAAATGGGAAGGTCCTTACGTTATTGAGGAGGTCTATTGTTCCGGTGCCATAAAAATCAACAACTTTGAAGGCACAAATCCGAGTTTTGCAGAGATGTGAACAAACAAATCTTGTCTTGAATTGGGAGAAGTGCCACTTTATGGTTAATGAAGGCATTGTCTTGGGTCATAAAATTTCTGAAAGAGGTATTAAAGTGGACCAAGATAAGGTTGATGCTGAGAAAATGCCGCGTCCTAAGGACATCAAAGGTATTCGTAGTTTCCTAGGTCATGCTGGTTTCTATAGGAGGTTTATCAATGACTTCTCTAAAATTTCTAGGCCCCTTACTAATCTCTTGCAAAAGGATATTCCTTTTTTGATGATGATTGTCTTGAAGCCATTGAAACACTCAAGAAAGCTTTAATCTCTGCACCTATAGTTCAACCACCTGATTGGAACTTGCCTTTTGAAATTATGTGTGATGCTAGTGATTATGCTGTTGGTGCTGTTCTAGGACAAAGAGTTGATAAGAAATTGAATGTTATTCATTATGCTAGTAAAACTCTAGACAGTGCTCAAAGAAATTATGCTACAACTGAAAAATAATTCTTAGCAGTGGTGTTTGCTTGTGATAAGTTTAGACCTTATATTGTTGATTCCAAAGTAACCGTTCACACAGACCATGCTGCTATTAAATATCTTATGGAAAAGAAAGATGCTAAACCTAGACTTATCCGTTGGGTTCTCTTTCTACAAGAATTTGATTTGCATATTATTGATAGAAAAGGAGCTGAGAACCCCGTAGCTGATAACTTGTCTAGGCTTGAAAATGTGCTTGATGACCCACTTCCTATTGATGATAGTTTTCCTGATGAGCAGTTAGCTGCAATAAATGTTGCTAATAGTACTCCTTGATATGCTGACTATGCTAATTACATTGTTGCTAAATATTTTCCACCTAGCTTTACATACCAACAAAAGAAAAAACATTCTTTTATGACTTAAGACATTACTTTTGGGATGACCCACATATTTATAAAGAAGGAGTAGATGGTGGTATTAGACGTTGTGTCCCTGACCATGAACAGGGACAAATCCTACGGAAATGTCACTCCAACCTTATGTAGCGACCCGACCCGAATGGATCAAAGTCTCTGTGCTTAAATGTCATCCCTGGATCGGTATGCTGACACACACAGTACTCGAGGATTTATAATAGAGGTAAATCACATGTATAAATTAATGTAAATACTATTACCTCTATCCATAGCAGAAGTGACAACAAAGTTGTGGAGTTCCCAACAACACCGACGGCAAAGTTGAGTGTAGACCATGTAACCCTATCGTTTCACTTACTCGTCGTAAGAAACCTGCAACATGAGACGTTGCAGCCATGTAGGTCAGTACATTGATTGTACTGGCAAATTCACACCATAGAGCAACTATGAATAATAGATATCACTACATGCATATTTGGCTGGTGGAGACTCTAAGTTTAATTTTGCATAAAGCTAATTTTTCCCTACAACAAAGGAATAGATTTTATTTAACTACCAAGTTAAATTACCCATATTGAGAAGGTAACCCCAACTCAATCCCAAAAATCACCAAATCATTAATAACCCAACAATTCCATTAAATAGAGTGATGAGATCAACCAATAATTCAAATACCAGATACTCAAAATGTCCATGACCGGGGACATAGCAAATCATAATTTTTTTGTACACTCTACAGAGGTTTGTGCACTTTCCCCCACAAGACTCGATCTCCTCCGTTGAATTTCTCGCATTGCATGATGTTTGAGAAACGGATGATCAAGACACCGTCTTTCTAAAGAGGTCCCCTTAACCGATAGATAGGCCGGTACACCTACAATCCCCTACATCTGCTAGCCTATCATGGAAAGTTTTCCCACAACTTAGTCAACTATGTTAGAGCCCATAATGGCTTGTGGCTACACACAGAAGTTTCTAGCATGAATAATCTTATGATCATCCAGAATAAACCTAAGAAAACATGATCCCTTTGAGCCTGGGTGGCATTCCATGGGTGATCACACGGGTACTCCGGGATCCCCTTGGGCAAGCACTGGGTTCTCCAGGTGCCCGGGCAAACCACTGGGTGCTCCAGGGTGCCCCAACCAACCCACCCAGATGTGTATTAAAGTAGCCACCTTAAGTTTCCATTATATCTCTCTCAACTTTCATGAATCTCACATACCAATTCCCTTCTACGAGCATGGCTAAGCAATATGAGCATAACGTATATTCCCGGGGTGATCAAAGGTAATAGGTTCCAACCTCTTCAACTACACAACAATGCCCCAATTCCCAATCCTACTCATGCAAATCTTTGAGGGTAAAACTAATGCATAAAAACTAGGTATGAAAAATATGAAAAAAGTGTGAACTTGCCTTGTACTGTTGATGAAGATCCTTCACACTCATAATTCCTGATAGTTCTACTCATCACACTCCGTTCAATCTATCATGAGCAAACAATTACATACATAAGCACTCAAGCATAAAATTCGAAGAAAAGATCTTGGAAAACTTTGAAAACAGGCAAATAACTCTTGTGAACAGAAAACAATTTTCAACAGTATTAAAATTATGTGGATTAGTTCTTAACAGAAAGTTTAGATCAAGAGCTTCGATTTGCAAAAAGAATCAATTAAATCGGAGTTATAAACCTTAAGTTATGAACAAAAAAATCAAATTCAAATATGTTTGAAACCAATTTTTAAACTTTTCAAAAAATATCTTTAAGTTGGTAATCTGGACAGAGGGGATCATAACGAAGGATTTGGCGTTGGTTTCGTTGGATTTGGATAAACAAGCAAAAAGAAAAATCAGGGCCAAGCTGTTTTACAGAAGAAAAATATTTATTGCTAAAAGAATTATATGCCTAATGTATAAATACAGAGATTAATTGATAATCTAATTATTCTACCGTAGTAGTCTAGAAATAATAAGCTACGGGACTATATAAAAAAACAAAGAGAATACCTTCAGAACAAAGAAAAGAGACAACTTCAAAGAGGAGACGACTTTCAGAATTCCCGCCGGATAGAAGAATAATATTTTTTTTAGGAATCTAGTCAAACCAAAATATTGATTTAACCCGAGTCGGATGATTTTTGGGGGCTCTATGGGTCTATATTTATAGGTGGAATAGAGGTTTAGGGGTCAAAGGCTAGGCAATGTGGGACTAAACGTATACGAAATATAGAAAAGAGAGAAAAGGTGCGCCATGGGCCAAAAGGTTCGGCCGGCAACACGCACGCACCACCGCTGCATTTTTTTCTTTTTTAATTTCGGCCAAAGTGGAAAAAAATAAAAAACTGGGAAGGAAAAAATGCCTGGCTGGGCCTGGCCCATGTAGGAGAGAAAAAAAAGATGGGGCGCCCGATGCCACTATGCCGCGCACGTGGGCGACAGTTAGTTCCAGGTGCACGCACAGTTTTTTATTATTTAGAAACAGAAAAGGAAAAACTGAATAACGAAAATAAAAATAAAATTTTACATAGGCATATTATATATCAAAATTTTCAGAAAAAGATTTCCTAAACGATGAATATATTTTGAGAGGCAAATAAGTTCTACCAAAAATTAAATAAAGAAAACGGTGCTAGTGGTTCATTTAAAAACCAAATAAAAATATTTTAAAATACCAAAATGATTTCAAACTCATTTCTCTCCACTTTTCTACTTTAGGGAATCGTTTTACCTATTTTCCATATATTTTATTTTTGGAGAAAAATAATTTGAATAAAAACCAAATAACTCCAAATTGAAAGTGGGTTTCAAAATAACTACAAAAGGACTTTCAATTTGATTCTTTGAAACTTCCAACTCTCTTTTCTTAGCATTTGAAGAAGTCAGTTTATCTTTTCTCATGAAACTCATTGAGTTGCATAAAGTTTTTGAATTTGAAATATTTTCAAATGGAATTCAAACCTTTTAAAAAACCCTTTTCATTTATTTAAATGGAAGAAGTCATATCATCTTCACACCAGGGTTTTGTGATGAAATGAATTTGAATTCATGGAAATCATAAATGCAAGGTAAAAGTTTTGGGAAAGTCATTTTATTCCGTCTCATTTAACTTTCAAAAAGTTTCAAATTTCACTTAATTTCACACAACAAATCACAGAAGCAATCAGACAATCAATCAAAACTATTTATTTAATATAACATTCCAAAATTTCGAATTTTGGGATGTTACACCTTATGGAGGGCATTATGCTGGAGATAGAACTACTCTTAAGGTATTGCAATCTGGATTTTATTGGCCTACTCTCTTCAAGGATGCTCGTAAGTATGTCTCATCTTGCGATGAATGCCAAAGAATAGGTAATATTGGTAAGCGTTAGGAAATGCCTATGAACTATTCTCTTGCTGTTGAACCATTTGATGTTTGGGGATTTGATTACATGGGACCTTTTCCTTCTTATAATGGGTATGCACACATTTTGGTTGCTGTTGATTATGTTACTAAATCGGTAGAAGTTGTTCCAACTAGTAGTGCTGATCAAAACACCTTTATTAAAATGCTCAAGGAAGTTATTTTCCCAAGGTTTGGAGTCCCTAGATATTTAATGACTGATGGTGGTTCACACTTTATTCATGGTGCTTTTTGTAAGATGCTTGCTAAGTATGATGTTAACCATAGAATTGCATCACCTTATCATCCTTAGTCTAGTGGCCAAGTTGAGCTTAGCAATAGAGAAATAAAGTTAATTTTACAAAAGACTGTTAATAGGTCCAGGAAGAATTGGTCTAAGAAATTAGATGATGCACTTTGGGCTTATAGAACAGCTTATGAAAATCCTATGGGTATGTCTCCTTATAAAATGGTTTATGGAAAAGCTTGTCATTTGCCTCTTGAGTTAGAATATAAAGCATACTGGGCAGTTAAAGAACTCAACTATGATTTCAAACTTGCTGGTGAAAATAGGTTATTTGATATTAGCTCATTAGATGAATGGAGAACTCAAGCTTATGAAAATGCAAAGTTATTCAAAGAAAAGTTAAAAGATGGCATGACAAAAGAATCCAAAAGAGTGAGTTTAAAGTCGGAGAATATGTTCTTTTGTAGAACTCTCGTTTTAGATTTTTTGCAGGGAAACTCCTCTCGAAATGGGAAGGCCCATATGTCATCAAGGAGGTTTACCGGTCTGGAGCCATCAAAATAAATAATTTCGAAGGCACTAGCCCGAAGGTTGTCAACGGGCAACGAATAAAGCATTATATCTCAAGTACACCTATTAAGTTGAAAGTAATATTATCCAAACTTTGACACCGGAAGAACACATAAAAGAGTCCTTCCGGAACACTCCAGAATCATCAAAATAAGGAGGCACGTAGTACGGTAAGTAAATAGACTCCAAAAAATCTGCAAAAATATTTTTTGTCAGTTTTGGAATAATTTAGAATTTTGGGAATAAAGAAACTCCCAGGAAGCGTCCCCTGGTGGGCATAAGACACCAGGGCGCGCCAGGCATGCATGGCTGAAAGCACAAGTGCTCCCTAGGTGATTTTGGTAATTAATGTCAACATATCTCTTGTTGGACTAATGTTTTCATCTAGTGTGGTTCAGATAAGTTCAACAATGGAGTGGCGTGGACTAGAGGATGTGGAACCCCTTCAAGATGATAAGGACAAAGGATTGGCTCAAGCTCAAAGCTCAGGACTCTACATTTTCTATTTTAGTGATCCAAGATCACATTGAGTCCATCGGAAAGCCAATACTATTAAAAGCGGATGAGGTGTTGCTTAATGGCTTGCTTGCTCAAAGTGCTTAGTGATATGCTCCAAAGGCCTCAACCACTTTCTCACATCCACATATGTCCCAAACCAAAAGTCAAACTCGACCCCACCGAAATTTCCTATCCGGCACCACCGAGTTCACTTGACATAGCCACTGCCAAAAACCCTAGTCAATTCGGTCTCACCGATGGGATCTCGGTCTCACCGAGATGGGCTTGCCAACTCTCTGTTGCCTATTGCAGTAATTTTGGTCTTGCCGAAATATGCAATGGTCTCACCGAGTTTGCTTGGCCAACTCTCTGTTTTGCTCATTACCCAAATCGGTCCCACCGAGTTTGTGTAAACGGTCCAACCGAGATGAGGCTTTACCCTAACCCTAGCACATCGGTCCTACCGAGTTGATCATGTCGGTCCCACTGAAAATCCTAACGTTCACATTTTGAACTAAATCAGTCTGACCGATTTTTCTGATTCAGTCCCACCGAGTTTGGTGATTTTTGTGTAATGGTTAGATTTTGTGTGGAGGCTATATATACCCCTCCACCCACTCTTCATTCGTGAGGAGAGCCATCAGAACATGCCTACACTTCCAACATACATTTTCTGAGAGAGAACCACCAACACTTGTGTTGAGGTCAAGATATTCCATTCCAACCACATAAATCTTGATCTCTAGCCTTCCCCAAGTTGCTTTCCACTCAAACCCTCTTTCCACCAAATCCAATCCTATGAGAGAGAGCTGAGTGTTGGGGAGACTATCATTTGAAGCACAAGACCAAGGAGTTCATCATCAACACACCATCTATTACCTTTTGGAGAGTGGTGTCTCCTAGATTGGTTAGGTGTCACTTGGGAGCCTACGTGAAGATTGTGGAGTTGAACCAAGGAGTTTGTACGGGCAAGGAGATCGCCTACTTCGTGAAGATCTACCCTAGTGAGGCAAGTCCTTCGTGGGCGATGCCCATGGTGGGATAGACAAGGTTGCTTCTTCATGGACCCTTCGTGGGTGGAGCCCTCCGTGGACTCGCGCAACTGTTACCCTTCGTGGGTTGAAGTCTCCATCAACGTGGATGTACGATAGCACCACCTATCGGAACCACGGATAAAAATCTCCGTGTCTCCAATTGCATTTGCACACTCAAATCCCATCCCTTTACATTCTTGCAACTTGCATGATTTACTTTCCACTGCTCATATACTCTTGTCATGCTTGCTTGATATGTATTGTGAATGTTTAAACTTGTGCTAAAACTCCACTGTAACTTAAAGAAATTAAAAACTGCAGCTTTTCTTACTAAGTGTCTATTCACCCCCCTCTATACACCTCTTCTCGATCCTTTCACTGGTGCGCCTAGGTGGGTTGTGCCCACTTGGGACCCCTTCTGTACTGCCTTTTCTTCTGTTTACTTGTCCTCCAAGATAAAAAATCTATATATACTTCCCGAACCTGTTAACCACCGTATCACGGAGACAATCCTCTGTTCTCGTTTCTTGATGTTTTCTGTCAGATCCCATCTACCATGGCCTCTTCAGGTTCCTCCAAGGACAAGATCTCTTCTCCATCAGCACTATCACCTTCTTCACCACCAAAGGAGAATTGAGTATCGGGTACGGGCACTCCCCTTGGCTTCCGCCAAGCTTGGTTGAGGTGCCTTGGTATCGTATCATCCCACTATCTTTTTGCTTTACTTATCTTAGTTCAATCTTTTGCTTATATGAATAAAGTTTAGTTCGATCTTTTCTTCTTTGAAAGTTTGCTTAGTGATCTATCATTGTTATCACGTGCAAGTTATATAATAAAGTTAGTTCGAGTTTTCACTTTCTTTACTTCCATGTTGCAAATAAAGAAAAGAAAAGGAGAAATAAAGCAAATAAAATAAAGGAAATAAATCAATAAGATTATATACTAATCGTGTGGTAGGTGATATCACCACATCAGGAAAAGTATAAGTAAGAAAATTTTATCAGAGATTGACAAACATAGCATTGGTCAGTGAGGCAACTCATGAAAGAATTAATAAGGGAAGGGAAGATTCACATATAAATATACTATCCTAGAAATCGTTTGTGATTGTGAGCCCTCATCAAAATATTATATGCCAAAATTGTTGACATTGGACAAGGAAGACAACGTAATGGTTTATTTTTGTTTATGTTCACATAGAAGTCATACTGTCATAGATCCTTTAACATGTGGTGCTTGCCCCTATCTTTGCTAGCCAAAACTTCCGCACTAAGTAGAGATAGTACTTGTGCATCCAAAAACCCTTAAACCTAAATCTTTTTGAAGTTTCCACCATACCTACCTAGGATTGAACAAGATCCCTCAAGTAAGTTGTCATCGGTCCAAAAGGGCAATAAAAATTGCTTCTAAATATGTGAGATCTTTTAGTGTAAGAGAAAATTGAGCGTTGCACGAACTTGGATGACAAAGAATAAAAGCAATAGACTGCATAATAAAGGTTGTCATCTTAAGGGGCAATGTAACGTAACGTTCTCTTGCACTAAGGGATTGAGCATGCAAACAAATAAGCGCATGACAACCTTTGCTTCCCTCTGCGAAGGGCCTATCTTTTACTTTTATGTATTTACTTTTATGCAAAGAGTCAAATTTTTCCTTCTATTCCTTTTTATTTTCTCTTTTGGCAAGCATCATGTGGTGAGGAAAGATCTAGGCACATATGTCCAGTTGAATATAGATAGCATGAGTTATTATTGTTGATGTAACGCCCCCGATTCAATCGTACACTAATCATACACACAAACGTGTACGATCAAGATCAGGGACTCACGGGGAGATATCACAACACAACTCTACAAATAAAATAAGTCATACAAGCATCATATTACAAGCCAGGGGCCTCGAGGGCTCGAATACAAGAGCTCGATCATAGACGAGTCAGCGGAAGCAACAATATCTGAATACAGACATAAGTTAAACAAGTTGTCATAAGATGGCTAGCAAAAACTGGAATACAGATCGAAAGAGGCGCAGGCCTCCTGCCTGGGATCCTCCTAAACTACTCCTGGTCGTCGCCAGCGGGCAGCACGTAGTAGTAGGCACCTCCGGTGTAGTAGGAGTCGTCGTCGAAGGTGGCGTCTGGCTCCTGGGCTCCAACATCTGGTTGCGACAACCAGGTAGAAGGGATAGGGGGAAAAGAGGGAGAAAGCAACCCTGAGTACTCATCCAAAGTACTCGCAAGCAAGAAGCTACACTACATATGCATGGGTATCAAATGGAATAAGGGTATCATATGTGGACTGAACTGCAGAATGCCAGAATAAGAGGGGGATAATTAATCCTGTCGAAGACTACACTTCTGGCAGCCTCCGTCTTGCAGCATGTAGAAGAGAGTATACTGAAGACCTCCAAGTAGCATCGTATAGCATAATCCTAACCGATGATCCTCCCCTCGTCGCCCTGTGAGAGAGCGATCACCGGTTGTATCTGGCACTTGGAAGGGTGTGTTTTATTAAGTATCCGGTTCTAGTTGTCATAAGGTCAAGGTACAACTCCAAGTCGTCCTGTTACCGAAGATCACGGCTATTCGAATAGATTAACTTCCCTGCAGGGGTGCACCACATACCCCAACACGCTCGATCCCATTTGGCCGGACACACTTTCCTGGGTTATGCCCGGCCTCGGAAGATCAACACGTCGCAGCCCCACCTAGACCAACAGAGAGGTCAGCACGCCGTTCTAAACCTAAGCGCACAGGGGTCTGGGCCCATCGCCCTTAGCACACCTGCACGTTGCGTACGCGGCCGGAAGCAGAACTAGCCCCCTTAATACAAGAGCAGGCTTACGTTCCAATCCGGCGCGCGCCACTCAGTCGCTGACGTCACGAAGGCTTCGGCTGATACCACGACGCCGGGATACCCATAACTACTCCCGCGTAGATGGTTAGTGCATATAGACCAAATGGCCAAACTCAGATCAAATACCCAGATCTCGTTAAGCGTGTTAGGTATCCGCAAACGTCGACCAGGGCCAGGCCCACCTCTCTCCTAGGTGGTTGGAACCTGCCCTGTCGCTCCGCCTCAAAGATCCACTCGCGGGTGCTCCTCAAGCCGACCCGTCTTTAGTCAACACATGTATCATGTATAAAGTATATAGTATATACCCGTGATCAACTCCCGAGTGATCATGGCCCGATAGTATAGCATGGCAGACGGACAAGGATGTAGGGCCACTGATGATAAACTAGCATCCTATACTAAGCATTAGGATTGCAGGTAAAGGTAACAACAGTAGTAGCAAGGACAGGCTATGCATCAGTATAGGATTAACGGGAAGCAGTAACATGCTACACTACTCTAGTGCAAGCAGTATAGAGAAGAGTAGGCGATATCTGGTGATCAAAGGGGGGGCTTGCCTGGTTGCTCTGGCAAGAGAGAAGGGTCGTCAACTCCGTAGTCGTACTGGGTAGCAGCGGCGTCGGTCCCGGTGTCTAGCGAGAGAAGAGGGGGGAGAAACAATAAATATTTAAGCAAGCATATGCATAGTGATGCATGACATGACAAGTAGCGGTGCTAGGGGTGCCCTATCGCGGTATGAGGTGATACCGGTGAAGGGGGGAAACATCCGGGAAAGTATCCCCGGTGTTTCGCGTTTTCGGACAGATGAAACAGAGGGGGAAAGTTGCGCGTTCGCTATGCTAGGGATGCATGGCGGATAAACGGGCTGCGTATTCAAATTCGCCTCGTCGTTCTGAGCAACTTTCATGTTGAAAATATTTTAATCCGAGTTACGGATTAAAAGATATGATTTTCTAAAGATTTTATTAATTTCTGGAATTTAATTAATTAATTATTTAATTCGAAAAATGAATTTATGACGTCAGCATGATGTCATGCTGACGTCAGCAGTCAACAGGGTTGACTTGGTCAACCTGACAAGTGGGTCCCACCTGTTAGGGATTGTTTAGCTAATTAACAGTAGTTCATTAGGGTAACTATTTATTAGATTAATTATTCTTAATTAGTTAATCTAAACATGATTAATTAAGTTAATTATTTAGCTAATTAATTATTTATTTATTATATATTTTCTTTTATTTATTTTTAATTCTTTTTTTAAAAACGTTATGGGGCGGGGGCCCCTAGTCAGTGGCCCGGGGGGGGCCTAGCGGGTGCTGGGTACGGGGTGCGGCACGCGCCCGAGTCCACCCGGGATGGGGGGCGACAGGCGGCTGTGCGGGCTCTCGCCCGCAGGGAGCGGCGGAACGAGGACAGAGGCCAGGGTGGCCGCGGTGGCCTGCCGGCGGTAGGCACGGCCGCGCGTGGAGGCGCGGCGGAGCAGCAGTAGGGGCGCCGGGGAGCGACGGCGGGTGCGGGTGTAGCCCGCCCAGGCGGCGAGGGAGAGCTGGGCGCGGGCGCCGGCGGCCAGGGACAGAGAGGAGGGGAGGGGCGGCTCACAGGGGCACGCCCGGCGGCACGAGCGCGTGCTCGCGCGGCGGGGTAGGGCGAGGCCAGGAGGGCGCGGGACGCGGTGGTGGCCGGGGCGCGTGGCCGAGGCTCGGCCTGGCCGAACGTAGCACGGCGAGGCGAGCGCCGGCGAGAGGGGGACGGGGAGGAGGAGGAGGACCGGGGTCCTCACCGAGGGAGCGTAGGGCACGGGGCAGCGGGCTCGGGGGAGGTTGGGGAGGACCGACGAGGAAGGGGTCAAGGTGGCGGCAGTCCGGCGACGATGGGGAGGCAGCTCCGGCGGGGGGGGGGGGGGCGAAGCTCCAGGCAGCGACGGGGTTCGGCGGTGGTCTCCTCCCGAATCCAGATCGGGGGAGAGGGGGGGATATTTCGGGGGTGAGTGGGCTGTCCGGTGGGGAGTGGGGGGAGGAGTGGATAAGGGAGAGGAGTGGGGGCCGACCTGGGCCGGCCTGGTTGGCCCGATGGCCAGCTGGGCCGCGGTCCAGCAGGGGAGGCTTCTCCCCCCTTTTGTTTTTTTATTGTTTTCTGTTTTTGTAGTTTCCTTTTCTTTTTTTTATTTATTTTCTTTTCTGTTTTAAATCATTTTAAATTATCTAGGCATTTTATAAAAATGTGTTTGCTTTATTATAATTATCCAGGCATTGAACTACAGAACCCCGAACATTTTAGTTTAATATTTTGAAAACTTTGTCGTTTAACTTTAATTTGAATTTAAATTTGAAACGTTTTTGAATCAACCCGAGATTAATTACAGTGACAGAGGTGACGTGTCACCATTAACGTGAGATCACTGTAGCATGATTATCCGGGCGTTACAGTTGACATCACCCTTGAGGTGAGTATGTTGGGAGGCGAAACTATAATCCCCTATCTTTCTATGTGTCCGGTTGAAACGTTTTGCTCATGGGTATGAGGTGAGTGTTAGCAATTATCGAAGACTATATGATGGTTGAGTATGTGGACTTGCTTAAAAGGCTCCGACACGTGACGCTTCCTGAAAAGTTGATGAATTGTAGTTGCAAAGTTGACTGAGAACATAGTTTGTTGGTTTCTAATAGAGTTGTTGTTTTATACTTCGATTGTGTGATGAACTATTACTTATTCATGAGAAGTGTATGATAAAAGTTCTATGATAAAAGTTTTATGCTTAAATTTGTTGCTGTTATAATAATCAACATGATGCTTCTATGTCCGTATTTTGTTTTTATCGACACCTCTCTCTCAAAGCATGTGGACACGTTTTTCGATTTCGGTTTTCTCTTGAGGACAAGCGAGGTCTAAGCTTGGGGGAGTTGATACGTCCATTTTGCATCATGTTTTCTTATTGTTATTTACAATGTTTTTATCCATAATAATACTTTTTGGAGTAGTTCTAATGCCTTTTCTGTCATAATTTGCAAGGTACACACCAAGATGGAGAATTCTGGCAGCTAGAAATCTGGACCTGAAAAAGCTATGTCAGGCCACCTATTCTGCACGACTCCAAATGAGCTGAAACTGTATGATGATTTTTTATGAAATATTTAGGAAATACTGGAGCCAATAAACACCAGAGGGGGCCCACCAGGTGGGCACAACCCACCTGGGCGCGCCAGGCCCCCCTGGCACGCCCTGGTGGGTTGTGGCCTCCTCGGCCCACCTCAGGTGCCTATCTTCTGGTATATAAGTCATTTTGACCTAGAAAAAAATAAGGGAATACTTTCGGTATGGAGAGCCGCTGTCTCGAGGCGGAACTTGGGCAGGAGCACTTTTGCCCTCCGGCGGTGCCATTCTGCCGGGGGAACTTCCCTCCCGGAGGGGGAAATCATCGTCATCATCATCACCAACAACTCTCCCATCTTGGGGAGGGCAATCTCCATCAACATCTTCACCAGCACCATCTCATCTCAAACCCTAGTTCATCTCTTGTATTCAATCTTGTTACCGGAACTATAGATTGTTGCTAGGGGGTGACTAGTAGTGTTGATTACATCTTGTAGTTGATTACTATATGGTTAATTTGGTGGAATATTATACGTTCGGATCCATTATGCATATTAATACCCCTCTGATCATGAGCATGTTTATTGTTTATGAGTAGTTACTTTCGTTCTTGAGGTCACGTGATAAATCATGTTGCAAGTAATCATGTGAATTTGATATGTGTTCGATATTTTGATGGTATGTATGTTGTGATTCCCTTAGTGGTGTCATGTGAACGTCGACTACATGACACTTCACCATATTTGGGCCTAAGGGAATGCATTGTGGAGTAGTAAATAGATGGTGGGTTGCGAGAGTGACGGAAACTTAAACCCCAGTTTATGCACTATTCCGTAAGAGACCGATTGGATCCTAGAGTTTACTGCTATGGTTAGAATTTATTCTTAATACTTTTCTCGTAGTTGCGGATGCTTGCAGGAGGGTTAATCATAAGTAGGAGGTTTGTTCAAGTAAGAACAACACCTAAGCACCGGTCCACCCACATATCAAATTATCAAAGTAGCGAACACAAAGCAAACCAACATGATGAAAGTGACTAGATCAAATTCCCGTGCACCCTCAAGAACGTGTTGCTTATCATAAGAGACCGTTTTGGCCTGTCCTTTGCCTCAAAAGGATTGGGCTACCTTGCTGCATACTTGTTACTATTATCGTTACTTCCTCGTTACAAATATCTTGCTATCAAACTACTCTTCTACTTACAATTTCAGCACTTGCAGACATTACCTTACTGAAAACTACTTGTCATTTCCTTCTGCTCCTCGTTGGGTTCGACACTCTTACTTATCGAAAAGAGCTACAATTGATCCCCTATACTTGTGGGTCATCATGCCTCACTTATATCATTTGAAGTTTGGATGCCTGTTTCTCTACATATAGAAAACCGTTATTTGTAGAATGCTCTTTTGCTTCAGTTATATTTATTAGAGCATGGTCTTTTGAAGAAAGAACTAAACTTTTGTGCTTCACTTATATCTATTTAGAGAGTCAACAGGAATTGGTCGTTCGCATGGTTAGTCATAAAATCCTACAAAAAACTTACAAATCACTGATATGATATGTTTGATTCCTTGCAATATACTAGTGAATGATTGTGATTTAGTAAGAACTAGCACATATGCCCGTCGTTGCAATGGGAGAGATATTTTTTTACGAGAAGCATCGGAGAGATAATTGATGTGTCCATCAAAACGGCCTCCATAGCGGTGGGGCTACAGAGCGAGGAGCTGCGATATTCTCACGGGTCATGTTTGGCCCACGAGATCTTAATAGTGATGGGGTTGGTCGGAGTGGTGGCCACCACCCAACTTGTGCTTTTTATTCTTCGTGTCCGCCATCGTGTCTAGGTTGTGGTTGCCTCCTCATTCTGTGGCAGCACGGCGACCTTCAGGGCATAGTTGCTTCGACCACTCTCTCCTATGATGGCGTAACAGATATAGTACAAATTACAGCGAATCCCGTTTCATTGGTATAATCAACACATAACCAGGTAGTCCCTACTTTACCAGGATTTATTCTCTGTAACTATTTCAGCGATCACTTGCCCACATACTTTTAGTCAGGGCCAAACCAACATATCCTCTTTTACTGCCATGTGTCCACAATTTCTTTTAATTATATTCAACAAAAATATTCCTTTTTATTGTCAAATAGCATGTCGGATGCACAACAGTTCAAGTCTGGCCACACAAGTGGCAGGCACCAAAACGACATGTGTTTGTAAGGCGCGAACGAAAATCCAAAACAACCACTAAGTTGAAGGATCAAACTCACGACCTCAAAAACCTGACCACGTGCTGCTAGCCACTCGAATAAACAACTCCAGCTAACAAATGGCCAGCACGAATGTTTAATAATATACTGTAGCATACCATTCAAAACATTCTTTTCTCATCTTATTGAACTTATCAAAAAATAAATTAATAATTATGATATCTCGAATATTCTTCGAAACATGAAAATTTATTGAAATTCACAAAAAATTAAAAACATGAACCTTTTATAAGAAAACGAACAATTTTTGAACATGTGAACAATTTTTTAAAATTAAATATGTTTTGAACATTGAAACAATTTTCAAAAAAATGTTTTCTAACACAAGCATTACTTTGAATTTGTGAAGTTTCAATAAAAATGAATATATTTTTAATTTGTATCATTTTTCAAAATGCAATTTATTTTGAAAATATTAAACAATTTTGGAAAAAATAAAAACAATTAAATTGCGAATTTTTTTTATAGTTTTCAATAAATTCCGGAATGGGAATAAAAATCTAAAATTTGGAAAAAAATTCAAAATGGTAAAAGTATAATAAATTCTGGAGATTTTACGAAAAGTAATAAAAACTAAAATTCTGAAAATTGAATTTATGAAAAAAAGGAAAAAACAAAAAGAAACTTGGAAGAGAAAAAAGAAAAAGGAAAAATAAAAGAAAAGGGAAAGAAAAGAAAAAGGGAAAAGAAGCAGAACAGAGAAAAATAAAAACGGGCCGTCCCAATACTGGGCGCCATATGAGAAACTTTGTCTATTTTCCGCCTAGTGCTGTAAATAATGGTTCTCAGCTGCATGGACAGGAAATAAATGGGCTGGGCCTCAGCGCGCGCGGCCACGTATGAAATTTTGGATAAAACTGTTTCAAAAAAGATGGACATACAAAAAATTAGTACCACCTTGGATAGAACAAAAAAACGGTGGTGAACGGATGAAAAAATCGACGAAACGCACCTTGCTTTATTAGTAGGTATAGATATTGGTGTTAAGGTTTGTGATTCCCGAAGCATGCATGTATAGTCTCTAGTTATGCTAAGCAGTTGGAGCATAATTTATTATTGATTGTCTTCCTTATGAGTGCCTGTCGGGGACGGGCGATGGTCTTTTCCTACCAATTGATCCCCCTAGGGGCATGCGTAGTAGTACTTTGCTTAGAGGGCTAATAAACTTTCACAATAAGTATGTGAGTTCTTTATGACAAATGTGAGTCCATGGATTATATACACTCTCACCTTTCCGCAATTTAACCTCTTCGGTTCTGTGCATTGCCCTTTCTCACCTCGAGAGTTTGTGCAAACTTCGTCGGTGCATCCAAACCTCATGATATGATACGCTCTATCATACATAAGGCTCCTTATATCTTCCTCAAATCAGCCACCATACCTACCTATCATGACATTTCCATAGCCATTTCGAGATATATTGCCATGCAACTTCCACCGTTCCATTATTATGACATACACCTTCATTGTCATATTGTTTTGCATGATCATATAGCTGACATAGTATTTGTGGCTCAGCCACCATTCATCATTATCATACATGTTACACTAGCATCGTTGCACATCCTGGTATACTGCCAGAGGCATTCATATAGTCATATTGTTCTAGTTACCGAATTGTAATATTGAGTTGTAAGTAAACAGAAGTGTGATGACCATCATTATTAGAGCATTGTCCCAATGAGGAAAGGAAGATGGAGACTATGATTCCCCCACATGTCGGGATGAGAAACCTGATGAAAAATAAAAAAATAAAAAAGGCCAAAAAGAGCCCACCAAAAAAGAGAGGCCGAGTACCAAACAACCAAAGGAGAACGATGAGGAACAATAGATAAGAAAAATAAAATATAATCATATGTCAAATATGTTTGGCCATTTCTAGGTATTTCTACTCTAGTGTGGTATTTCCTTTCTTTTCTTTACCCTAGCTGCAATTTTCTAGAGTCTTCTAGTTATGAGTAGCTATGAGTAGAATAGTGAATATTAAGTAATATGTTTTCTAGATTGTTCCAGATATAAGTAGAAATGAGATGTGAGGGCTTCTCAAAGCCCTATAAATAGAGGTCCTCACCTCTAGTTTTTCCCCAGACTATGTACCCACTACCTATAATAGAACTTGTTCTTATTATCTAAGGTGTTGGACTAGATCTTGTGCTCTAGGAGTTTTGGATTGAACTCCTGCTGCCATATTGGCCCTATCTCCGCCTCTAGAGTGATATCTAGCACATCACGTTGAAGTAGTTCCTTCAACTCTAGTGTTGTACACTTTGTGCTGCCTCAGTGGTCAATTAATTTCATAGTATGTTCAACTTGCCAGGTAAAGAACGCTTGTACCCAACCGCTAGAAAAAGGGTCTAATGTGAAACTCATTAGTCTCGGTTTGTAATTGAACCGACACTAATGTGACCATTAGTGTCAGTTCCAACGGCCAGGCGGGCGGCACTCATTAGTACCGGTTCATGGCGAACCTTTAGTACCGGTTCGTGCCACGAACCGGTACCAAAGAGGTGGTGGCCTTTAGTACGGGTTGGTGGCTCCAACCGGTACTAGGGGGGGGGGGGTCTTTAGTACCGGTTGGAGCCACCAACCGGTACTAAAGGTGGTGCGCGGCCACCCGCAGTGCATAATGTTTAGTCCCACCTCGCTAGTTGAGAGGAGCTCGCACCGGTTTATAAGCCCCGCCGCGGCTACCGTGTCGAGCTCCTCTCTAAGCAGGCCTTTGTGGGCCTATTGCAAGTCTTCTGCCCTGTGGGGCCTACTGGGCCGTACGGGCCTGCATCCTGGCCCAACTAGATATTGGTTTTCTAGACGTATGCATGCCGTGCCGGCCCAGTATGCGGGCTGTTTTTGCTTTATTTCAAAAATAAAAATAAAAATAAATCCTTACCAACCGGGACTAAAGGTCCCCCAGACCACGGCGCGCCTCGTGCCACGTGGTGGGCCTTTGGTCCCAGTTCGTGTTGAACCAGGACTAAAGGGGGGGGGACCTTTAGTCCCCACTCTTTAGTGCCGGTTCCAGAACCGGTACTAAAGGTCCTTACGAACCAGTACTAAAAGTCGTTTTTCTACTAGTGTAGGGTTCCTCCTGCCTCCCGCCGGCGCTAGCCCATGTCTGCTTCGTCTCCTGTGGCCTTAGGATCATTGAGGCGTGGTGGATCTCGGCCCTTGCCGGTGGGAGGGCTTCATTTCTTGTGATTTTCTGAGTTTCTTTTAGGGTTGGTGTCCTGCTTAGAGAGATGAGGTGGTGATGGCTCTCTGAAGATCGAATAAGATTCTCCCCGCCAAGCCTCCGTCCCGGTGGTGCTTCTAGCGTCACCGGAGAGCGTGTGGAGGTTGCCTCCGGCGGATCTCACAGGATTGGCCGGTGTTTGTCTTTGCTGGATCCATGAGGACCCGGTCTTTGTTCATGTGTCTATAGGTTCGATCCTTCCGATCTAAACTTCTCTTCAACGGCGGCAGTTGCTGTTTTGGTGCGCTGATCCTATAGAGTCTTAGCACGACGAATTCCCGCCTGTCTACTACAACGTTTGCCCGACTCCAGGGTGGGAGGGGTAATGATGGTGGCGCGTCTTCGGCTCGCTTCAGTGCTTGTAGTCGTCACTAAGTGGTCTTCGGATCTAGATTTAGTTTTTATTATTTCTGGTATTCGCTGTACTATCATTGATTGATGATGAATAAATTGAAAGTTTTCCCCTATACAAAAGATTATAGGAGAAGAAGTTTATGAAAACTGATAAAAGTAGCTGTCACAACTAAACCTAAATTATTCGGTCATTCCATAAAACAACTTTTACGGAAGATTTTTTTTGAAAGAGCTCTGGGAATTACTCTAACCAGGGCTAACAAGGTGCCAACACCGCCAAGCAAGCAGAAAGCAGCGCATTGGGTCCGCCCAAGCTAAAGCAGATTTATTTTAGGCTATTTTTTATCAAAATTAGTTAGTAGTTAATGAGTATACTGAACATGTGCATCGGTTCTCCTTTTAATTAACAAAATTGCCATATGTTCATTGCTCGATGGGTGAAATATTTGGGGAGATGTAGTTCATATGATATATTCTATAAAATATTGTAGTACTCCCTCTGTAAAGAAATATAAAAGCGTTTAGACTTTAGTGATCTGAACGTAATATCGGTGCTCGAAGGTAATACAGGAGTAGGCATGGTCCTTAGAGACCACGAGGGGACAATTATATTTAGCTCCTGTAGACACCTAATCTCATGCAATGATATATTGGAAGCTGAACTCTTGGCAATTAAGGAGGGATTATCTCTGGCACTACAATGGAGTATTCTATCAATTGATCTAGAATCTGACTGTTTGGAGGCTGTCTTGATGATTAAAGGAGGTGCTACAAATAAATCTTAGTATGCTTTTATTATTGGAGAGATTATTAGTAGTCTGGGACAAAGGATTCTTGCATTGCTCATACTCGTCGGAATTGTAATACTGTTAGTCATGCCTTATCTAATTTTGGTAGGTTGTAACGCTGGACTATAGTTTGGCTTTGTTCTGGTCCGGAGGAGGCCCTAGAACTTGATTGGACGAGATTGTAATATGTGATTCTGAGTAATGCAAGAATTTATTTCGCAAAAAGAAGAGGAGGGAGTACAAAATAACACATGTATGTAAAGTATACTAATGCTACAATTTCAGTGAGTATGCTTTCTTTGGGAGCCCTGAATGTATGATGACGGCCCCGTCAATAATAGATTTTGGGACAGATCAATCTACCGGGTGCAACATTTAGCAGTGCATCCATTGATCAACGCATGCATCTACAATTAAATATGAACCAACTGCTACTGGCTACCACGACAACAATCTATCTACGTTCATTATTCCAGCTGGATTGCCGCCGCTGAACTGTTCACACACAAGAATAAGGAATTCAGCGATACATAAGCCTCCCGCGGGCATCAACAGGAGCGCGAGGAGGAGCACGAGGAAAGGCGCAGGCCCGCTCTCGAAGTCCTCCAGCATGTAGATGGCTAAGACGAAGAGCATGACGCCCGCACATCCCAATAGGCAGATGATCGCCCACCTGCTACACTCCTCCGGCTCCGCCATCGCCATGAAGACCCCAAGCTGCTCCTGCTCCTGCTCGCCGCCGTCGGCCATTGTACACGTTCCCTAGTTTTCACGCCTGGTCTCTTGATTTTTCTTTTCTAGACTAGACGGTTGTTGGTTATTTGGAGGGAGGTTAGGTTGTCTAGTACGTAGTACTACGATTTACTTATAAGAAGACTCCAACAACGCGTGTATTGGAACGCGCGAAGAGATAAAGTGCGTACTACGTACCAACATTCTCAAACAAACAAAAAGTACGTACGACATGTAGGAGTGCTTTTTGTTCGGATTGATCCACCGGCCGGTTACCTACGAGTCTACGATCGATGTAGTTAAAAAAAACTTAGAATTTGTCAAAATTTTATGCAAATACGAAAATCAACTCAATACTTAATCCAACAGTCTTGCTAAGTCTCAGTCGATTGAGACTTCATTAAGTCTCAATCGATGCTATATCCATGAGATCTTACATAGAGATTCATGTAATTTTTTTGTGGTTTTTTTCTTTTTCTCTTTTGCATGTTATGTCACTTGGCCGAGATTTAATTAAATCTCAGTCAATTGAGACCTAGCCACGCCCTTAATCCAATCAAAGACCAATTCAAACTAGCTAGCCAATATGTAATCACAATTTTTTTCTACAAAGGATGTAATCACGAGCTTTTCTAGAGCTAGGGAGGAATCTTACAAAGATACTGTAATGTGGTATGGGCTGATGTGGAATTAAGTGATTAGGGCATGCCCACAGTCAAGAATAGATGCAGCCGCCGGTCTGCCTCATCTTCGATGGCTTGAGAGCCATGAAGGCGCGGTGGACCCCGGTTCTTGCCGGCGCGAGGGACCTTACTTTGTTTTCAGGTGTTTTTGTAACTTTGTTTAGGGTTTGTGTCTTGCTTAGGAAGACGAGGTGGTGGTGACTTCCTTAAGATAGAATATGGTTTTCCCTGCCTCGCACCTGTTCCGATGATGCGCCTAGCATCGTTGGAGGGCGTGTGGAGGTGTGTATCCGATGAATCTCACGGGATTCGATAGGTTCTCATCTTCAGAAGATCTGCTTGGATATGGTCTTTTTCGCCTTTGTTCGTGTCCCTAGAGGTTGGATCCCATCAATCTATATTTTTCTTTGTCGATGATGGTTGCCTTCTTTTGTGCGTTAATTCTGTGGGGTCTTAGCAGCACGACTTCCAGAATGTCTTTACAACAAGGTTGGCCCAACTCCAGTGAGGAAGGTGCGATGACGATGGCGCACCTTCGTCACACTTCAGTGGTTGTAGTAGTCAGTAGGTGGTTTACAGGCATGCATGTGTTATTTATGTCTTCTTTGTACTACCATGACATGATGAATAGATTCAAAGTTCTCTCGCAATTTCCTCATAAGAACAATGGCCACTGCTTGGCGTCATCCGCTAGTGTCCACGAACAGTCGGGTTGGTAGCCCACCAGGCTTTCTTCTCTTCCGATTCAGCAAATGCCAGAGCACGCATACCATGAGTATGAACAGCGTCGCCGCTCCCGCAGCACAACACCGCCATGTTCACCGGAGTGCCGAATTTTCACTCACATCAACCTGCCATACTGTCCTCGCTCTATCGCAGCGGACATTGCAGCAACAGCCCGAGGCCGACAGGGGTGCAGCTCCTGCTTATGCAACAACGTCGCCGTGCCACATTGCATCACCGGCAGCCGTTTCAGCAACGCCAACTTGCAATGTTGCGCAATACTCGCTGGCACCGGTGGCCGCCAATGAGTGCTGCATCGCAACATCGTCGAGCCCCATCTAGCTCGCAACATCGTGGCGCCACAACGCATGCATGTACAATCAAATAATTACTACAGTATTTATTACACAAGATAACTAACTAGCTACCATGACAACAATCTATCTACATTCATTACTCCAGCTGGATTGCTGCCACTGTACTGTTCACACAAAAGAATAAGGAATTCAGCGATACATGAGCCTCCCAGGAGGATGAACAGAAACCCGAGGAGGAGGAGGAGGAAAGGCGCAGGCGAGTTCTCCAAGTCGTCCATCATGTAGATGGTTACGCCGAAGAGCGTGACGCCCGCGCATCCCAAAAGACAGATGATCGCCCACCTGCTACACTCCTGGGGCTCCGCCGTCGCCACCACGACCCCAAGCTGCTCCTGCTCCTGCTCTCCGACGTCGGCCATCGTACAAGTGCCCTAGTTTCAACGCCTGGTCTCTTGATTTTTCTTTCCTAGACTAGAGGGTTGTTGGTTATTTGGAGGGAGGTTAGTTGGTCTGGTACGTAGTACTAGTACGATTTATAAGAAGACTCCAACGATGCCTGTACTGGAAAGCGCGAGGAGATAAAAGTGCGTGCGTACTACAACATTGCCAACAAACAAAAAGTACGTACGACATGTAGGAGTACTTGTTTGTTCGGATTGATCCACGGGCCGGTTACCTATGAGTCTACGGTCGATGTAGTTTAAAAAAACAAAGCTTGTAATTTGTCTAAATTTTGTGCAAATACGAAAATAACTCGGTACTGAATCCAATCCAAAACCAATTCGAACTAGCTAGCCAATATGTAATGACGAGTTTTTTTTTGTGAAAGGATGTCATCACCAGATTTGCTAGAGCTAGGGAGGAATCTTACGATGATACCGTACTGTGGTACGGGCTGATGTGGCATTAGGTGATTGTTAGGGCATGTCCACAGCCAAGTTTAGATGCCTCATCTCTGATGGACTTAGAGCTATGAAGGCACGATGGACCCCAGCCCTTGCCGGTGTGAGGAACCTTACTTTGTTTTGAAGCGTTTTCGCAATTTCATTTAGGACTTGTGTCATGCTGAGGACAAAGTAGTGGCGGCTCCGTTAAGATGAAATAAGGTTCTCCGGGCCACTGCTAGGCGTCATCCGATTGATACCACTGGAAATCATTCAGGTTGGTAGCCGTTCGATCCACTCGGTGTAGCCGTTCGACGGGGTCAATACACTATTCCTTTCTTTTCTTCCGGTTCAGCAAATGCCACAGCACGAGCGCCATGGGTACGCACATCGTTGCCACTTGCCCTGTTCACCGGAGTGGCGATTGTTCTCTCACATCAGCCTGTCGTACTGCCCTCGCTCTATTGCTCGCTCTATTGCAGTGGACCCTGCAGCAACAACCCGACGCCAATAGGGGTGCGGCTCCTTCTTACGGAACATCGTCACCCCATCACATTGTATCACCGGCAGCCATTGTAGCAACACCGACTCAACTAATGCGATTTTTGTCAGGCCCGTGGGACCGAGGGTACCCAGGCCAGTCTGCCTGAGGCCCAGCGCACAGCGCACTGCTGGGGCCGGTCGGGCGGCCCATCACTGGACTTCACGAGCAAGACCCTCGTGAGGCCTCCGCCTCACGAGGTGGCTTCCCGAGGCCCCTCGTGGAGGTGTACGAGTCAAGGACAGTTCGGCAGAGTCGCGTGGCCCCGCGCCTTCACGTGGGTGACGAGCACAACGACGAGCGATGCCAGAGGCCGTGCCAGCAACCGCGGATGTGGAGACTTTCCACTTTCATGCTAAGGAAGCAAGACCATCCACCTGTTCCCAAAGCAATCCCCAAAAGGTTGCCGATTCGGTGCAGGAGGACCAAGACGGCGGGTGTCAGGGCGGAGGTCATCATCGAGCCCACCGGTGCGTCATGGGTGGCGGCTTTGCAGGCGAAGACCACTTTTGTCAGAATAGGCTGCAACTGCCGTGTCTATTGTTCTTCTTCTCTAGTTCGTGCTCGCCGGAGCGTCGCCGCGAAGTTGAGAGGTTGTCGAGTAGAACAGAGTGGTAGCAGCAAGCGCACCCTAGTGTTCGAACCTCTTGGGTTCTGGAGCCCCCATTCCGACAATTTTCCATAAGTAGAGCATGTCGACGATCGGTTTCCCGGTAAGACAAACGCAAGACGCAATGCGGACGGAGGAACAGATCCATCAACCGGCCGGGTGCAAAATTTAGTGGAGTATCTCCATTGATTGACGCATGCATGCATGTACAGATAAGTAATTATATAAGATAATCTATTGCTAGCTAGTACGACAACAATCTATCTACCCCATGTCTCCATCTGGATTACCGCCGGAGAACTGTTCACACACAAGAACAATGCAAAGAGCGCAAAGTAAGAATCCCACGATGCAGAACAGAAGCGAGAGGAGGAGCACGGCAAAAGGCGCAGGGCCGCTCTCGAAGTCATTCATCAGGGAGATGGTTAAGCCGACAAGCGTGACGCCCCCGCAGCCCAGGAGGCAGATCATCGCCCACCTGCTACACTCCCGGGGCTCCGCCTTCGCGGTCGCCACCAGTTGCTCCTGCTCGCCGTGGTTGGCCATCGTACGCGAGCCCGAGCTTCGGTAACTGGTTTCTTGATTTTCTAGGGTTGGTTATTTTGGTGTTGTTCGGTCTGGTACCAACGATTGCCTGTACTATAACGCGCGAAGAGATAAAGTGCGTACCACGTACTACATTTAAAGGGAAGGTGTACGTATATATTATACATGTACCTGTAGGTTGTTCGGTTTCTTTTTTGTCGAGATGCTGCTTGTTTGTTCGGATTGGTCGTCCACCGGCAGTTTACATACGAGGCTACGATCGATGTACTGTAGTTTAGAAAAAACCAGTTTGAATTTGTCTACACTTTGGGTGAATATATACTAAATTGAATCCAATCCAAGACCAATTCACACTAACTTGCCCATGGCGTAATACTATTTCTTTAGGAAAATAGTAGGACTCTTCTACGCTTTTTTTAATATTACTAGCCAACATGCCCGTATGTTGCAACGGGAGAAAAAAAATATCTGCATATTCTCCCATTAAAAAACACAACATAGAAAGCACGGAAATCAGGATGTGGTAGACCGTTGGCTCACAATGCAAACATCTAGAAAACCTCACCTTGTCCCAAGTTGGTGTCGAGGAAGACGAATCTTTGATAAAATAATCAAGAAAAACATGCACAATAAAATTCTTTTGTTTTGAGAAATGACCATCATGGCTAGCTTTGTTGAATAGAAATAACGTTTACATGGTCCACGAGCTCCTTAATAAAAACAGTCTGGAGGCTCGTCCAACCAACTAAGAGAGTACGTACTACAAGAACTAAAATTCGCTAGCACATGAGCTGCTTGATTACGAGAACATAAACAATGCTTAAAGATAACCTTTCCAATTGAAGAGACTATATCCACACACACTCCGCAAACACTGCCGCTGCTTCGTCACACCATCGTGTATGACCAGTGTAAAAGTTAATAACTTGGAGAGAGTCGTACGTACTCCGCCTCTATACGATTAAAGCCAAGAGAATTGGCAAATAAAAGACCATCTCTCATTGCCAGAGCTTCAATAGTGATCGCATCAGCTGCATTGCACTAGTAGAAAAGGGGCCAACGGTCCAGGCTGGGGCAGCCCATTAGTCCCGGTTCAGACCAGAACCGGGACCAATGGGGGCATTGGTCCCGGTTCGTGAGCCCAGGGGCCCGGCTGGGCCACGTGGGCCATTGGTCCCGATTCGTCTGGACCTTTTGGTCCCGGTTGGACGATCCGGGACCAATGGGCCACGCTCCTGGCCCACCACTATTGGTCCCGGTTCACGCCACCAACCGGGACCAAAGGCTCCCCTTTAGTCCCGGTTCATGCCACGAACCGGGACTAAAGGGTTGGCCCAGAGTTTAGTCCCACCTCTCCAACCGAAGGGCGCCCACACCTGTTTATAAGCCCGTCCCTCTCTGCGTTGTTCAGCTCCTCTCAAAGTGAAAATAGATGCACCTATAGAGGAAATTGGACCTAAATTCATAAATAGAAATTAATTATGAATTTATGTTTAATTTTCTCTATAAGTGCATCTATGTTCACTAACAGAGAAGTTTTTATTTTTTGTGACCTAAAAGAAAAAAGAAATCACTAAAAAACTATAAGTATTTAGTTCTAAGTAGAAATCAAAAAATAAATAGTAAAGTTATTCATAAACTAGTGATTCACACAAATCTTAAAAAATTCAAATTTAAACTATTCAAATTTTAACTATTCATAAACAAATTTTGTGACCTAAAATAAAAAATAAATCACTACAAAACAAAAATAGTGCCACCTACTATTAAATAGCAGGAAAAAAATGGGGAGGTTTAACTGACTCCATGTAACCCTAGATTCCCCCCCCCCCAGGTAAACATCGTGTCCCTCGTCTCCTGTTACCATCGATCCTAGACGCACAGTTCGGGCCCCCTACTCGAGATGTGCCGGTTTTGACACCGACTGTGGTGCTTTCATTGAGAGATCCACTGTGCCGTCGACAAAAAATCTGAAAAAAAATACTTATATTAACAATAAGTATTTTGTTATAAGTAGTAAATAAAAACAAAGAAAAACAAAGAAAAAGTGTGTTTTCAAATTTGAAAACTAATGGCATTAACAAAAAGTTTATAATTTTTCAAACTAAAAGCATAAAGAATTAAAAAATAAAGCAAAAAACAAAAGAAAATAAATAATGCAGAAAACAAAACAAAAAATCTGGAAAAAAACTTATATTAACAATAAGTATTTTGTTATAAGTAGAAAAAAATAAAATAAATAAAGCAACAAAGAATAAAATTATCAAAGTATTTTCTGTTCAAAACATTATAAGCAAAAAGAAACTTTAATAGCAAAAAGAATTATCATAAATATTTCTTTTGTTACAAACTAGTGATTCACATAAATTTCAAAGAATTCAAATTTAAACAATTCAAATTGGAAAATTAATGGCACTAACAAGAAAGTTTATAATTTTTATTACCTAAAACCAAAAATAATAACTGAAAAACTAGTAAGTATTTTGCTGTTAGTAAAAAAACAAAAAACTGGATTTTTTTTAAAAAAAATGCCGCCTACTGGGCCACCACAGCCTGCATACGACTAGAAACCCGCTAGTTGGGCCAGGATGCAGGCCCACAGTAGGCCCAGTAGGCCCACAGGCACAGAGAGTGGATTTAGGCCCGTAAGCCTGCAGTAGAGAGGAGCTCGAAGTGGTCGGCTCCGCAGGGTTTATAAACCACTCCGAGCCCCTCTCGGCTAGCGAGGTGGGACTAAACATCCCAACGCACCGTGGCAGTTCCAGTACACGCCCTTTGGTCCCGGTTGGTGGCACCAACCGGGATGAAAGGGAGCCTTTGGTCCCGGTTCGTGGCACCAACCGGGACTATAGGCCGCCGCTTCCCGCCCTTTGGGCTGCCGAAAAGTGGCCTTTGGTCCCGTTTCGTGGCACAAACCGGGACTAAAGGGGTGCATTGGTCCCGGTTTGTGCCACGAACCAGAACCAATGGCTTTGCTATATAAGCAAAGACTTGGGAAATTTTCACATTTCCCTCGCAGTTGCCCCCGACGACGCCGAGCACATCGACGCAGCCAGGCTGCCCCGACGCCGTCCGCCGCCCCTGCCGTCGCCCCCGACCGCGCCGTCGCCGTCGCCCGTGCCTCGCCGTCGCCGTCGCCGCCCCGTGCCCCCCTGCCTCCTCGCCGCCGACGCCGTGCCCCTCACCTTCGCCATCCGCCGCCCCTGCCGTCGCCCCCGACCGCGCCGTCGCCGTCGCCCGTGCCTCGCCGTCGCCGTCGCCGCCCCGTGCCCCCCTGCCTCCTCGCCGCCGATGCCCTGCCCCTCCTCGTCGATCGCCGCCCCGGCCCGTTGCGTAATTTCCTAATTTAGAATGTATAGTTAATTTAGTTGTATAGTTAGGATGTATAGTTAATTTAGATGTATAGTTAATTTAGTTGTACTTAATTTAGATGTATAGTTTAGATGCAAAAGTTAGAATTTTTTTCTGTTCATACATTTTTTTGGTGATATTATTGTTGCATATGCAAAAGTTTGTGTGTTCATATATATGCAAAGAATATGTCAATTTTTCATAGAATTTTTATGATTTTTTTGTTGTAATTTTGTTCATAGAATTTTTATTTTGTTCATAGAATTTTTATTATTTTTTTCTGTTGTAATTTTGTTCATATTGTGTAGGAATCTGAAAATTATGTATGATCAAAGTCATTTATGTATATGTTCATATTTAGAAGAAAAAGAAGGAGAGAAAAAAGGAAAATAAGAAGATGAAGAAGGAGAAGAAGAAGAATAAGAATAAGAAGAAGAGGAGAGGAATAACAGGAGAAATAAATAAGAAGATGAAAAAGAAGAAAAAAAAGAGGAGAAGAAGAAGGAATAGAGGAGAGAAGAAGAAGAACTTCTTCTCCTCTATTATTCCTTCTTCTTCTCCCTTTTTTTCTTTTTTTTCTTCTCCTTTTCCTTTCTTCTTCTCCTCTTTTTTTCTTCTTCTTCCTCTTCTTATTTTTTGTTATCGGGTATGTCGTTGTCGACATACCCCCCCTCCCCGATAACTTTTAGTAATTAGTACTACTTAGAAAGTGTTTAATGGAATTAGTTAGAACTAGGTAAACTTGTTTATTTTTAGTAAGTACTACATTATTCTATTTATAGTAAGTGCTTAGTAGTTGAACTAGTTGATTGAATAAAACTGGTTTATTTTACTATAGAAGTAGTTTATTTTTAGCAAGAAAATTAATAGAACTAGTTTATTTTTTTAGTTAAAGCAATTATTCCCGCATCGACGTGGACGATGCCTATCCCGCATCCTCGTCGTCGAGTCGGCGGAGGATGACACCTGCTTGACCAGATGGGCCATGTCCGGGACTGGGCTCCGCCGGGGTGGTACTGGGAGGCGCTACCTTCCGGGGGGCGTAGCTTGGTGAGGAGCTAGCCCGTCGTTGACCCGATCCTTGTTTGGTGGCGGTCGCGTGGGCCAGTGACGGTGCCGAGGCTTCCGGGCACCGCGGAGGTGGTACGTCACCGTGTCAGCGAGGAGGATGAGCACGTCCGTCGCTACATGGTTGCGTTGGAGGGCAGGTTCGAGAATACCTGGCAGGTTCTTCAGGGATCTCACTGGAGCTGTGATCCTGTGATGGTTCCTTCCCTTTGGGTGTCCACCGCCCGCGCCGATACCCGTCGGGCGCTACGGTTCTAGCTGTACTGGCGATACGTATGATATATAGTATTCGATGTGTATTAGTGATAATATTCGATGTACGGACACATGGAGATGATGTAGTTTTTTCTTATAATTGAAGTCATCCTAATTTGAATACTACTTTATTTTGCGATTTGATTTTTCTTATTGAACGCTCAAATTGGAGAGGACTATGCATATGATTAGTTGAATAATAATGATCTATTTTAGTCTTTGAATTATGAACATATAGGAAATTTCATCATCGGACGACGAAAGTCTCCAGGGGGAGTGCGACTGGTGCCACGACGATCAAGGTCAGTGCGACAGGCCTCACCTGGACGATGGTCGGCGCTTCAGCATTAAGCTCGAGGAGACCTTCGAAGTTGAAACGGCACGCAATGACGACAAGTGTTTTTTTTCGTAATTAAGCATGACTTCAACTATTTCAACGTGTAATTTTCATCTTTTACAATTCGAGTATAGTTTATCCCATGCCATGCAAGACGCAATGTCTTGGAGAGGATGGATTTTGAAGACCATGAAAATTTTGAAACGAAGAAAATTAACCTAAGGACCCATCATGATGTGGATTTTGAAGTAAAGTTGTATAATGCTGAGAGCGTAACCCATTTTGGTTGCAAAAATTGGGAAGCATTTTGCAAATTGTATGGTTTTGATGAGGGTATGCTTGTCACCATGGATCTTGGTGATCCTGAAATCAAGCAAGACAATATGGACATTTGGGTCCTTGTTGATACTCCTCCAGTTCTACCGCTATGTGAGTTTCTCAAACATAGTTAATTATTAACTAATTTATATTGTTCATTTAAAAATAGTTGACAACTTATTTCCATTGACAGCTTATTTTGAAGTATCAAAGAATGTGTAGAAGATGGTAGATAGAACTTACTACACCGATGGCTCTGAGTTAACTTACAAGGAGAAAACTCATCTGGTTGGATTTTGTAATGATCTTGAGAATTACAATATCTACAATCGAACTCCTCAACATTATGGTCAATACGTGCCACTAGTGCACGTGTTGAACTATGGTAACTACCATGGAGATACCCTGGTAAGATTTTTTACTATTACGACATCCGTGCATCTTTTTGCATACTTCTAAAACTAGTACATCATTGCTAACTATGAAGTTATTACTATGTTTTTCAACAGAGAATCCCAGAGGATTGTGTGCCTCATTTGATGTATCAGAATGGCGGCCTTCGTGTTTTGAACATATATCCAGGTCATCCTACGAATCTCAACTGTCCATACCGGATTTTTAAAAGAAGTGGAGACATGACAATCAAAGAATGGAAAAAATGTATGGACAGTCGTAAGGAGCTTCTTGGAAGCAAAAGGAAGCGAGGCGCAAGAATTGGAGACAAGATGATCTCCATTCTTCATGTGCTAAGAACAATTATGTAGGGTTGGGTTCGACGACTATGAGGATGATGATCGTATGACTTATTATTAATTAATAACGAGTAGAAGTTGTATGATGATGCTTGATTAGTAGGACTTGTTATTATATAGATGTATGATGCGAGCATGCATGAGTTATTATATATCTGCGGGTGAAATGAACATATAGCAGTAGCGTTGGTAAACCAAGGATGAAGATATAAGAGAGGACACTTCTCTCTATTAGCTAGCTAATAACAACCTAAAAATAACCCCCTAAACCCCTAAAACAGCCACTTTTTTTTTAAAAAAAGAAAAACCTCAGCTCCAGCCAGCTGCTGACGCGTGGAAGCCTTTTGGTCCCGGTTCATGCCACCAACCGGGACCAAAGGCCCCCCTGCCCGCGCTGCCGGCAGCGGCCACGTGGAGCCCCATCTGTCTCGGTTTTGGTTTGAACCGGGACTAAAGGGGGGAGGTATTAGTAACGGCCCTTTAGTCCCGGTTCATGAACCGGGACTAAAGGCCCTTACGAACCAGGACAAATGCCCTGTTTTCTACTAGTGTTGGCAGGCGATGAGTTTCCCTTTCCATCCCGAAGAACAGCCAATGTCGCCCCCATTCCTTCATCCGCAAAGAAAGTTGCATCAACATTTAATTTTGTGAATCCTGGATCTGGTTTTGACCATTTTGTTTGAGGCAACTCCAATGCCCTAGTAGGCGATGATAGGAAATTCTGAATAATTGAAAGAATTGCTATTGGACATCTCCAAGAAGGTGAGACTGCTTCATTGTGCGTAATTTGTCTTCTAATCCACCATAGTTACCATGCCCCTCCAACCAAGGCTTGGTTGAAACTAACATTCGGGAGTAAAGGTAGTTGATGATCAGGTAGCGATAGGATATGCTCAAATATAATTGAACCCGATCTATCAACTGGAACCGATTGTACAATAAGCTCCCAACATGCCCAGCCGATGACAAAGATCCTTCGCGTGCATGCACTAAAATAATAAGTGTATGATGTACTCTGCCCCTGATGACAGATTGGGCACGCTCTGTTTGAGCCGACATGTCTGTTCGTCAGGATAGCCTTTAATGGAATGATCCCACGCAAAACCCTCCATCTGAACATACTAATAGAAAAAGGCCCATTCGTCCCGATTCCAGAGGCTCATTTGTCCCGGTTCTGGAACCGGGACTAAAGCCCATCACCTTTAGTCCCAGTTCGCTTACGAACCGGCACAGATGGCGCTCCACGTGGCCGCTGCGGCGAGCCCAGGCAGGAGGGCCTTTAGTCCCGGTTGGTAACACCAATCGGGACCAAAAAGCATCCACGCGTCAGCAGCTCAGGAGCTGGGGTTTTTATTTTTTTAAGGGTTGGGGGGTTGGGGATTTTGGATGATTAATTTGGGGGTTTCATATATTGTGTTAGCTAGCTAATAGCTAGAGAGAAGTGACCTCTCTTATCTCCGTGCTTGGTCGATGCTACGTACTATACATATAGAGAGGACTCGACACGCTAGCTAGCAAGAACATGAAGGAAACCATTAAGTACAGAAGACCGTCATGAACATATACAGAGAGAAGTGATCTACCTCTCCTTCTCAGAGAGATTGGTCGAACAACACGTTTTCGTATATCTATCCGACGCTAGTAGCTACATATATACAATATAAGATCTCTTACAATCCTAACATCTGAAGTCAAGTTCCACATGGTATTCTCTGGTTGGATTGATGACGTGGTCAAGAAAGAATCCCGCCAATTCCTCTTGAATTTATCGTATCTGATCTTTTGGTAGGAGTTCACACTACTAGGGAAAACCTTATACACAGAATCTTAGCAGCAACGCGGCACAAAAAGAGGCGCTGCTGCTAAGTAGTAGCAGCGCGGCTACGGAAAGCTCGCTACTGGTGCAAACTTAGTAGTAGCGCGTGACTCTTAAACCGCGCTGCTACAAAAATCCACCGACAGTACACAACGCCATAAGTTTACCAGTAGCGCGGCGTCAGGAAGCGCGCTGCTGCTAATTCCATAGTAGTAGCGTGCTTTTTTGTCACCTCGCTGCTGCTAATTTTGAAATTGTGCACAGGGTTGGCCCATTAAGAAGTAGCGCGTGACAGGAAAGCGCGCTGCTGCTATGCTCTTAGCAGCAGCGCGCCTTTTCTCCCGTGCTACTGCTAAGACGCAGCACCCACCACCTTTTTCCACCTCCCCCTCCCCATCTCCTCTCCTCCCTTTCCCCTACCTCCCACATCCTCCCTCTCTCACTCTTCTTCTTCCTCAATACTTCTCCCCCCATTACTCTCCCTCTTCTACCTACCTTTCTCTCTCTTCATTACTCCTAGCTATAACTACACCACCTCCATTAATTCATCTCCTTTCTCTTTTTCCTCCCACCTCCACTAGTTGAAGTTGTCTCCTCCCAAATTAGCTAGCTAGGTAGATGTAGCATTTAGTTAAGTGACCTATTTGCCCCCTAACTAGATTTTTCTTTGTCAAGAAGAGCTTTGTGCACTTTTGACCTCCCTACATCATCATGTCCACCGTGTGCTTGATCTCGAGATAGAGGTGTGATTAATATTTCATGCTTTTGCAAAATGGAAATATGTTTATGCATGTGTGTGTGATATTTTTATGGAAATTGTGTGTGTGGCATGAGTTGACGCCAAATTGTGCATTTGAGTTGCCTATGTTTTGCCGAAATGTCGATTTATTTCCGTTTCGGCGAATTCCGGGCAAACTCTAGATCTATATATGTCCTATTTTTAAGGAAGGTCATGCCGAATTTTTGTATGACTTTGATGAATGCACGCATTTTTATAATCAATTTGTTTATTATTACTGTGCAGAGTTGACGTTGGTCATTGGAACGATGGTGGACAGGTGGTTGCGGTCGGCGGTGCAGGACATGAAGGAAAATAACCTGACAGAGGTTTTTTGTCGATGTCGAAAATGCAAAGGAATAGTTTGGCTTGACCCCCATGTCGATTGTCGTGTCGAAGCGCACCTGCTCATGACTGGTTTCATGGATGGCTATACTTAGTGGATAATTGAAGATGAGGATGACGATGTTGAGGATGCCGACGGGGCAGGCAATGATGACACGGGGCAAGACGAAGAGATGATCGATAATGGCAGCGGGGAAGAGGCCGGACATGGCGGCGGAGAAGGGGCCGGACATGGCGGCGGAGAGAACGACATGGACTCCACGCAGCAGAGTTCGTCAGTACTAAGTTCAATCGTGCGGGACCCTCATGTTCAAGCATTGCTTCGCAAGAAGACGAGTACTGAGAGAGCTGCTTCTAGAGAGGAGGCTAAGCTGGAGCAACTGGTGGTAGACTCGAACACTCCATTATATGATGGTTGCAATCCTGAGGTGACCCGCTTGAGTTTCACGCTCCATCTCCTGAAGACAAAGGCTAAAAACAAATGGACCGACACTAGCCTCGATGAGCATCTCAAGTACCTAAAGGATGTTCTTCCCGAGGGTAATCTATGTCCTAGTAGTGTTGATGAGGCCAAGAAGATCGTGTGCCCTCTTGATCTGCCACACGTTAGATACCATGCATGCATCAACGATTGCATAATTTATCGGAAGGAGCACGCGAAAAAAACAAGTTGTCCGGTGTGCAATGCTTCTCGATACAAGAAGGCCGGGAAGAAATGTCCCCAGAAAGTGGTATGGTACTTACCGATCACTCCCCGTCTCCAGAGGTATTTTGTAGATCCCAAGGAAGCAAAGCTAATGCGCTGGCACGCGGAGAGGAAGAAGCCCGATGATGGAGATGATCCGAAGCTGAGACACGTCAAGGATGGAAGCTAGTGGAGAGCGTTGAACAGCTTCTATCGGTATTTTGAATGTGATGCAAGGAACATCGTGCTCGGCGCGTGTACCGATGACATGAATCCGTTTGGCAACCAGAGCACCAACCATAGCACATGGCCCGTGTTTGTATGGATGTACAACCTCCCCCCTGGTTGTGCATGAAATCGAAGTACATTCACATGAGCATGCTTATTCAAGGGCAAAAACAACCAGGAAATAATATTAATTTGTATCTGGGGCTACTTCAGGAGGAGTTAGACACATTATGGAAAACACCGGCCAAGACATGGGACGCCAGCAAAGGCGAGTATTTCAACATGAGAGCTGCGCTGATCACGACAGTGCACGACTATCTTGGTTACGGATATGTGGCAGGCCAGGTGTGCCATGGATATTGCAGATGCACGCGGTGCATGGATGATACGACGTCTCAGCAGCTAACGTCAAGGAAAGATGGCGGGTTTGGGAAAATCGTGTACATGGGGCATCGAAGATGGCTCGAACAGGACGACCCGTGGAGAAACCGTGGAGATCTATTCAATGGTCACGCTGAGCATCGAGGACCTCCACGTAAGCGGAGCGGTGCCGAAATCGATGAGCTGTTGAAAAACTGGAAGGAGTGCCCCGCGTCGGGAAAGACGATGAGAAAGGCGCCGGAGCCGCTGCTGAAGGTATGGAAGACGAGGTCTGTGTTCTGGGACTTGGAGTACTGGCACAAACTCGATACACCTCATTGCCTTGATCAAATGCATATCTGTAAGAATGTCCTTGAGAGCTTGCTCGCAACACTGATGAACATGCCGGATAAGACCAAGGATGGGCCAAAGGCAAGAAAAGACTTGCAAGATTTGAAAATCAGGGAAGATCTGCACATGTCGCCCCGTAAAATGTCAGACGAGACAGAGACGGAGACAGAGGCACAGGAGAAGAAGGGCAGGAAAATAAAGAATGAGGATTATTGCCCCCCTTCTTGCTTCACCTTAAGTCAGCCTGAGATCAATCAATTCTTTAAGTGCCTTACCGGAGTCAAAGTTAGTTCTGGTTACTGTGGGAAGATAAATAGATATCTAGACACGGACAAGAAAAGGTTCAGCGCGATGAAGTCTCATGACTGTCATGTGATGATGACGCAGATATTACATGTTTCCCTTAGAGGGATAATGGACAAGCACGTCCATGACACGCTTATTGGTCTCTGCAACTTTTTCGACATCATCTCTCGAAAGTCGATCAGTGTGAAACAGCTCCAAAGGCTACAGGAAGAGATCGTTGTGATACTGAATGAGCTTGAGATGTACTTCCCGCCCGCGTTCTTTGACGTGATGGTGCATCTGTGTGTCCATATTGTGGATGACATAATAGACCTGGGGCCGTCATTCCTGCACAACATGATGCCGTTTGAGAGGATGAATGGGATCATCAAAGGATTCATTCGTAACATGTCCCGTCAAGATGGAAGCATCGTCCAGGGCTATTTGACACAAGAGTGCATCTCTTTCTGTGAGAATTTTCTATATGGCGCAGACCAGCCGCCTGGTGTTAGTGTTGGTTTGCCCGTTAACAAGCACGATGGGAGGCTCGAAGGAGAAGGTCACTGCAACGGTCGCAGGGAACTGCACGTGGCATACTCAGATCGACGCAGCGACTTTGACAGAGCAAACTTGGTAGTGCTACAACACGTAGACGAGGTAGATCCTTTCGTGGCACTACACAAAGAAATTATCGCAAAGAAGTATCGTGACCGGGGGGTATGCAGGACGGACGCTGAAGTTACTAGAGAGCACAACTCCACTTTCCTGCATTGGTTCAAAGAGCATATTATTGCCAATCCCCCGGAGGAGGGCTCTAAGGACGGATTGCTCATATACGCCTTAGCACATGGCCCCTCGCCCAACCTCGTAACCTATCAGGCATATGATATCAACGGATACACGTTCTACACGGAGGCCAAAGATATGGACAATGATGATCATAACTCAGCAGTGACGATGGAACACATGACCGGCAGCGACAACGGCGCAACTGAACGATTTTATGGAAGGGTCGAGGAGATCTGGGAGCTTGACTACTCTGGACTGCACAACACGACGATGTTCCGTGTCAGATGGGCTAAGAATGTCGAAAGAGAAATCCGGATTTTCACTACCATGACTATACCTGATGCCAAGAGCGCTACCGTGAACGCTATCGCAAAAAACGAGCCATGGGTACACGCTAAGCACGTGACACAATGCTTCTTCATAACCGACCCATGCAATCCCAGTCGTGTTGTCTTGAGGAAAGGCAAAAGAAACATCATTGGAATGGATGGAGTCGCCAACGAGGAAGACTATGATCAGTACGGCAACCCAATGAGGGAAGATGACGATGATGATGAAGTATACGTCAAAAGAAGAATCAATACTACATTACCAAAGAAAAATCATACTCCATGGAAAAGGCAAAGTCACAATGAGGGGCTCAATTATTCTTCGACGAACAAGAAGGGAAAGAAGCTGACTCGAAAACAAAAACGTCAGCGCTGAGGAATCGGTCAGATGATGTAATATATATATGTTCCTATTTTGTATACACACTTAGCCATTATTATGCATGGGTCCAATGATGTAATATATATATGTTCCTATTTTGTATACACACTTAGCCATTATTATGCAAGGATCCAATGATGTAATATATATGTTCCTATTATGCTGAGGAAAAGAAAAAAGGGAAACTGGTTATAGCAGTAGCGCTTTAGTGAAAAAGAGCTACAGCTAGTCAAGGTAGCAGTAGCGGTTTCTACAGAAAACCGCTATAGCTGCCCGTAATAGTAGTAGCGCGCTTCGTGTAAACGCGCTACTGCTACGTCCACTTAACCCAAAATTCTCCCTCTCCCTGCTTCATCCCGCCTCTTTTCCCCCAAATCCCCACTCTCTTCCCTGGCCCCGTCGCACCGCCGCGCCCGCCCCCGACCCCGGCGCGCTCGCCCCCGACCCCGGCGCGCTCGCCCCCGACCCCGCCGCGCCCGACCCAGGCGCGCTCGCCCCCGGCGCCAGCGCTCGCCCCCGACCCCGGCACGCTCGCCGCCGACCCGTCGGCCCTCGCCTCCCTCCTCAGCTTCCTCCCCTCCCAACGTCGGCCGTCGTCGGGCATGCCTCCTCGCCCCTGCACCGTCTATAAACCACCCCCCTCTCTCTCTACTAGCTAGGGTTAATTTACTTAGGTTTTAGTTATGTTAATTAGGTTATCTATTTAGTTATGAATTTAGATAGGTTTCAAAATTAGCTAAATTTATATGCAAATTTGAACTGGACATGTGATATGTGGATATGTCATGTTTTGGACATGTCATGTTTTGGTAAATGATCCAAGTGGCCTATGTTACGCCGAAATGTTGATTCATTTCCGTTCCGGTGAATTTTAGGCGCTCGATATGTCCATTTTTTAGCAAAGGTCATGCCAAAATTTCCCGTGAATAAAGGCATGATTTGTGCTACATAGTTGGCATATCGAGTGCTGGCACATAGATTTCTTTTTTATCTCATTTCTCATGTATTCATACTTTTAGAAATAAATGAGGACACTTAATCATAGGAAACATGTCGAACAACGAAGAAACCGGGCCTTCTGACCAAGATGCAGACGAGATGGATTATGAGGGTGAACAAGACTACCTTGACTTTTTGACTACTAAGCAAGGTTTGCAGGTCCGCCTCGATGATGGTACTGACGCCGACACCGACACCGATGGCTCCGGCACCGATGGTGGCGCCGAGACCGGTGGGGAAGGTACCGGCGGGGAAGGTACCGACGCCGATGCCGGTACCAAAAAGAGGAAGCATAAGAAGCAGCGGATATGAAAACCTAACAAACTAGGGATTGGACGACTTGTGATCACAAAGATGGCACCTGGCAAGTTTGAGCCATTAGAGCCGGAAGAACCTCGCAAGTGCTATGGGAACCAAGTAGGATGCATCCTACGGGAATGCGCGAGCATCAACGACGATGACTTAAGGAGTAAAGAACATTTGACGCAGTTGCTCCTAACGAAGTTGCACAAGAGATTCAAGTTCCCCGACCGGGATGATAACATAGAACAACCGTGGGATGATCCGAAGATGAAAAAGATTAACAATCACACCATGGGCATGTTTAGCAATGATTTGGCCTCCTAGAAATCGAGGGTGAAACGAGCTATTGAGGCTGAGGAACCCCTGTCCAAGATTCTGGAGGAAAATCCGACACTTACGGAAGAGGAGTTCAAAAAGTTCAAGGACACTTGCGCTACCGAGGACGCCAAGGCTAAGGCTGCGAAATTCAAGAGCCTTCAGTAAAGGAACACGGGGAAGCATCGCCTCGGAAGCCGTGGCTACCTTGGTAAAAGGCCCATATGGGATAAGGAGGATGCGGAACGTGTAGCCGCGGGTCTCCCAGACCCCTTCGCGAAGTTCACCAACCCCTTGGAGCATGACTTCATCAGGGCCCGCTACAAGTGGGACAAGGAGAAAAAGGGTTTTTACACGGACAAGATCACGAGGAAATTGATTAGACTACTAGAGAAGCAACACCAGCTTGCAGCCAAAAGCCCTACTTCTCCGATGAGGCCCAAGTGGGACACCCCTCTCAACCGGGCCTTGAACGAACTTAAGGGACTCCCTTTGGGCCAGCGGCCGCAATATGGTCGTGTGCACGGCGCTGGAGACGACGCCACGTGGAAGGTGTTTTCCAACGAGGGCCCGGAGGCCAAGAAGCAGAAAAAGAAGTTTAGTCAGGCGGACATCGACGCGAAGGTGAAGCTTGCGGTCGAGAAAAAAGCAGCTGAGGACGCGAAAAAAGCAGCCAAGGACAAATATGAGTTGTTACAGTAGGCAGTCAATGTAGCTGTAACTGCCTGCAGAAATGATTTCGCTACTAACTTGGTTCCAGTTATCATCAACTGGACGAAGGAAAATCCAGACAAGACGGTTCATGATTTCCCGTTGCCCAGTTTCGTCGGGAGCAGCTCCATGAACAAACAACATCATCGCACCATCACTTGCCCATGCAACCGGGCCTCCTCTCGCAGCCGCTCCCGCTCATAGCAGCCCGTCGTTAGTCTCTAGCGCGCTCGGTGGGCCTTCGTCTTTGGCTGAGCTCGATGCCATCACGGTAATTGCATGTCGCACCACCATATATATATATATAATATTCCATTTTTGTTGCCTTTCCGATGTTTTACGCCACAGACATATGTGTTTGTAGGCGAAAGAAACCCCATGCACCATGCTCTACTTGATCAAAGGCCAGAAGGTGGACGTGGGAAAGGGGATGATAATGGACCCCTTGCAACCCACGTTCCACAACCAGCCGATCCCTGCTGGGCACTTCAGGGTTAGCTTGTCTAGTGTGAAATCGGGGCACGAGGATTTGCCTCCTCCAGTATAGCATGTGGGAGCGGACGACGAGACCCCGCCGCGGATTGGAAGCTGCAAGGGTTGGGTGCTGCTATGGCCGAAGAATCTTATTCGTCTGGAGCCGGCCGAGAGCACACCAATAACCACACATGAACAAGCATGTGCGGAGACCACCACCCCGCCTACGCAATTACCAGCTCCTGTAGTGCCGGGTGAGAGCGGCGGACGACATGATGAAGGGGGTGCAATAGTGCTGGCTGATGTAATTTGTCCTGTAGAACAGAGAATGGATGATGAGACGGAGGTCGACCCTATGGATTTCCTCAATACAAATGCGTATGACTGTGACATAGAATTGATGAGTCAACCATATGACAAATCGGGCTATCAGCTTGCTAATGAGGATATGGATGATATGCCCGGGCAGGAAGGTCGTAGCAGGGATTGCAAAAAGTCTCTCTTCATGAAATCCTCACAGGACACGCCTGAAGATTCCGCCTCAACACAGGCTCAACTATGCCGGCGCGAGGGTCGTACAGTACTTAGCCCGGGAACACTGGGGCAGGGGTTAAGGAAGGGTCTAGAAGGTGTGCCCAAGAAAAAGGAGACAAAGAGATCGGGGAAGATAGCTGCCTCCAAACAAGCCAGAGCACATAGCAGCCAGACGATGCATTCTAAAGAGCGTGTACCCGTGAAAGGTGCGGCCATGTTCCATCTCACGGGCGAGCCGATGCTACCGCCGAAACCGCTGGAGGCACTACCAGGGGATCTCAGGAGACTGCACGACCATGTGCTGTCGACTGAGAAAAGCCTACTAGCCTCAAAGGATCCAGGATATCCGACATACGCGGCTCGTGTGCCTGAGGGGAAGTGCTACGTCGAGACACAGCCCGCGGAGGTGTTCTTCTTGCGGTTTGACCATATCTTTGAGATGTTTCTGACAAGGCGGCTCGATTTTACAATCGTCCGCCTTTTTGCGCTACATATGAGCTCCGTCATGAACAGTGAAGAAGTCTCGCAAATCTGTGTGGCGGATCCGTACTACATGCACGAGTCTTTCTTGAGTCTCGGCGACTTTGAGCGTGAAACTGCTAGGGAGTACCTCCAAAACTTCATGGTACAGAATAAGGACCGGGAAATTGTCCTCGTGCCTTATCATCCAAAGTAAGTCAGTTTCGAACAACCCTTTCATACATTTCAATCATTCCTTCTCTCTCTATGGGGAATAATTTGAGGTGTCTTTTCGCTGCAGCAACGGGCGCGCCGTCCTTATCGTTCTTTATCCGCAAGTCTCCCACGCCGTGTATTTTGACCCTTCCAGAGACTACGAGAAAAAGACTACACCCACATAATGAATATTCTAGATGATGCTCTCCAAGGCTTCAGCTTTAGAGGTGGCCACATGCAGATCAGGAAACAAAGGAACAAGAAGATGGGTTTCGCGCATAAAAGTAACTTCTCCTGCATCCATGTCCCAAAACCAAGCAAGAAGGATGGATTCTACATCCTCCATCTCATGATTCAGTTCAACACGGATCACCAAAAGCTTCGCATGAGAAGTAGAAATGATGATCATATCCACAATTGGCTAGAATCTCATGGAGAAGTGGATTATAAACTTAGAGATGACTTCTTTCGCATCCAAAGCGACATTGCAACGATCATCATGAAAGAAGTCGTCGATGAGAAGGGGATGTTCCACCACGGCCCTATATCGCGAGCTAACGTCCGAACTCGCATAGGCATGCAACGTCTAGACCTCACGCCGTTCAAGAAGCTAGGGTCCATCCTCGATGATATGGAAGGATGGAACTTCTAGTGATTTATGATGCCGATGATGATGATATGTGTCGGTTGAACTTGTATACTATTTGTAGCGATGAAACTTTGTGATGTCCACGATCCCTGCTGAACTTGCATAACACTACTTTGTTAGTTTGCGTACGATGACCTGCGTACCTCTAGTTAATTAATTTGCATACTATATGTTGCATCTAGTTGCTAACCCTTTCTTTTTCGGTGTTCTCTAGTATATTTTGTTGCATATATATGATTGTACATCCTCTTCATGAACATGCATCTCTAACAGGTACCTAGTTTCTTGATGGCGAGATGGAACTGCTATGTCGTGTACAAAGGGAAGGTTCCAGGGGTGTACAACGAGTGGCATGAGTGTCAGGCGCAAGTGAATGGGTTCTCGGACGCCAGCCATAAAGGCTTCAAAAGCAGACAAGAAGGAGAAGCTAGTTACTTGAGGTTCACGCTAGCGCGAGAGAGGACTCGTAAATGCCATATCATGTACTGCATAGTTCCGCTCTCACTCATAGTGATAGCTCTTCTCGCGTATACCTTTGTTTAGATGGATGACGTTGTAGTTGCAAGTATTCGAGACTTGCATGTATCGCTATTTTCGAGATGATGACAAGATACCACTTTGTGTTGGATGATGATTATGACGAGACTATTTGTATGTATATGCTATGATTACATTTGTGGTCTCGCAGGCATTTGTATGTGTATCATGATGACATTTGTATGTGGTAAAGATTCTTCTATAAATCCTGTTCAAATACAAAACAAATATGCCCGAAAAAAACAAAAAACTACTAAAATTAGCAGTAGCGAGTGGAGAAAAGTTAGCAGCAGCGCGGTTGTAGCAGTAGCGCGCACAGGGGAAGCGCGCTATAGCTATTAGAAGCAGCGAGCTTCCTTTAAGCGCGCTGCTGCAACACTTGTGTAGCAGTAGCGCGGGTGATCCAGCACTACTGCTATACGTTAGCTGTAGCGCCTTATTAGTAGTGCCGCCCCCCGCGCTACTAATAGGCCCAAAACCCGCGCTGCTGCTAGGCTTTTCCCTAGTAGTGTCATCCCGCATCTGCCAGATCTAAATTGAAGAAGAAGGTCAATACATGTGTATGAATGAAACTCAACACAAATTATGGTAATAAAATAAAATTGTGAATATTTTTGCTTACACACTTCATATTATTTTTCAGAGTAGCCTCGCTTTTTAGAGGCCGTCACGTTGTAGATGAACTCGTAAACGTAGATCCACAGAAATCATTCTCGGCTTCCTGCCACAAGCACTTTACGATAAATAGAGGTCAATCAAACTAATAAGCAAGCATGATAAATGCTAAATGGTATTGACGAAACTAGCTAGAATCAATGGGAGATGTGCGGAACTAGGTAGTAGTACTTACTTTCGGGTGTTTAAATTTCAGCTCGGTCGGCAGTCTCGGAGAAATTGCGGTGTACTCTTTCCAAACCCTGCCAGACAAAGAAAATAATTACTTGATATCTGGAAATGAATAAAGTTGCCGATATGGTGTGATAATGATCGATTGAACTTACTTCTGGAGCATTTGAGTCATGTACGCATACTCCTCGGGATCTTTTCGTCTCGAGTCTAAGACGGTTATGTTGGGGAACGTAGTAATTTTGAAAAATTTCCTACGCACACGCAAGATCATGGTGATGCATAGCAACGAGAGGGGATAGTGTTGTCAACGTACCCTCATAGACCAAAAGCGGAAGCGTTATAACAACGCGGTTGATGTAGTCGTACATCTTCAAGGCCCGACCGATCAAGGACCAAAACTACGGCACCTCCGAGTTCTAGCACACGTTCAACTCGATGACGTTCCCTGGACTCCGATCCAACAAAGTGTCGGGGAAGAGTTTCATCAGCACGACGGCGTGGTGACGATCTTGATGTTCTACCGTCGCAGGGCTTCGCCTAAGCACCGCTACAATATTATCGAGGATTATGGTGGAGGGGGGCACCCCACACGGCTAAGAGATGTCAAGGATCAATTGTTGTGTCTAGAGGTGCCCCCTGCCCTCGTATATAAAGGAGCAAGGGGGAGGGGGCGGCCGGCCAGGAGGAGGCGCGCCAGGGAGGAGTCCTACTCCTACCGGGAGTAGGACTCCCTCCTTTCCTTGTCCAACTAGGAGAGGGGGAAGGAAGGGAGAGAGAAGAGGAAGTAAAGGGGGGGGCGCCCCCCCTCCTTGTCCAATTCGGACTAGAGGGGGAGGGGGCGCGCGGCCTGCCCTGGCCGCCCCTCCTCTGCTCCACTTTGGGCCCATGAGGCCCATTAACCCCCCGGGGGGTTCCGGTAACCCTCTGGTACTCCGGTTTTATCCGAAACTTCTCCGAAACACTTCCGGTGTCCGAATATAGCCGTCCAATATATCAATCTTTATGTCTCGACCATTTCGAGACTCCTCGTCATGTCCATGATCACATCCGGGACTCCGAACAACCTTCGGTACATCAAAATATATAAACTCATAATGAAACTGTCATCGTAACGTTAAGCGTGCGGACCCTACGGGTTCGAGAACAATGTAGACATGACCGAGACACGTCTCCGGTCAATAACCAATAGCAGAACCTGGATGCTCATATTGGCTCCTACATATTCTACGAAGATCTTTATCGGTCAGACCGCATAACAACATACGTTGTTCCCTTTGTCATTGGCATGTTACTTGCCCAAGATTCGATCGTCGGTATCTCAATACCTAGTTCAATCTCGTTACCGACAAGTCTCTTTACTCGTTCCGTAATACATCATCTCGCAACTAACTCATTAGTTGCATTGCTTGCAAGGCTTAAGTGATGTGCATTACCGAGAGGGCCCAGGGATACCTCTCCGACAATCGGAGTGACAAATCCTAATCTCGAAATACGCCAACCCAACATGTACCTTTGGAGACACCTGTAGAGCTCCTTTATAATCACCCAGTTACGTTGTGATGTTTTGTAGCACACAAAGTGTTCCTCCGGTAAACGGGAGTTGCATAATCTCATAGTCATAGGAACATGTATAAGTCATGAAGAAAGCAATAGCAACATACTAAACGATCAGGTGCTAAGCTAACGGAATGGGTCATGTCAATCACATCATTCTCCTAATGATGTGATCCCGTTAATCACATGACAACACATGTCTATGGTTAGGAAACATAACCATCTTAGATTAACGAGCTAGTCAAGTAGAGGCATACTAGTGACACTCTGTTTGTCTATGTATTCACACAAGTATTATGTTTCCGGTTAATACAATTCTAGCATGAATAATAAACATTTATCATGATATAAGGAAATAAATAATAACTTTATTATTGCCTCTAGGGCATATTTCCTTCAGGTTACTAGTCCCTGCTCAAGCTTAATCTCTAGGAGAATAAAGTGGAAGCTGCGCATGCATGAATAACTCATCAGTTACATTACTATAACCTCGAGTAATAAGGGAAACCGAATATGCCCAAGACAGTAACCCTGACTAGAAGTTGTAAGAAAGAGTATTTTATCTTTGCTTTGATTTTTTAGCAACGATTGTAGCAAGTTGTCCTTTGGTTCTGAGACATTATTTTTAACCGTCCATTCATGTATGACATTCTATTTAATTGGTTGCACTTCATGTACAAAATGGACAATATCTTTCGAAGTATTAGTGTTTCGGATGAAAACTCATCTGTTATAAAGGGATTTTATTTTTTTGAACTTATTTGAACTCCAGACTTTTTGTGTGTTCAAAATGCACCATTCAAAGGCACATCATCAATTTTGAACCCGTTCTGACTTCATTTGTTATTTTTCATGCATTTACTGACACTAGTAGAAAACAGGGCTTTGGTTCGTGCCTGACCAGCCCATTAGTCCCGGTTCATTCACGAAACGGGACCCATGGGGGAATTCGTCCCGGTTCATGAGCCTAGGGGGCCGGCCGGGGCCTCTTGGGCATTGGTCCCGGTTCGTATGGACCCATTTGTCCCGGTTCAAGGCACAAACCGGGACCAATGGTCCTCACTCCTGTCCCACAACCATTGGTCCCGGATCATGGCTCGAACTGGGACAAAAGGCTGGGCTTTAGCCCCGGTTTCTACCATGAACCGGGAAAAATGAGTTGCCTATATATACCCCACCTCCACAGCAGAGCACTCCATAGTGCTCTGTTTTTTCTGGCCGGTGAGGGGAGGGCATTCGGGTGCTCTAGTTCACCTCTCACGCACATGAGGTGTTCGATGAAATGTCCGAGTCACACTAGTTAATCTTTCTCCTCTCGAAACTCGACCTCCGAGCTCCATTTTCCCCGAGATTTGTCTAGGTTTAGCGGTCCGTCACGTCCCGTCCCCGTCTTCACCGCCGTCGATCGCCCATGCCGATCTCGTTGCCGGCACCACCGTGGTGAGCCTCTTGTTCTTATCTTCTTTCTGAAAGAAAAAAAATTCTCACTTCAGATAGATACTTGTCTAATTTTCCTACTTTTATTATTCCTTGTTATTATATAGTGCGATGGTTTTGGTATTCGCCCCCGTCGGCCCTCGTCCTGTCTATGATTCGGATGTGGTATATATTATCTTTTTATAACTATTTGGTTCATTTATTGTTTATGACAATTATGCCGACCAACGTGACATTGATTTTATTTATCTAGGAGGTGGATGAACCGGAAATTTCAACCAACCCTATTGTCGAGAGGTTAAATTTAGTTGAAGAAGAAAACAATTACTTGAAGGAAAAAATAAAAAAATTGAGGAGGAGAAGATGATATTGGAGTTGCATGTTGCGGATGTCGTCGATGATCACAAGATCAAGATGGATGCAATGCGGTTGAAGATTAGAAAGATTAGAAAATATGTCATTCATACCGAGGATAGGTATCATTATGTCGTTGGATCAATTGTTACCTTGGTTGTGATTATGATCGCATTTGTTGTTGCATTGAAAGGTTTTACATAGTTTCAATGTATGGTTTAATTAGATGCTCTGGAGAGCTATATGTTGTTCAATTTGAACTATGTATGTACTTTGGTTTTAATGTGATGATGAACTACTATTGATTTCATCACTTATCTATCCATGTGAACCTGTAATGGTTTTTGACACACATAATTATATATAATGCACGCAGATGAACCGGCAATGGATGTACGGTGACAGACACACATAATTATGTTTCTCGAAGTGGCTGAGGCTAACCCTCTCAACTTTTTAGCACATGATATGTGGGTGAAATGATGATACCACGCCAACTTTGAATGGTGCATTTTGAACACACAAAAAGTCTAGAGTTCAAATAAGTTTAAAAAAATGAAATCCCTTTGTAACAGATGAGTTTCCGTATGAAACCCTGATACTTCGAAAGAGATTGTCCATTTTGTACACAAAGTGCATCTAGTTTTTTTGGTAACCATCTCAACTTTTTAGCACATGCTATGTGGGTGAAATGATGATACCATGCCAACTTTCAACATTTTCAGAGTTCATTTGAAATGCTTTTGAATTTCAGGGTCTTATAGCTCAAAAAAAACCAGTAAATGCATGAAAAATAACAAATGAAGTCAGAAAGGGTTGAAAATTGATGATGTGGCTTTCATGGTGCATTTTGAACACACAAAAAGTCTGGAGTTCAAATAAGTTTAAAAAATGAAATCCCTTTGTAACAGATGAGTTTCCGTATGAAACCCTCATACTTCGAAAGAGATTGTCCATTTTGTATACGAAGTGCATCTAGTTTTTGCCGTAACCCTCTCAACTTGTTAGCACGTGCTATGTGGGTGAAATGATGATACCATGCCAACTTTCAACCTTTTTAGGGTTCATTTGAAATGCTTTTGAATTTCAGGGTCTTATAGCTCAAAAAAATCAGTAAATGCATGAAAAATAACAAATGAAGTCAGAAAGGGTTGAAAATTGATGATGTGGCTTTGAATGGTGCATTTTGAACACACAAAAAGTCTGGAGTTCAAATAAGTTTAAAAAATGAAATCCCTTTGTAACAGATGAGTTTCTGTATGAAACCCTGATACTTCGAAAGAGATTGTCCATTTTGTACACGAAGTGCATCTAGTTTTTGCCGTAACCCTCTCAACTTGTTAGCACATGCTATGTGGGTGAAATGATGATACCATGCCAACTTTCAACCTTTTCAGAGTTCATTTGAAATGCTTTTGAATTTCAGGGTCTTATAGCTCAAAAAAAATTAGTAAATGCATGAAAAATAACAAATGAAGTCAGAAAGGGTTGAAAATTGATGATGTGGCTTTGAATGGTGCATTTCGAACACACAAAAAGTCCGGAGTTCAAATAAGTTTAAAAGATGAAATCCCTTTGTAACAGATGAGTTTCCGTATGGAACCCTAATCAACTAAAAAGCCACATCATTTAGCTCAAAAATAATCAATTGAAATATTCTGTTATGATCAACTAAAACAAAACGATAATATTCTTTGATAGCAAAAAGAATATTATATAAGCTTTTATGAACCTCTAATAGCAAAAGGAATCAACTAAAAAGCTTTTATATACCTCTAGTATTTTTTAAACTAAAATTATATAAAATTCATGCCACTGAAATTATCAAAGTATTTTCTGTTCAACACATGAAAAGCAGAAAGAAACAAAATAAACTTTAATAAATAAGTAGAAACAAAATAAAATAAATTAAAATTTAATAAAATAAATAAGTAGAAACAAAATAAAATAAAATAAAATAAACTTTAATAAAATAAATAAGTAGAAACAAAATAAACTTTATAAAAGTAAAATAACTAAACTTTAATAAAATAAAATAATAGCAACAGTAGGTTTTTTGTTGTAAGTAGAAACAAAATAAAATAAAAAAAGCAACAAAAAAAATAAAAAAAGTGCCACCTACTGGGCCACCATGGCCTGAATACGACTAGAAACCCAACCATGGGCCAGAATTCAGGCCCGCGAGAGGCCTAGTAGGCCCACAAGCACATCGTGACAAATTAGGCCCGAAAGCCTGTAGTTGAGAGGAGCTCGAGAGGGTTGACGCAACAGTGCTAATAAACCACTTTCGATCTCTCTCAGCTAGCAAGGTGGGACTAAACTTTTGGCCGCGACGCGGGCAGCACAGGGCCTTTGGTCCCGGTTGGTGGCACCAACCGGGACTAAAGTGGTGCATTGGTACCGGTTCGCAACACCAACCGGGAGCAATGCCCCCCCTTTAGTCCCGGTTAGTGCCACCAACCGGGACCAAAGGCCTCTGCTTCCCGCCCTTTGGGCTGCTGAAAAGAGACCTTCAGTCCCGGTTGGTGCCACCAACCGGGACTAAAGGGGGGCATTGGTCCCGGTTGGTGCCACGAACCGGGACCAAAGGTATGGTATATAAGTAGCACTTAGGAATTTTGCAGAGTTCATCACCAGTTGCCCCCGACGACGGCGAGCACATCGATGCCGCCAGGCTGCCCGAACGTTGTCCGCTGTCGCCGTCGCTCTCGTCGCCGTTGCCATTCACTATGTGTTAATGCTTTGTTCTGGTTCTCTATTAAAAGAAGGCCTTAATATCCCTTAGTTTCCAATATGGACCCCGCTGCCATGGGAGGGTAGGACAAAAGATGTCATGCAAGTTCTTTTAATAAAGCACGTATGACTATTTACAGAATACATGCCTACATTACATCGATGAACTGGAGCTAGTGCCGTATCACCCTAGGTTATAACTGTCTCATGATGAATATCATCCAACAAGTCACCGATCCAATGCCTACGAATTTATCTTATATTCTTTCTGTTAAGTTACTATTGCTATCATCACTGTTACACTTGCTACAAATTATTGCTATCACTGTTACCGTTACCATTGCTGTTGTCACTACTATCTGAACTATCAACTACTTTGCTACTGATTACTTTGCTACAGATAATTAATCTCCAGGTGTGGTTGAATTCACAACTCAGCTGCTAATACCTTCAAATATTCTTTGGCTCCCCTTGTGTCGAATCTATAAATTTGGGTTGAATACTCTACCCTCAAAAACTGTTGCTACTTGTGGGTTCTCAAGACCTTTTTCTGGCGTCGTTGCCGGGGAGCATAGCAATATTTGTTGAGTCACTTGGGATTATTATCATATTATCACTATGAAGAATCTGAAGGATCCAAGACTAAGATTTATCCCTCTAAGACGAGGGGACGTAAGGAACTTCCATCGAGTTATGCTTTAAGTGCATCTTCTGTTATGAGTAAACTTGCAACACCACCACATGCTATTAATTCTATATGTCGCAAGTTATTGATGATGCTAATTCTACTATGAATGATGCTTATGATGATGCTAGTACCTTGATTGATAATGATGATGTGCCACTTGGTGAATTTCATGATGAACAAATTGCTAGAGTAATACAACATGATGTTGTTGAATCTGATGATGAGCTTGAAACTGAAACTCCGGAAACACCTACTCGAACTAGCCTTCCTAGATATGAATTGCCTAAGGTATCGGAAGTTTATGTTATGAACGAGTAGACAACTAGAGATATTCTTGCTTGTAAGGATAGAGATGAACTAGAGAAATTATTATGCAAGTATAAAGAAAAATCTCTGAATGCTAAAATGAAATGTGATCCTGCGTTTGCTACTTCACCTATCTTTATTGATGATAAGGATTATGAATTCTCTATCGACCCAGAGTTAATTACTTTGGTTGAACCTGATCCTTTCCATGGTTATGAAACTGAAACTGTTGTGGCACATCTGACTAAGTTGAATGATATAGCCACCCTTTTTGCTCATGATGAGAAAACTCGCTATTACTTTATTCTCAAATTATTTCCTTTCTCATTAAAGGGTGATGCTAAAGCTTGGTAAGATACTCTTACTCCTGGTTGTGTGCGTAGTCCCCATGATATGATTTATTACTTCTCTGAAAAATATTTTCCTGCTCATAAGAAACAAGCTGCCTTACAAGAAATATTTAACTTTGTGCAAACTAAAGAAGAGAGTCTCCCACAAGCTTGGAGGAGGCTTTGCCAATTACTTAATGCTTTGCCTAATCATCCTCTTAAGAAAAATGAAATACTTGCTATCTTCTATAACGGACTAACCGATGCTTCTAGGGACTTCCTAGATAGTTGTGCTGGTTGTGTTTTTAGGGAACGAACAATTGCTCAAGCTGAAGAATTATTGAATAACATATTGAAAAATTATGATGATTGGACTCTTCCTGAACCACCGCCTAAACCCACTATGAAGAAGAGGGTTATATTATCTCTCAGTCCTGTAGATATGCAAGAGGCAAAGAAATCTATGAAGGAAAAAGGTATTAAAGCTGAGGACATTAAAAATTTACCTCCTATTGAAGAAATACATGGGCTTAATACACCACCACTTAGTAAGGTGGTAGAGGTAAATTCTCTTATGAAATTCGATGATAATGACAATCCTCACACCATGCATCCTAGTCAATGCCTTTATGAGTTTGAAAACAATATTAGAAAACAAGATCACTTCAATGCAAATGTTATGAAACAATTGAAATGCAACTTTGATATGATTGCTCGCTTGAGTGACTTGTTATTGAGAATTTCAACTGATGTTAGAGGTCTTGGAAAGCATGCTTCTATGGTACAAACTCACTTAGAACAAGTTGCTAAATCTCAAAGAGAATTGCTTGATGAAATGAATAATAATATGCATGACTTTGTTGTTAGAGTTGCAACTAGAGGAGGTAAAATGACTCAGGAACCACTTTATGCTCAGGGACACCCAAAAAGAATTGAACAAGACTCACAAAGAAACAACATCACTGCACCTAGTCCTTCTAAAAAGAAAAAGAAGAAGAAAAATGATAGGACTTTGCATGCTTCTAGTGAGCTTGAAATAGAAAAACCTCCTAATAATGAAAATGAAAGTTCTATCTCAGATGCTGAAACTCCATCTAGTAATGAACATCCACCTAATGATAATGAAAAAGATAATGCTGATGTTCATGAAGATACTCAACCAAATGAAAAGGAACCAGATAATGATGTTGAGATAGGACCACCTGTTGATCTTGATAACCCACAACCTAAGAATAAAAGGTATGATAAAAGAGACTTCATTGCTAGAAAACACGGTAAAGAAAGAGAACCGTGGGTTCAAAAACCTATGCCTTTTCCACCCAAGTCAACTAAAAAGAATGATGATGAAGATTTGAACGCTTTGCTAAAATGCTGAGGCCAGTCTTTTTGCGTACTCGCTTGACTAATATCTTGAAAATGCCTCCTTATGCAAAGTATATGAAAGACATCATCACTAATAAGAGAAAAATACCGAAAGCTGAAATCTCCACTATGCTTGCTAACTATACTTTCAAAGATGAAGTACCTAAAAAACTTGGAGATCCGGGGATACCAACTATACCTTGCTCTATCATAAAGAATTATGTGAAAACTGCTTTGTGTGATTTAGGAGCTGGTGTTAGTGTTATGCCCATCCCTTTATATAAAAGACTTAACTTGAATAAACTCACACCTACTGAAATTTCTCTGCAAATGGCTGACAAATCAACTGCCATACCTATCGGTATTTGTGAGGATGTGCCCGTTGTTGGTGCTAATTTTACTATTTTGACTAACTTTGTTATACTTGAGATGCCCGAGGACGACAACATGTCGATTGTCCTTGGTAGACCCTTCTTGAATACTGCAGGGGCTGTTATTGATTGCAATAAAAGCAAGGTCACGTTTCATATTTATGGTAATGAGCATAAGGTGCACTTTCCAAAAAAACAATTCCAAGTGAATGGTATTAATGTTATTGACAAATCTCCGACAATCACTATTGGAAGTTTTCAAATACCTCTACCTACTGTCAAAAAGAAATATGAAATGCTTATTGTTGGGGACATGCATATCCCCATTGAGGTAACTTAGTGATTTATGAAAGTTCTTCGGTTTCAAGCTAATCGAAACTGGTTGTTAATAAGACCTGATCAACCTTATTAATGAATCATTTTTTAGCGGTATGAAGTTGATAAATTTAGTAAGCACTACCTTCTGTCTCTACTTTTTGTTTTCTGTTTTTATTAGTTAAATAAAATAAAATGCCATGTTCTGTCTGTTTTTTGAATTTCCCGTGTAATAAAAAATGACCCAAAAATAAAAGTTCTCAAAATTCCCTAAAAAATTTACACGGTTTTTTCCGAATATTTCTGAATTTTTGTTGCAAATAATACTAGAGGGAGGTGCACCAGGTGGGCACAACCCACCTGGGCGCGCGAGGACCCCCAGGCGCGCCCTGGTGGGTTGTGGTCCCCACGTGAGCCCCCTCACTTATCTCTTTAGCCCACATCATCACTTACCTCCAGAAAAAATCTCCATTGCTCTCTCTCCCGTGTTCTTGAGCTCAAACCCGCAGATTTCGATCTCTTTGCTCGAAGCTCCGTTTCTGAAACTGTTTCGAGGGATTGTTGCTTGGCATGTGACTCCAGCGTTTGTCCAATTAGTTTTTGTTTTAGTAGTTTATATTTTGAATAATTAGCTACTCTTGGTGCTGTTGTAGATGAGCTTGCATGTTGAATCCTTAGTGTTCTATGTAGTTTGAATGCTTGCTATGGCCTTTATGTATCCCTATGAGTAGTTGCTATCAACTTTGTGAAGTTTTGTTGAGAAAATTTTGTGGACTAAAAATCCAGATTTTCGGTCATAGGAAAAATTGTACGCGGACATGATGAACCTATTTGGAAGGAGTTCTTCGTGGAGACGATCCTCGGGGGCATCTTCTAGTGACAGTTCTACTTGCCGGTCTTGTGTTGAACCAAGTGAAAGTTCCACATGAAGTGCCGCTACCAAAACATGCTTATGGCCTTGTGATGAGTATATGATGCGAGTGGGCGTTAAGGAGGAATTTGAGCAATATGTTCACAATGCCGGTCTCGGTCCCTACCTTTCAGATAAGTGTGAACAACGTCAACTTCTCACTGAATCCTTTTTCAAAGGATTTAAATATTTTCCACATGAGTCTAGGGTGTCGTTTATGCTTTATGATAATCCATTTACTATTCCACTAGAGAATTTTGCTTACTATTGCAAACTTCCATTTTGGGGTTCGCTTGATGAGCCACCAACGGCTGAGTTTGAGTCTTTCTTAACTAGCCTTTGTTATGGTGAAAATAGGGGAGTGAGACAAGAATAAAGAGCATTCACTTTCCCATAATTCAGTATTTTGCATTATTTAACGGGAAATGCATAGTAGGCAAACAAGACTGTAGCATACTTTGTGCGCCAGACTTGAGCCTCATTCGCACCGCTCTCACTCGTGAAAGGAATTATAACCTTGGAGCGATTATTGCACGCAGACTTCAGCACAATGCTAACAGTGGCTGGTTTTATGGTGGAATTTATGCCACACGTCTAGCACGAGGGCTGGGTGTTTCACCTTTGCCCTTTGATCCTATCTTACCCACGCAGCATTTAGATTTTGACACCTTAAAAGAGCATAAGATTCTCAAGGGAATGGTTGATAACTTCACTTATAATCTGTTGTTTAACCAAACATCTGTTGTGGACACATATTTTCCTGCGCCTGCTCTTTTTGACTATAACAACAAGAGAAGATATTTTGTTCTTGAGAGCGAGGCTCGAGCTCACAATGCAGCAGTGAACGCAACACAGCAGGCTGAGGCATCCGCACCAAGAGCCTCCGTGAGCTACCACGTCGACTACTACCCTCCAGGCTACTGATCGATAACCAAGCTAGACCAAAAGCCTAAGCTTGGGGGAGTACGTGTTCTCACCGACATTTCATTCATGTTCATATATCATTCTATTTGTCGGTGTTCACACTTTTTCATTGTACCATCCATGCTTAGATTTATTTTCTTGCTTTCTTCTTGTGTGTTTGAAAAAACTTTAGAAAAACCAAAAAAATTAGTTGTAGTAGTTCACTTTCTATGCATGCTTAGTAGTAATATTAAAAAGAAACCCCAAAAAGATTTCCTTGTTCTTCTTTTGCTTGTTGGGAGCTTTCCTGTGTAAATAGTTTTTCTCGTTTTTGCTTTTCCCTTTTATTTGCTTGCTCAAGAAAACCAAAAACTCCAAAAATATTTCAATGTGTTTCTCTGAATTTATTTTCTCTTTATTCGTGTCTTACCGAGGAGAAGACCATGATGAAAATGTTGAGTGGCTCTCATATGAATAACCGTTGAACTAATAAGAGCACATTTTACTTTGTCTTCTCCTGTTGAATAAAATGTTCATAGATTCCAGCTTAGTCCATGTCACTCTTGCACTATTATTATTTTCATATTATTCGGGCGTGCAAGTGAAAGACAATAATGACGATATTCGATGAACTGGCCGTGGCAAAGAGAAATTGGTATGAACTCGACTTGTTCTGTTTATGTAAATATGTTTAACCTAGTATCCATGCTTCAGCCCATTTTGATTAAACATGTTTGCAATGACAATTAGAGATTATAGTTTCTCATGCCATGCATAAGTAGCTCAGAGTTGATAATGATTTATCTTGGATATCAATATAGCATTAAAATGATTGTGATGTAGTATGATGATATGGTATCCTCCTCTGAATGTTCGAGTGGCTTGACCTGGCACATGTTCATGCATGTAGTTGAATCAAAACCAACATAGCCTCTATGATATTTATGTTCATGTTGTTCATATCCTACTCATCCTAGTGTCCAATGTTACTTATGCATAATGCCTGGTTAAGATCGTTGTTGCTATCTAGCTAGCTGCTTCCCGTCTAATTGCTAGCCTTTGCCTATACTAAGTGGGAACTCTGCTTGTACATCAAAAACCTTGAACCCAAAGTTATTCCAGATGAGTCCACCATACCTACCTATATGTGGTATTACCTTGCCGTCCTAAGTAAATTTGCATGTGCCACCTCTAAAAACTTCTAGAAAATTATCCTTTTTGTGTGCCTGGATCATTCATGGAACGACAGGAGGTGGTCGATATCTTCCATGCTAAGCGGGTTATTCTCAGGTCGAGTGTTTATTCACTCGCCATCGCACGAGAAAATGGGCGGTAATAGGGATGCCCAGTCCCAAACTACAAACATGAAAAAGAGTTCATCTCTTGAATAATCAAACAAAAACTCCCAATGGAGTCAAAACCTTTACTTTTATCGCTTGGGAACCGCCACTAGCGTGGTTAGCATGGAAGATGTTGATAACTGATGGTCGTGAAGTGAATAAGAAGGGTGCATGTCTCAAAATATCATTTATCTCTGTTTTAAAAATTGAGCTCTAGCACCTCTGCAAATCACTGCTTCCCTCTGCGAAGGGACTTTCTATTTACTTTTATGTTGTGTCATCACCTTCTAAAACAAGCGCTAGAAACTGAGAGAACACAACTGTCATGATTTATGCATTGTGTATAGCTAATGTTGGGTGCATCATGACTGGATCTTTTCTACCATGAATTACAATGTTTAGTCGCTGCTTGAACTTTGGAAGTGCTCTGCATTTATGTTTTGCGGTCTCAGAAAGGGCTAGCGAGATATCACTGTTGTCATATTATATCATGCTTGTTTTGACAACGTGTTGCTGTTTGAGATCTCTTATTATTGCTCGCTAGCTGATTATGTCATTGATATGAGTTAATATAATCATTAAGAGTTATTGTTGACATGGTTAGTTATAATGCTGGCTGAAAACCTAGGTGCTTTTTAAGCCTGTTTATGCAAACAAGAGCAAAATAGTTCATAAAAGTTTTTCTTTCTCACTTTTAGTTTATCAACTGAATTGCTTGAGGACAAGCAAAGGTTTAAGCTTGGGGGAGTTGATACGTCTCCAACGTATCTACTTTTTCTCACGTTTTTCCTCTTGTTTTGGACTCTAATTTGCATGATTTGAATGAAACTAACGTCGGACTGACACTGTTTTCAGCAGAACTACCATGGTGTTGTTTTTGTGTAGAAATAAACGTTCAAGGAATGAAACGAAACTTCGCGAGGATTTTTTATGGAATAAAAGAGAATTACTGGAGCCAAGACCCACCAGAGAGGGGCCCCTAGGTGGGCACAACCCACCAGGGTGCGCCCCCCTCTCCTGGCGCGCCCAGGTGGGTTGTACCCACCTGGTGGCCCCGCAGACGATCCCCCTGATACTATAAAATCACATATTTCCAGAAAAAATCAGGGAGAAAGAATTATCACGTTCCATGAGACGGAGCCGCCGCCAAGCCCTGTTCTTCCTCAGGAGGGCAGATCTGGAGTCCGTTTGGGGCTCTGGAGAGGGGGATCTTCGTTCTTCATCGTCACCAACCCATCTCCATCGCCAATTCCATGATGCTCCCCGCCGGGAGTGAGTAATTCCTTTGTAGGCTCGCTAGTCGGTGAGAGTTCACTACTAGGAAAACCCTTACCAGTAGCGCTAGTTTTTCAGCTACCAGTAGCGCGGGCACCAGCGCTACTGCTACGGCGCTACAGCTATTTTGTAGCAGTAGCACTTGTTTAGACCAGCGCTACTGCTATCTGTATCTAGCAGTAGCGCGCCTCTGTCCATCGCTACTGCTAATACTAGTAGCGTGGCCCTTCAAAACAACGCTACTGGTAAGCAGCGCTGCTACTACTCCAATACCCCACGCTACTTCTGGTATTTTCTTTTTTTATGTTGTTGTATTCGTATTTTTACAGGTTTTATATAGTTACAACATACACATACACTGGAACTATATGAAAAAGGAATGTCTCATCATCATCGAAGTGGTACAACATAGTCTCATCATATCAACATAGTCTCAACACAAATGATGTCGATCTCATCATCATCTCAAAATAGCGATACAAGTTAATGATCACATCTCTCTTACATTGTCACCGTAGACACATGTTTCATCATCTACCTAAACTAAGACATAAACGATAAGAGCGATCACGATGATCAAAAGCGGTATGATGTAGTAGTTTTTGCGGCGGCGCTGATTCTGAAACCCCTGTTGTGCTATGAATCTCAAGTAACTAGCTTCGGCTTCCGCTCTGCTATCAAACCCTTTCTGGCTTCCGTCAGAGAAGCCAGAGACTTGGGCCTGACACTCTGGCCACTCATCATACTGAAGGAAATATGCCCTAGAGGCAATAATAAAGTTATTATTTATTTCCTTATATGATGATAAATGTTTATTATTCATGCTAGAATTGTATTAACCGGAAACATAATACATGTGTGAATACATAGACAAACTTAGTGTCACTAGTATGCCTCTACTTGACTAGCTCGTTAATCAAAGATGGTTATGTTTCCTAACCATGGACAAAGAGTTGTTATTTGATTAACAGGATCACATCATTAGGTGAATGATCTGATTGACATGACCCATTCCATTAGCTTAGCACCCGATCATTTAGTATGTTGCTATTGCTTTCTTCATGACTTATACATGTTCCTATGACCATGAGATTATGCAACTCCCGTTTGCCGGAGGAACACTTTGTGTGCTACCAAACATCACAACGTAAATGGGTGATTATAAAGGAGCTCTACAGGTGTCTCCAAAGGTAGATGTTGGGTTGGCGTATTTCGAGATTAGGATTTGTCACTCCGATTGTCGGAGAGGTATCTCCGGGCCCTCTCGGTAATACACATCACATAAGCCTTGCAAGCATTGCTACTAATATGTTAGTTGTGAGATGATGTATTACGGAACGAGTAAAGAGACTTGCCGGTAACGAGATTGAACTAGGTATTGGATATCGACGATCGCATCTCGGGCAAGTAACATACCGATGACAAAGGGAACAACGTATGTTGTTATGCGGTCTGACCGACAAAGATCTTCGTAGAATATGTGTAGGATCGAAAGTATGTCTAGAGGGGGGGGTGATTAGACTACTTGACCAAATAAAACTTAACCTTTTCCCAATTTTAGTTCTTGGCAGATTTTAGCTAATTTAGGACAAGTCAAGCAATCATCACATATTCAAGCAAGCATGCAAAGAGTATATTGGCAGCGGAAAGTAAAGCATGCAACTTGCAAGAATGTAAAGGGAAGGGTTTGGAGAATTCAAACGCTATTGGAGACACGGATGTTTTTCCCGTGGTTCGGATAGGTGGTGCTATCCTACATCCACGTTGATGGAGACTTCAACCCACGAAGGGTAACGGTTGTGCGAGTCCACACAGGGCTCCAGCCAAGGGTAACGGTTGCGCGAGTCCACACAGGGCTCCACCCACGAAGGGTCCACGAAGAAGCAACCACCCACAAAGGGTCCACGAAGAAGCAACCTTGTCTATCCCACCATGGCCATCGCCCACACAGGACTTGCCTCACTAGCGGTAGATCTTCACGAAGTAGGCGATCTCCTTGCCCTTACAAACTCCTTGGTTCAACTCCACAATCTTGTCGGAGGCTCCCAAGTGACACCTATCCAATCTAGAAGACACCACTCTCCAAGAAGTAACAAATGGTGTGTAGGTAATGAACTCCTTGCTCTTGTGCTTCAAATGATAGTCTCCCCAACACTCAACTCTCTCTCATAGGATTTGGATTTGGTTGAAAGAGGATTTGAGTGGAAAGCAACTTGGGAAGGCTAGAGATCAAGATTCATATGGTAGGAATGGAATGTCTTGGTCTCAACACATGAGTAGGTGGTTCTCTCTCAGAACATATGAGTTGGAAAGTTGGAATGGTGTGTGTGTGTTTTGATGGCTCTCTCCTCGAATGAGAAGAAGGTGGAGGGGTATATATAGCCTTCACACAAAATCCAACCGTTACACAGTTTTCCAATCTCGGTGGGACCGAATCAATAAGCTCGGTCGGACCGAAAAAGTAAACCTAGTGACCGTTTGTGATTTTCGGTGGGACTGACATGCAACTCGGTAGGACCGATATGGTTAGGGTTTGGGCATAACGTAATCTCGGTGAGACCGATTACACAAACTCGGTGAGATCGAATTTGGTAATTAGCTAACCAGAGAGTTGGTCAGGCAAACTCGGTGGGACCGATTTGCTCTTTCGGTGAGACCGAGTGGAACTCGGTGAGACCGAAAAGTTACAAAGGGGAAACACTAAGTTTACATTGCAATCTCGGTGGGACAGATTGCAACCCCATCTCGGTGAGACCGATATCCCAATCGGTAGGACCGAATTGCTAGGGTTTGGCAGTGGCTAATGACAAGTGAAACTCGGTGGCGCCGGATAGGAAAAATCGGTAGGACCGAGTTTGGCTTAGGGTTTAGGTCATATGTGGATATGGGAAAGTAGTTGAGGGTTTTGGAGCATATCACTAAGCACATGAAGCAAGAGGCTCATTAAGCAACACCTCACCCCTCCTTGATAGTATTGGCTTTTCCTAAAGACTCAATGTGATCTTGGATCACTAAAATATAAAATGAAGAGTCTTGAGCTTTTGAGCTTGAGCCAATCCTTTGTCCTTAGCATTTTGAGGGTTCCACTTTCACATCCATGCCATGCCAATCATTGAGCTTTCCCGAAATAATCATCTTGGAATAGCATTAGCTCAATGAGCTATATGTTGTTATGAATTACCAAAACCACCTAGGGATAGTTGCACTTTCAATCTCCCCCTTTTTTGTAATTGATGACAACATATAGATTAAAGCTTCGACAAATGATAATAAGCAAGAAATATATCGTTGCTTTGAGAAGTATGTGATAAGTAAGAGCTCCCCCTAAATTTGTGCATATCTAAAATTTGCTTTGGACTGCAAATGCACAAAGAGTTAGAGTCATGGGTTACTCTTCCATGGCACATACATCTTGGTGGAGCGCTCAAAATGATAAGAATGAAATACATGCACTCATCACCAAGAAAAGTGAATGATCACACAAGATAGATAGGATAAAAGTATTAAGCAAGCATTAAGTATAGCTTATGATCAAACACATGATCATCAATGTCTCACAAATAATGACGTAGTATCTCAGGCACTCAAAAGCAAACAAGTTCGAAAAACCACCAAATAAAGCAAGAGAGAAAAGCAACACACTCTCTCTCGAAGCCTATGATCTATACATCTTCTCCCCCTTTGGCAACAAGTTACCAAAAAGTTCCTAGAAAATTCATAGCACTAGATCGACGCTCAGGCTTGATCTTCAGGTGGTGGTGGAGTCCGGATCACTCCAAGGACAAAGGCTTCGGTAGATGCTGAAGTAGTCGCTGGAGTTAGAGCTGAAGTAGATGCTGGAGCTGGTGGAACTGAGGCTGTGGCTGGTGCTGAGGTGGTGGCTCTTGTGTCAGCAACTGGCACGGCAGATGACCTCGGGCCTCGTGGCACTCTGGCAAAGGCATGAGTGGTAGTCCTGCCTCTCCTCTCCTGCATGTCCTCCTGGAGCTGCTCCACTGCAGACTGAACTTCCGTTACCTTGACATCCAAGTCATAGAACTTCTGTTCCATGATTCTCTCTAGGCTCTGCTGATTCTGAGTGAGGGTGGCCAGATTTTCCTCAATCCTCAGCGTGGATGCAATCAAGTAACCAAGCTGCTCTTGTTTAGTCTTCAAGAAATACTCAGATGCCTCCTCTTGAGTAGGCATCTTGGCAGCTTTCTCCTTCCTCGCCTTCTCCTTCTTCGCGTATGCTTGGGCAGATGATGGCTCGTTCTCAGTCATGACAACTTGATTGTCCTCGAAATCTGGACGGATGGGTAGGTGTTCCTTGTCCAATAGATATATGCCCGTGCCCATCTTGGAGTTGATGAGCTCCTGAATTTGAGGGGCATATCCGTAGCTCCTCTTCTGATCTGCTGCAGTCCTCTTGATTGTTTCCACTATGAGGCTCATCACCTTGAACATCTGAGGCACATCAAACACATGTAGCAAGTTGATAGCATGGCCTCTGATCATCTTGTGATCTCCAGACTTGGGCAGTAAGGTGTGCCTTAGTATCCAATTGATCGTAGGCAGTCCTGACAGAAGGTAATGCACAGAGCCAAATTTGAAGGTGTCAAGAGCTTCATTGGGAATTTCCTTGTACATATTGGACATGGAGTTATGGTCCATCTTCTTCTTGGCATAGATATCCAAGTCATCATCTTGCTCCTCTAGGGCATTAATGATCTGTGCCCACTCAGCAACTATGGATTGGTACCTTGTACCCTCAGACATCCATGTGATCCTCCCATCTGGATAAAAGTGTGCCGTGGAGTAGAATTGCATGATCAGTTCCTCGTTCCACTTTGTGAGCTTCTGCCCAACAAAGTCAGCTACTCCACAAGCATTAAAGCTGTCATATACTCCTGGGTAGTGTTCCTCCTTCTCCTTCATGTGGGTCCAGTCAACCCATCTCATGTCACAGACAATTGGCTTCTTATCTAGCAGCACTGTCTCATAGAAATCCTGCTACTCCTTGGTGTGAAACCTGTAGTCCACGGCAGTCCTTCTTCTTGAAGCATATGGGTCTGCTTCTCTCCACTTCCTCAGCCCTGAATCTCTCCTGAGCTTCATATCCTCAGCCACAGGATGAGCATCGTTGTGGTCTGGGATCTTGGGCTTTAGCTTTCTCAGGACATTCTCTTCCTCTTCTTCAGCAACAGTCTCAGGCACTGGGGCCTTGTTCTTCTCAGCTGCAGGAATGCTCCTTGTATTTCTCTTAGGCTTTGGCTTTGGAGCTGACTTGGCCTTGGAAGCAGCTCCCCCCGATTTTATGGCATCTCCCATTAGCTTGGGTGCCTTGGGCGCTGGTGCAGCTACCTCTTCTTCCTCTTCTTCTTCCATGATGGAAGCTTTGCCAAGCACTCTAGCCACAGTCTTCTTCACCCTTTCCTTTCTTTTCTTGCCCTTAGCTGCAACTAGCTCTTGGGGAGTGGGCTTCTCAGTTGAGGCTCTTGCCTTTGACATGGGCTGCCTGCCTGCTGGCCTTTTGATTTTCAGACCTGGCTTAGTGCCTTGAGCTGGCTCAACTCTCTTGGAAGTGGCCTCTTCCTCTGCCACATAGTCCTCATCTTCGGAATCTGAAGTCCTCTTCTTCCTTTGTCTCATGGCAGCCTTTGGCAAATTGCTAGGAGTGCTCCTGCTGCCTTCATCAGATGAACTGGAGGGACTAGTGCCCTCACTCATCACCACTTGCTGCTCTGACATATTTTGGCTATCACTTTGATCAGACATGCTGCAAACTGACTGCTGACCCTGTGAATAGATTATAGATGAGATAGAAAAGATGAGCATCACAAAATGCAGAGATTTTTTGCAAAAGAATGATCCAAAAACTTAGTTTTAGTTTCCCACTGAAATCATCTCGGATCTACCAATTTTCAAACTCGGTGATACCGAAGCAGTTTGGGAACATAAACTAGTGAACTCGGTAGGACCGAGTCACAGTTCGGTGGCACCGAGACTGCTAGGGTTTCACTGAGTTCAAAAATCGGTCACACCGATAAGTAATTCTCGGTCAGACCGAGTCTCACTTGTGCAATGGCAAGAGCCAAATCGGTGGGACCGAGTTTTTCAACTCGGTGGGTCCGAGATGGTTTCGGCGGAAACTTAACCCTAAAATTTTCGAATCAAACCTAATCTACGGGCGTTTTGACTGGATAGGAGTGTTTCAATCGTGGCAAGAATCATGAAGAACACAATGTGCTAGGAATTGGACGGGGAATAGCACTGTGATCAAGTCCATACCCTAGTTCGGTGGAGACTTGCTACGGCGGCAACGGCGGGGCAGAATTCCCGTTGACGGGGACGGAGACCAGCAACTGGAGGCTACTAGCGGCGAGAAGACGATCCGGAGACCACGAGGGCAGAGCAGGCTATCGCACGGGCGAAGGGGTTCGGAGAAATTTCCAAAATTTTGCCCGTGACTATATATAGCCCGACCCTGTCGGTGTGACCGAGTGGAACAACTCGGTGGCACCGAGATTCATAACTGCAAGCAGTTACTGAAACTCGGTGTGATCGAAAGGTTCAAATCGGTTGCACCGAGATCGAAAACCTAGATCAACTTAATGATCTCGGTAGGACCGAAGGTGGAGTATCGGTCAGACCGAGAATCATAAAGAGGTTTTGGAAGTTTAAGTCTATGACGAATCGGGGACTCCGAGCGCTCCTCACACAGAGTGGTTCGAATCTGACTTGATCAAATTTTGTGATGCAGCATGAATAGAGTTTGAGACGAGAAAAGCATAGATAGCTAGAGGGGGTTCTTAGGCATTCTTGTCCATCCACTTGGTAAAAGACGATAAAACCAAACAATCAAAACAACAAGTGGATGTCCTCGAATGAGTAAAATATGCAACCAGCATGCTCACACAATAAGATGGCAAATGAAATATGTGGCAAGGCATGCACAACCAATTCTAGCATCTATCAAGCAATTTGCGATGACTAGGTCATCTATATATGAGTACATTGACTTAGGAGTCAAGTGAGAACACTTGATCATAGGTCATACTCATCGTTTAAGCTCAAGTGGGGTTACCACTTTTACATAAGGCATTGTTTTGTTCACATCTTTAGAGTTGCTTTAGCTCAAGTCTTAGAGTAAAGCTCCCCCTAGATGTGATATCCCCCCTAAGAGGGATGAACTAACCTTGAATTTTGTCGATGATGACTTCATGTAGATGTTGAAGATGTGGATGCTCAATGTTGATGTAGATCACTTGGAGCTATCCATTTGAGTGAATTGCACTTTCAATACCTACACGGGTTAGTCCCACAAGGAACAAGCAAGGATATCCATAGACATAGAGTGATGCACACAAAAGATGATGTCCATGAAAACTTTTTAGGTTACCTCGTCACTTGTTTTACCAACAAGAGGGTTTGTGACTCCTTGAACTAGTGCAAGATGTGGAAGTTGATTGCACTTGTTCTTGCCAAAATGATAAGAGTGAAGTATGTTGGCGGAGTCACCCTCAAGAACTCTCTAGTTCTTCTTCTTTTGGATCCACATCATCTTGATGGGAATCCTTGAAGTTGTAGTCGTACTTGATGAAGTGGAACTTGAAGTAGTCTTGGGAATCCACTTGACTAAGGTCTTAGGAGCTTCTTCAAATGCATCAATTTCCTCTTGAAGCTTGTCCTTGCCTTTTTGCTCGTAGTCTTGTGGTGGAAGATCATCTTGAGCTTGTGTCCCCTTGAAAGAAACATACTTCTCTTGTTGAGGGACAAACTTTGTCTTGGGGTATTGATCTTCTTCCCACTCAACTCCATTGGCATTGAACTTTCGTTCAAAACCAACATCTTGATTCTTCCGGTGCATTCCTTGCTTGCGCACAATTTCCTCGAATTGCTTACTCCCGGCAAGGCTTTTGTACACTCCTTTCTCTATAATTCCCTTCAATAAGCTATTTTCTTGCTCAAGTGTAACTTGGCTAAGAGAATCATTAGTGGAATCAAGAGAACTACTAGAAGCAACAATATTGGATTTAACATGATCATTGTTACTGCTAGAGGAAGAATCTTTCTTGTTACTAGACTTGACTTGAGGCATGTAAGTAGATAAGAGTAAACGCTTGGCAATGTAAGAAGAACTTTTCTTGCGGAGATCATCATTGATTGCTTTTAAGAACTCATGCTCTTGCTCAAGATTGAGCTTCTCAAAGCGTAATTTCTCATGAGCTCTTAAAAGTTCTCGATGATCTTCGAAGATGGTTTCATGAGCTAACTTAAGAGTGTTTAGTTCTTTAGTTAGGGCCTCAATCTTCTCCTTATCATTGTCATTCGTTTTATCTTGATTAGCATGTTTAATTAACATTTCATCATAGTATTCATCACTAGAGTTGTCACCAAGCAAATCATCACTAACAAGTCATCTTCATCAGTATTGAAATCAACATACTCGGGGTGTGTTACCTTAGGACCTTTGGACATGAAGCATCTTCCAATTCCTTCATTTGGTGAGTTAAATATGTCGTAGGAGTTGGCTGACACAAGTGCTAGATCGGCAAAACCTTCATCTTGAGTATCTTCGGAGCCGGAGTAATAACTTCTCTCGGAGTGGCTGTCGGAGTCGGAGCCGGATACCCATTCACCAACATGAGCTTGATGTCTTCGTCTTGTGTAGCTCCTTGATGATTTTTCCTTCCTTTCCGAATCCTTGCTTCTCCGTGAGTATCTTCGTTCATAACGATCATCTCTACTCCTTCTCTCTCTTGGTGGTGATCCTTTGCTTCTTATTTTTGGAGAATCTTCTCTTCTCTTGTAGGGAGCCGTACACTCATTGGAATAGTGTCTGGGTCTTCCACAATTGTAGCAGTTTCGCTCTCGACTAGAAGATCTTTTGTCATTGTAGGACCTTGACTTGGAGCTTCTATCTTTGCTTCTACTCTTGTAGAACTTGTTGAAGTTCTTCACCATTAAGCTCAATTCTTCATTGAAGTCTTGTTTCTCACTTGATGATGTAGGGGCTTCACATGAGGCTTTATAGGCACCACTTGATTTGTTGTGAAGTTCCTCTTTATCCTTAAGTGACATCTCATGAGCAACAATTCTTCCAATCACCTCCGTTGGCTTGAGATCTTTGTAATTGGGCATCATTTGGATCAATGTGCACACGGTATCATATTTTCCATCCAAGGCTCTTAGAATCTTCTTGATGAATTTACCGGTCATCTCTTCACTTCCTAAGCCAGCAATCTCATTTGTGATGAGAGCAAGCCTAGAGTACATTTCAGCGACACCTTCACCATCCTTCATCTTGAACTTGTCAAGTTGGCTTTGAAGCACATCCAACTTGGATTCCTTGACGGAGTCGGTACCTTCGTGCATATCAATCAAAGTGTCCCAAATTTCCTTCGCATTCTCAAGGCGGCTGATTTTGTTGAATTCTTCGGGGCACAATCCGTTGAAGAGAATATCACAAGCTTGAGCATTGTATTGCAACATCTTCAACTCATCCGCGGTAGCTTCACGGTTTGGTTCTCTCCCATCAAAGAAGTCACCTTGCAAACCAACACACACAATAGCCCAAACGGCGGGGTTATGTCCAAGAATATGCATTTTCATTCTATGCTTCCAACTAGCAAAATTAGTACCATCAAAGTAAGGACCTCTACGGTGATAATTTCCCTCGCTAGACGCCATACTCTCCTAGGTTGTGAAACCAAGGCTATGACCACCAAAAGCTATGGAGATCAAAGCAAATGGAGACCAAAGCTCTGATACCACTTGTAGGATCGAAAGTATGTCTAGAGGGGGGGTGATTAGACTACTTGACCAAATAAAACTTAACATTTTCCCAATTTTAGTTCTTGGCAGATTTTAGCTAATTTAGGACAAGTCAAGCAATCATCACATGATTCAAGCAAGCATGCAAAGAGTATATTGGCAGCGGAAAGTAAAGCATGCAACTTGCAAGAATGTAAAGGGAAGGGTTTGGAGAATTCAAACGCTATTGGAGACACGGATGTTTTTCCCGTGGTTCGGATAGGTGGTGCTATCCTACATCCACGTTGATGGAGACTTCAACCCACGAAGGGTAACGGTTGCGCGAGTCCACACAGGGCTCCACCCAAGGGTAACGGTTGCGTGAGTCCACACAGGGCTCCACCCACGAAGGGTCCACGAAGAAGCAACCACCCACAAAGGGTCCACGAAGAAGCAACCTTGTCTATCCCACCATGGCCATCGCCCACACAGGACTTGCCTCACTAGCGGTAGATCTTCACGAAGTAGGCGATCTCCTTGCCCTTCAAACTCCTTGGTTCAACTCCACAATCTTGTCGGAGGCTCCCAAGTGACACCTAGCCAATCTAGGAGACACCACTCTCCAAGAAGTAACAAATGGTGTGTAGGTAATGAACTCCTTGCTCTTGTGCTTCAAATGATAGTCTCCCCAACACTCAACTCTCTCTCATAGGATTTGGATTTGGTTGAAAGAGGATTTGAGTGGAAAGCAACTTGGGAAGGCTAGAGATCAAGATTCATATGGTAGGAATGGAATGTCTTGGTCTCAACACATGAGTAGGTGGTTCTCTCTCAGAACATATGAGTTGGAATGGTGTGTGTGTTCTGATGGCTCTCTCCTCGAATGAGAAGAAGGTGGAGGGGTATATATAGCCTCCACACAAAATCCAACAGTTACACAGTTTTCCAATCTCGGTGGGACCGAATCAATAAGCTCGGTCGGAACGAAAAAGTAAACCTAGTGACCGTTAGTGATTTTCGGTGGGACTGACATGCAACTCGGTAGGACCGATATGGTTAGGGTTTGGGCATAACGTAATCTCGGTGAGACCGATTACACAAACTAGGTGAGACCGAATTTGGTAATTAGCTAACCAGAGAGTTGGTCAGTCAAACTCGGTGGGACTGATTTGCTCTTTCGGTGAGACCGAGTGGAACTCGGTGAGACCGAAAAGTTACAAAGGGGAAACACTGAGTTTACATTGCAATCTCGGTGGGACCGATTCGCTCTTTCGGAGGGACCGAAAAGTTACAAAAGGGAAACAGAGAGTTTGCAACCCCATCTCGGTGAGACCGAGATCCCTATCGGTAGGACCGAATTGCTAGGGTTTGGCAGTGGCTAATGAAAAGTGAAACTCGGGGGCGCCGGATAGGAAAAATCGGTAGGACCGACTTTGGCTTAGGGTTTAGGTCATATGTGGATATGGGAAAGTAGTTGAGTGTTTTGGAGGATATCACTAAGCACATGAAGCAAGAGGCTCATTAAGCAACACCTCATCCCTCCTTGATAGTATTGGCTTTTCCTAAAGACTCAATGTGATCTTGGATCACTAAAATATAAAATGAAGAGTCTTGAGCTTTTGAGCTTGAGCCAATCCTTTGTCCTTAGCATTTTGAGGGGTCCACTTTCACATCCATGCCATGCCAATCATTGAGCTTTCCTGAAATAATCATCTTGGAATAGCATTAGCTCAATGAGCTATATGTTGTTATGAATTACCAAAACCACCTAGGGATAGTTGCACTTTCAATATGTAGGAGCCAATATGGGAATCCAGGTCCCGCTATTGGTTATTGACCGGAGATTTGTCTCAGTCATGTCTGCATTGTTCTCGAACCGTAGGGTCCGCACGCTTAACGTTACGATGACAGTTATTATGAGTTTATACATTTTGATGTACCGAAGTTAGTTCGGAGTCCCGGATGTGATCACGGACTTAACGAGGAGTCTCGAAATGGTCGAGACATAAAGATTGATATATTGGACGGCTATATTCAGACACCGGAAGTGTTCCGGGTGATTTCGGAGAAAACCGGAGAGCCGGAGGGTTACCGGAACCCCCCGGGAGAAGTAATGGGCCATATGGGCCTTAGTGGAGAGAGAGAGAGGGGCTGCCAGAGGTGGGCCGCGCGCCACCTCCTCCCTGGTCCGAGTTGGACTAGGGGAGGGGGGGCGGCGCCCCCCCCTTTCCTTCTCCCTCTCCACCTCTTTCCCCCTCCTAGTAGGAGTCCTACTCCTACTAGGAGGAGGACTCCTCCTGGCGCGCCAAACAAGGGCCGGCCGGCCTCCCCCTTGCTCCTTTATATACGGGGGCAGGGGGCACCCTAGAACACACAAGTTGATCCACGTGATCGTTCCTTAGCCGTGTGCGGTGCCCCCTACCACCATATTCCACCTCGGTCATATTGTAGCGGTGCTTAGGCGAAGCCCTGCAACAGTAGAACATCAAGATCGTCACCACGCCGTCGTGCTGACGGAACTCCTCCCCGAAGCTTTGCTGGATCGGAGCCCGGGGATCGTCATCGAGCTGTATGTGTGCTAAGAACTCGGAGGTGCCGGAGTAACGGTGCTTGGATCGGTTGGATCGGGAAGACGTACGACTACTTCCTCTACGTTGCGTCAACGCTTCCGCAGTCGGTCTGCGTGGGTACGTAGACAACACTCTCCCCTCTCGTTGCTATGCATCACCATGATCTTGAGTGTGTGTAGGAATTTTTTTGAAATTACTACGAAACCCAACAGTGGTATCAGAGCCTAGGTTTTTATGTTGATGTTATTTGCACGAGTAGAACACAAGTGAGTTGTGGGCGATATAAGTCATACTGCCTACCAGCATGTCATACTTTGGTTCGGCGGCATTGTTGGACGAGACGACCCGGACCGACATTACGCGTACGCTTACGCGAGACTGGTTCTCCCGACGTGCTTTGCACATAGGTGGCTTGCGGGCGACAGTCTCTCCAACTTTAGTTGAACCAAGTGTGGCTACGCCCGGTCCTTGCGAAGGTTAAAATGGCATCAACTTGACAAACTATCGTTGTGGTTTTGATGCGTAGGTGAGATTGGTTCTTGCTTAAGCCCGTAGCAGCCATGTAAAACTTGCAACAACAAAGTAGAGGACGTCTAACTTGTTTTTGCAGGGCATGTTGTGATGTGATATGGCCAAGACATGATGCTAAATTTTATTGTATGAGATGGTCATGTTTTGTAACCGAGTTATCAGCAACTGGCAGGAGCCATATGGTTGTCGCTTTATTGTATGCAATGCAATCGCGATGTAATGCTTTACTTTATCACTAAGCGGTAGCGATAGTCGTGGAAGCATAAGATTGGCGAGACGACAACGATGCTACGATGGAGATCAAGGTGTCGCGCCGGTGACGATGGTGATCATGACGGTGCTTCGGAGATGGCGATCACAGGCACAAGATGATGATGGCCATATCATATCACTTATATTGATTGCATGTGATGTTTATCTTTTATGCATCTTATCTTGCTTTGTTTGACGGTAGCATTATAAGATGATCTCTCACTAAATTATCAAGAAGTGTTCTCCCTGAGTATGCACCGTTGCGAAAGTTCTTCGTGTTGAGACACCACGTGATGATCGGGTGTGATAGGTTCTACTTTCAAATACAACGGGTGCAAAACAGTTGCACACGCGGAATACTCAGGTTATACTTGACGAGCCAAGCATATACAGATATGGCCTCGGAACACGGAGACCGAAAGGTCGAGCGTGAATCATATAGTAGATATGATCAACATAGTGATGTTCACCAATGAAACTACTCCATCTCACGTGATGATCGGACATGGTTTAGTTGATTTGGATCACGTGATCACTTAGAGGATTAGAGGGATGTCTATCTAAGTGGGAGTTCTTAAATAATTTGATTAATTGAACTTAAATTTATCATGAACTTAGTACCTGATAGTATCTTGCTTGTTTATGTTTGATTGTAGATAGATGGCTCGTGCTATTGTTCCGTTGAATTTTAATGCGTTCCTTGAAAAAGCAAAGTTGAAAGATGATGGTAGCAATTACACGGACTGGGTCCGTAACTTGAGGATTATCCTCATTGTTGCACAGAAGAATTACGTCCTGGAAGCACCGCTGGGTGCCAGGCCTGCTGCTGGAGCAACACCAGATGTTATGAATGTCTGGCAGAGCAAAGCTGATGACTACTCGATAGTTCAGTGTGCCACGCTTTACGGCTTAAAATCGGGACTTCAATGACGTTTTTAACGTCATGGAGCATATGAGATGTTCCAGGAGTTGAAGTTAATATTTCAAGCAAATGCCCGGATTGAGAGATATGAAGTCTCCAATAAGTTTTATAGCTGCAAGATGGAGGAGAACAGTTCTGTCAGTGAGCATATACTCAAAATGTCTGGGTATAATAATCACTTGATTCAATTGGGAGTTAATCTTCCAGATGATTGCGTCATTGACAGAATTCTCCAATCACTGCCACCAAGCTACAAGAGCTTCGTGATGAACTATAATATGCAAGGGATGAATAAGACTATTCCCGAGCTCTTCGCAATGCTGAAAGCTGCGGAGGTAGAAATCAAGAAGGAGCATCAAGTGTTGATGGTCAACAAGACCACTAGTTTCAAGAAAAAGGGCAAAGGGAAGAAGAAGGGGAACTTCAAGAAGAACGGCAAGCAAGTTGCTGCTCAAGAGAAGAAACCCAAGTCTGGACCTAAGCCTGAAACTGAGTGCTTCTACTTCAAGTAGACTGGTCACTGGAAGCGGAACTGCCCCAAGTATTTGGCGGATAAGAAGGATGGCAAGGTGAACAAAGGTATATGTGATATACATGTTATTGATGTGTACCTTACTAGAGCTCGCAGTAGCACCTGGGTATTTGACACTGGTTTTGTTGCTAATGTTTGCAAGTCGAAACAGGGACTACGGATTAAGCGAACACTGGCGAAGGATGAGGTGACGATGCGCGTGGGAAATGGTTCCAAAGTCGATGTGATCGCGGTCGGCACGCTACCTCTACATCTACCATCGGGATTAGTATTAGACCTAAATAATTGTTATTTGGTGCCAGCGTTGAGCATGAACATTATATCTGGATCTTATTTAATGCGAGACGGTTATTCATTTAAATCAGAGAATAATGGTTGTTCTATTTATATGAGTAATATCTTTTATGGTCATGCACCCTTGAAGAGTGGTCTATTTTTGATGAATCTCGATAGTAGTGATACACATATTCATAATGTTGAAGCCAAAAGATACAGAGTTGATAATGATAGTGCAACTTATTTGTGGCACTGCCGTTTAGGTCATATCGGTGTAAAACGCATGAAGAAACTCCATACCGATGGACTTTTGGAACCACTTGATTATGAATCACTTGGTACTTGCGAACGGTGCCTCATGGGCAAGATGACTAAAACGCCGTTCTCCGGTACTATGGAGAGAGCAACAGATTTGTTGGAAATCATACATACAGATGTATGTGGTGTGATGAATGTTGAGGCTCGTGGCGAATATCATTATTTTCTCACCTTCACAGATGATTTAAGTAGATATGGGTATATCTACTTAATGAAACATAAGTCTGAAACATTTGAAAAGTTCAAATAATTTCAAAGTGAAGTTGAAAATCATCGTAACAAGAAAATAAAGTTTCTACGATCTGATCGTGGAGGAGAATATTTGTGTTACGAGTTTGGTGTACATTTGAAAAATTGTGGAATAGTTTCGCAACTCACGCCACCCAGAACACCATAGCGTAATGGTGTGTCCGAACGTCGTAATCGTACTTTACTAGATATGGTGCGATCTATGATGTCTCTTACTGATTTACCGCTATCGTTTTGGGGATACGCTCTAGAGACGGCCGCATTCACGTTAAATAGGGCACCATCAAAATCCGTTGAGACGACGCCTTATGAACTGTGGTTTGGCAAGAAACCAAAGTTGTCGTTTCTGAAAGTTTGGGGCTGCGATGCTTATGTGAAAAAGCTTCAACCTGATAAGCTTGAACCCAAATCAGAGAAATGTGTCTTCATAGGATATCCAAAGGAAACTATTGGATACACCTTCTATCACAAATCTGAAGGCAAGACTTTTGTTGCTAAATTCGGAAACTTTCTAGAGAAGGAGTTTCTCTCGAAAGAAGTGAGTGGGAGGAAAGTGGAACTTGATGAGGTAACTGTACCTGCTCCCTTATTGGAAAGTAGTACATCACAGAAAACTGTTTCAGTGACACCTACACCAGTTAGTGAGGAAGCTAATGATGATGATCATGAAACTTCAGATCAAGATACTACTGAACCTCGTAGATCAACCAAAGTGAGATCCGCGCCAGAGTGGTACGGCAATCCTTTTTTGGAAGTCATGCTACTAGATCATGATGAACCTATGAACTATGAAGAAGCGATGGTGAGCCCAGATTCCGCAAAATGGCTTGAAGCCATGAAATCTGAGATGGGATCCATGTATGAGAACAAAGTATGGACTTTGGTTGACTTGGCCGATGATCGGCAAGAAATTGAGAATAAATGGATCTTCAAGAAGAAGACTGACGCTGACGGTAATATTACTGTCTACAAAGCTCGACTTGTCGCAAAAGGTTTTTGACAAGTTCAAGGGGTTGACTATGATGAGACCTTCTCACCCGTAGCGATGCTTAAGTCTGTCCGAATCATGTTAGCAATTGCCGCATTTTATGATTATGAAATTTGGCAGATGGATGTTAAAACTGCATTCCTGAATGAATTTCTGGAAGAAGAGTTGTATATGATGCAACCAGAAGGTTTTGTCGATCCAAAGGGAGCTAACAAAGTGTGCAAGCTCCAGCGATCCATTTATGGACTGGTGCAAGCCTCTCGGAGTTGGAATAAACACTTTGATAGTGTGATCAAACCATTTGGTTTTATACAGACTTTTGGAGAAGCCTGTATTTACAAGAAAGTGAGTGGGAGCTCTATAGCATTTTTGATTTTATATGTGGATGACATATTGCTGATTGGAAATGATATAGAATTTCTGGATAGCATAAAGGGATACTTGAATATGAGTTTTTCAATGAAAGACCTCGGTGAAACTGCTTACATATTAGGCATAAAGATCTATAGAGATAGATCAAGATGCTTAATTGGACTTTCACAAAGCACATACCTTGACAAGATTTTGAAGAAGTTCAAAATGGATCAAGCAAAGAAAGGGTTCTTGCCTGTGTTACAAGGTGTGAAGTTGAGTCAGACTCAATGCCCGACCACTGCAGAAGATAGAGAGAAAATGAAAGATGTTCCCTATGCTTCAGCCATAGGCTCTATCATGTATGCAATGCTGTGTACCAGACCTGATGTGTGCCTTGCTATAAGTTTAGCAGGGAGGTACCAAAGTAATCCAGGAGTGGATCACTGGACAGTGGTCAAGAACATCCTGAAATACCTGAAAAGGACTAAGGATATGTTTCTCGTATATGGAGGTGACAAAGAGCTCATTGTAAATGGTTACGTTGATGCGAGCTTTGACACTGATCTGGACGATTCTAAATCGCAAACCGGATACGTATTTACATTAAACGGTGGATCTGTCAGTTGGTGCAGTTCTAAACAAAGCGTCGTAGCGGGATCTACATGTGAAGCGGAGTACATAGCTGCTTCGGAAGCAGCAAATGAAGGAGTCTGGATGAAGGAGTTCATATCCGATCTAGGTGTCATACCTAGTGCATCGGGTCCAATGAAAATCTTTTGTGACAATACTGGTGCAATTGCCATGGCAAAGGAATCCAGATTTCACAAGAGAACCAAGCACATCAAGAGACGCTTCAATTCCATCCGGGATCTAGTCCAGGTGGGAGACATAGAGATTTGCAAGATACATACGGATCTGAATGTTGTAGACCCGTTGACTAAGCCTCTTCCACGAGGAAAACATGATCAGCACCAAGGCTCCATGGGTGTTAGAATCATTACTGTGTAATCTAGATTATTGACTCTAGTGCAAGTGGGAGACTGAAGGAAATATGCCCTAGAGGCAATAATAAAGTTATTATGTATTTCCTTATATCATGACAAATGTTTATTATTCATGCTAGAATTGTATTAACCGGAAACATAGTACATGTGTGAATACATAGACAAACTTAGTGTCACTAGTATGCCTCTACTTGACTAGCTCGTTAATCAAAGATGGTTATGTTTCCTAACCATGGACAAAGAGTTGTTATTTGATTAACGGGATCACATCATTAGGTGAATGATCTGATTGACATGACCCATTCCATTAGCTTAGCACCCGATCGTTTAGTATGTTGCTATTGCTTTCTTCATGACTTATACATGTTCCTATGACTATGAGATTATGCAACTCCCGTTTGCCGGAGGAACACTTTGTGTGCTACCAAACGTCACAAGGTAAATGGGTGATTATAAAGGAGCTCTACAGGTGTCTCCAAAGGTAGATGTTGGGTTGGCGTATTTCGAGATTAGGATTTGTCACTCCGATTGTCGGAGAGGTATCTCTGGGCCCTCTCGGTAATGCAAATCACATAAGCCTTGCAAGCATTGCAACTAATATGTTAGTTGTGAGATGATGTATTACGGAACGAGTAAAGAGACTTGCCGGTAACGAGATTGAACTAGGTATTGGATATCGATGATCGAATCTTGGGCAAGTAACATACCGATGACAAAGGGAACAACGTATGTTGTTATGCGGTCTGACCGATAAAGATCTTCGTAGAATATGTAGGAGCCAATATGGGAATCCAGGTCCCGCTATTGGTTATTGACCAGAGATTTGTCTCAGTCATGTCTGCATTGTTCTCGAACCGTAGGGTCCGCACGCTTAACATTACGATGACAGTTATTATGAGTTTATACATTTTGATGTACCGAAGTTAGTTTGGAGTCCCGGATGTGATCACGGACATAACGAGGAGTCTCGAAATGGTCGAGACATAAAGATTGATATATTGGACGGCTATATTCGGACACCGGAAGTGTTCCGGGTGATTTCGGAGAAAACCGGAGAGCCGGAGGGTTACCGGAACCCCCCGGGAGAAGTAATGGGCCATATGGGCCTTAGTGGAGAGAGAGAGAGGGGCTGCCAGAGGTGGGCCGCGCGCCACCTCCTCCCTGGTCCAAATTGGACTAGGGGAGGGGGGCGGCGCCCCCCCTTTCCTTCTCCCTCTCCACCTCTTTCCCCCTCCTAGGAGTCCTACTCCTACTAGGAGGAGGACTCCTCCTGGCGCGCCAAACAAGGGCCGGCCGGCCTCCCCCTTGCTCCTTTATATACGGGGGCAGGGGGCACCCTAGAACACACAAGTTGATCCACGTGATCGTTCCTTAGCCGTGTGCGGTGCCCCCTACCACCATATTCCACCTCGGTCATATTGTAGCGGTGCTTAGGCGAAGCCCTGCGACAGTAGAACATCAAGATCGTCACCACGCCGTCGTGCTGACGGAACTCCTCCCCAAAGCTTTGCTGGATCGGAGCCCGGGGATCGTCATCGAGCTGTACGTGTGCTATGAACTCGGAGGTGCCGGAGTAACGGTGCTTGAATCGGTCGGATTGGGAAGACGTATGACTACTTCCTCTACGTTGCGTCAACGCTTCCGCAGTCGGTCTGCGTGGGTACGTAGACAACACTCTCCCCTCTCGTTGCTATGCATCACCATGATCTTGAGTGTGCGTAGGAAATTTTTTGAAATTACTACGAAACCCAACACATACAAACCCTACATACACGGCAAACTACTTCCTCGCCATCGTTGATCTATATACCTGTCAGAGATGCACATATATATACCATGAAGCGAATTCAACAAAACAGTTATGAAATAGAAGCAACATATATAGTAAATAGTTAAAAAATTCGTCATACCGAAAGTAATTAACTAGAGTGCGGCACCATACATCTAATAGTTTCGTCGTACTGAGAGATTTGAAGTTTCGTCGTACATAAAGTAACAAGTAACTAAACAGACACATTGTTTTTAAGCAGTGCACTCTTCCCGTCTGTCCATATCTGGAAGGGTGCACCCAAGCTTAGTGAAAGGCGTCATGTCCTGACGCTGTAGGGCAATGCGGGTTCGGACTTCAGCTCACGATATTGGGCCGCCGTAGAACATCCCATTCTCTTCGAGGACATCTTTGATGATGATGGACGCAATTTCCTGCTGGATCCTGTAGAAATCATTTCGAAGTCGATTATCCGGCATGGCTCCAAAGGCTTCGGCCCATCTCTGGATATGGGTATCGGATGAAGATTTCATGCAAAGTGATTGCACATCCCTTCTGTACTCCATCATTAGATGGATGACGTAGAATCCATCATTCTCACTTCTTGCCGGTTGCTTGATGCAACAGAAGTCAGTCTTGTGGCTGAAAAAAAACCCGGCCTTATTTGTTTTTTTTGCATTGGACGTAGCCACCCCGCATGGTGAAGCCCAGTATAGCTCTGTCCAGAACATACTTTATGTGTGTGTAATCTTTCTTATGTATGTTCTTCGATGGGTCCAAATATAGAGCGCGGGAGTAACGCGGGTAAAGAACAATGAGAATGGCACGACACCCCCCGCTGCGCAAAATACACGATCAAGTTTAGCCTCCATGCATGCAAAGTAACTATTGAAATGCACGAAAGGATGTATGTGTTATAGTGCTATCCGCGGATGTCTTACCTGGGATGATAAGGTAGGAGAATCGTTTCTTTGTCCTTATTGCTGACCAAGAATTCTTCGATGTACTGACTCGCATATTAACGGTTGGCGTCGTTGATTGACAAGAAGCCCTCATGCATGTAGTATGGGTCCGTGACCGCAAGACCGGTGACTTGCTCTCTCCTGACGATGTAGTTCATGTGCAGCGCATACAGGCGGACGAAGGTAAAATCGAGTGTCCTCATTTGAAACATCTGGAAGATGTAATCAAACCTCAGGAAGAAGAGGTCCGCAGGGCATGTGTGGACATACATCTTGCAACTGCTCGGCACATGAACCGTATAAAGTGGGTATCCTGGATCATCCGAGGCGAGGAGGCTTCTCTCTATCAAAATCACATGGTCATGGAGTCTCCTGAGATCCCCTTCTATGGCAGCTAGTGCATTCGCCGATACCATTGGCTATCCCACAACATGGATTAATGGCGCATGTTTCATCGGTACACGGTCAACCTTGGTCGAAGGCGGCTGGCTGCTAGAACCAACATTGCCAGCTTTATTGGATTTTCTCGCCGCCGGTCTCTTCCTCTGCTTCTTCTTGGTGGGATGAGGTGCTGGTGGGTCTGTCAGACCCTCCCTGAGCACCACCCCTAGTGTTGTTGGGCTCAGCTTTGGACGACTCTGGCTAATCAGTTGAGCTTGGGTGGAGCCGGCATCTGGAGGCGCGTCCTGCGAGGATTGCATGAACAAAGACTTCTTGCACTCCCGACGATGTTCCGGCTCTGGTACATGCATCTCATATTCATATTGTTGACTCATTGTTACATCCTTGTCAAAGGCAGTATTGAAATACTGGTTAGGGTCATCGTCGGCCTCCTCCATGTCATGATCCCTATCCTCTTCCATGGGGCAGATGGCATCATCTGCCGGCGGAATAGTTGGCCCTCCTTCCTCATGTCTCTCTATCTCAGCAAGTAGCACAGACGATGGTTGTACTTGTGTAGGTGGTGTTGTGGTCATACCTTCCTGAGGTCCCGTTGGTGTGCTCCAGGCCACCTCGACACGAAGAAGATTTTTCGGCCACAAGATCGACCAATTTTTGCATTGCCCATGCTGCATGGGGGTCTCGTCATCCTCTCCATCGGTTTGTATCGGACGAGGGAGACCCTCGTAGCCCGCTTTCACACTCGCCACGGAGACCCTTAAGGCGTTATCAGGCATCTGCCGGTGGTGAAACAATCGATCCTTAGGCTTCACTATAGTACCCTTCCCCACATCCACCAACCCGCCCTTCATGTTGTAAAGGAGGGTGCACGGAGTGGAGTCGGCCTACAAAGACATATACGTGCGGCGTCAGAGATCCAAAAAGAACGGCAACTGAAGATTAATTAATTAGTGGAGTTGATGAAGGTGCGACGACGCGTATTTACCGTGAGGGCATCGAGCTCAGCCAATGTCGTCGGCCCAACATTCAAGCCAGAGACGAAGCTAGGGCTGCTGTGAGAGCTGGGCGGAGGAGCAGGTGCCGCTGGAGGAGGTGCGTCGGTTGCCATACTAGGTACGGGTATGGGTGTGGTGTTCATTGACTTGCTCCCGCTGAAGCTGGGCATGGGAAAATCACTTGGTGGCGCATTTGGATTTTAATGCACCCATGTGATCACTGTTGGAATCAAGCTTGTAAAGGCAGCCACCATATCAGATCCACAGGCAGCGATTATCTCAGCTTTGGTCTCAGCTTTTGCTTTCTGCATCGCCCACGCCACCTTCTCGTCGATAGTCACTTTACTGAACTTCTTTCTCTGTCTTTTGGCCTCGGGGTCCTCGTTATAATAGTACTTCCAAGTGGCCCCATCCCCGGCGCCATGCACACGTCCATATTGCGGTCGCTGGCCGGGCGGGTGTCCCATCATTATGTTCATGGCCCGGTTGAAAGGAGTGTCCCACTTGTACTTCACCGACGACTGAGTCGACTGAGTCGACGAGTCGCTCTCGGCCGCAAGCTTGTGTTGCTCTCTCTGCAAAATGGACCGTGAATCATTTGCGAATGTGACTAGAACGCAGTAGACTTCGTTGATCAGAACCTAATATGTAAGGTGGTAAAAAGGATAATTACCAGTAATCTCATGAATTGCCTAGTCGGCCCGTCGGTGAAAAAAAAATCCTTTTCTTGGGGTCCCACGAGAATCGGGCACTGATGAAGTCGTGCTCCTGCTGGTCGGTGAACTCAGCCAATGGGTCTGGGATCCCGTGACGTTCACGTTCTGCGTCCTCCTTAGCCCACACGAGCCTCTTTCCCGTGTAACCACGACTTCCAAGGCGGTGGTTCCCCATGTTCTTTGCCTGCATCTGCTTGCCTCTCTCTGACCTGGCCTTGGCAGCTTCTTCATTGCAAGTCTCCTTGAACCTTTCAAAGTCCTCTATCGTAATTTTCGGATTGTCTGCAACAATCTCGGCGTAGGTTTCATTGTCTACTTTAATCGCCCTTTTCACCCTAGTTTTCCAAGCGCTCAATGCGTTGCTAAACTTCCCTAGGGCTTTGTTGTTGATTTTTTTATGCCCTCATCATCCCATGGGTCGACATCGTCATTCCGACCGGGGAACTGGAATCTTGCGTGCAACCTAGTTAGAAGCAGCTTCTTCAAATGTTCAGCCCTCCGTATTTTTGTGTCGTTGATGTTAGCGGTATCCCGTAGGATGCATCCTAGTTGGTTGCCGTAACACGCTGCCACTTCTCGCGGCTCTATTGGCTCGAACTCGCCAGGGTGCACCGCCGTGACCACCATTCTTCCGGTGCCGAGCTCATTTGGGCGTCGTGTCCTCTTTTCCTTCTATCCCTCACTGGCTTGGGAGGTCCCACCTTCCGTGCTGCAGTTAGGAACATCATCAGCGCCAGTCTCAGTGCCGGTGTCGTTGGTGGCATCAGTGTCGGCGCCGGCACCACCACCGTCGTCATCCGTCATGACAAGGCGGTCCGGACACCTAGCTTGCTGTCTCTCCTGATCCGCCAGAAAGTCGAGGTAGGCGTGTGCTTGACCTAATTGGGACTGAGAACCTCCGGCCTCATCAGTGTCGGTCATGTTTCCTAGGGTTCAATGTCGTAGTGGTTTAATTATCGATCTTTATATAATAAAGTGAATACTGACAAAAAAGTGACCTTTGTTTTACCGGAAATGTTGTTTCATTCCCGGAGTGACAAATCTCGAGCACTCGATATGTCCAACTTTCTAGCACAAGTCATGCCGAAATTCACGGAAAATTTCGGCATGACCTTTGCTAGAAAGTGCACATATAGAGTGCCTGAAATTTGCCGGAATGGAAATGAATCAACATTTCCGGCAAAACATAGGTCACTTTGTTGCTGCTAACATATACACAATCATGAACATTGCTGCCCAACATATACACAATCATGCATCATTATGAACACTTTAACAGCCACATTATGAACACTCCCCCTTGCATCATTATGTGCTGACATATGAAGAGGGAGGGAACAGGGGGTGGCGCACCTCGGGGTCGGGGTCGCCGGGGCAGAGGGAGCCGGGGTCCTTCTCCTCCTCGTTGATCTGCGCCTAGCTTCGATCTGCAGAGAGAGAGAGAGAGAGTGACCAAACTGTAAGTTAAAAATCCTCATTTTCAAAATGGACAGCAACTACATAAGCTAATTTTCAAAAACTGTAATTTTCATTTCCATTTTCATTTAAAAACAAACACTAACAGCAAATTAAGCTAACTAACACTAACTAACTATCACTGGGCTAACACTAACTAACACTAACAGCAATTAACTAACTAGCACTAACAGCAAATTAAGCTAACTAACACTAACATCAATTAACTAACTAACTAACACTAACACTAACTATGCAGGGGGGGCATACCGGAGCGGGATGGGGTCGAGGCAGGGCTGTCGTCGGCGTCGGGGTTGCTGATCTGCAGAGAGCGGGATGGGGTCAGGGAGAGAGCCAGGGCTGAGGGGTCGGAGAGGAAGGAAGAGGGGGCAGGGGGGCATACCGGAGCGGGATGGGGTCGAGGCGGGGCGGGGCGGGGCCGGCGTCGGCGGTTGGCGTCAGAGGGGATCGACGAGCGACGGCGCGAGTGAGAGAGGCAGAAAGAGGGGGGCTAGCGGACCGGTGCTATAGCTAAATTAGCTATAGCGCTTGTTGGAAAAACGCAAGAAATGCGCTACTGCTAGTTTTTTTAATTTTTTTTCTTTTTCTCAGCTATAGCGCTTCCCAGACTAAAACGCGCTACTGCTAATTTTTTTTTCTTTTTCCTTTTTCTTTTTTTTTTTATTTTTTTATTTTTCTTGCATTTCATTTTCCACAACTTATTAGTTCCTTTTTCTTTTTTGTTTCATTTCATTTTGTAAAACTTCCTTTCTTTTTCTTTTTCTTTCATTTGCACTTTTCTTTTTCTTATCTTTCTTTTGCACTTTCCTTCCTTTAATTTGGTCTGTCGTTAGAGCAATACCACTGTTACCCTCCGGATAATAATTAGTATAATATATATTACATGATTTGACCGCTAACACCGGTATACAAAAAAGACACACACAAACTTTGGGGATTAGTTTGTCAGCTTGGGCGACGACGACGCTTTAGACTGATCTTCTTCCCTCTTTTGTTCATTGTCGAATAATTGAGCCCATGGTCGTGACTTTTCCTTCTCCAGGGATTACGATCTTTCGTAGGTAATGTAGTCTTCATTCTTCTTTTGACATATGTTTTGTCGTCATCAGCATCATCTTCCCTCATCGGATCACCGTACTGGTCATAGTCTTCCTCGTTGGCAACTCCATCCATTCCGCCGATGCTCCTTTTTCTTCTCCTCACGACAACACGGCTTGGATTGATCAGATCAGTTTTGAAGAAACATTGTGTCACGTGTTTAGCGTGTACCCATGGCTCATTTTTGGCGATGGCGTTGACGGTACCGCTATCATCGGAGTCGGGTATACACATGGTAGTGAAATGTCATTTTTCTCTATGTACGTTTTTAGCCCATCTGACACAGAACATCGTCGCGCTATGCAATCCAGAGTAGTTATGCTCCCATATCTCTTCGACCCTTCCGTAATATGTTTCAATTACATTCCCGGTCATGGCTTCCATCGTCACCCCTGAGTTTTGGTCATCACTGTTTATATCTTTCTCCTCCGTGTGGAACGTGTATCCGTTGATATCATATGCTTGATAAGTCGCGAGGTTGGTCGAGGGGCCATGTGCTAAGGCGTATATGAGTGTTCCGTTCAGACAACCCTCTTCCGGGGGATTAGCCAGAACTCGCTGTTTGAACCAACGCACGAAAGTGGAGTTGTGCTCTCTAATAACTTCAGCGTCCGTCCTGTGCACCCCACGGTCACGGTATTTCTTTGCCATGGTCTCTTTGTGCAGTGTCACGAAATCTTCTAGCACATCTAGGTGTTGTAGCACTACTAAGTTTGCCCTGTCAATGTCATTTTGTCGGCCCGAGCTTAACACATTCAAATCCCTATGACCGTTGGTGTGACCTTCGCCTTCGAGCCTTCCACAGTGCTTGTTGACGGGCAAACCAACAACACGGTCTTTGGTCAGATAACTCTCACAGAAAGAGATGCACTCTTTGGTCAGATATCTCTGGGCTATGCTTCCATCTAGACGGGACATGTTACGAACGAATTCTTTGATGACCCCATTCATCCTCTCGAACGGCATCATGCTATGCAGGAATGTTGGCCCTAGGTCGATGATGTCGTCCACGATGTGGACACATAGATGCACCATGACATCAAAGAACGCGGGCGGGAAGTACATCTCTAGCTCATTCATTATGACAACGATCTCTTCCTGTAGCCTATGGAGTTGCTTCACACTGATCGACTTTCGAGAGATAGCATCAAAAAAGTGGCATAGGTCAGTAAGCGTCTCACGCACATGTGTGTCTATAATCCCACTAAGTGCAACCGGGAGTAACTACGTCATCATCACATGACAGTCATGAGACTTCATCCCACTGAACCTTTTTTTCTTAGTGTCCAGATATCTGCTTATCTTCCCACAGTATCCGGAACTAACTTTGATTCCGGCAAGGCACTTGAACATTTGATCGACCTCCTTCAGATCTAAGGTGAAGCAAGAGGGGGGGCAATATTGTTCTTCCTTCTTGTTTACTTTTTTGCCTCTATCTTCCGTCTCCGTCTCGGTCTCCTCTGACGACCTTTTACCGGGCATTTGGAGATCTTTCCTGATTTTCAAAAATTCCAAGTCTTTTCTTGCCGTCGGCCCATCCTTGGTCCTCTCCGGCATGTTCATCAATGTTCCAAGCAAACTCTCAAGGATATTTTTTGTGATATGCATTTGATCAAGGCTATGAGGCGTGTCGAGTATGGGCCAATATTCCAAGTCCCAGAAAACAGATCTCGTCTTCCATACCTTCAGCAGGGGCTCCGGCACCTTTTTCTTCGTCTTTCCCGGCGAGGGGCACTCTTTCTAGTTCTTCAATAACTCATATATTTCTGCACCGCTACGCTTATGTGGAGGACCTCGATGCTCAGCCTTACCATTGAATAGATCTCCATGCTTTCTCCATGGGTCATCCTTCTCGAGCCATCTTCGATGCCCCATGTACACGATTTTCGAAGACCCGCCATCTTTCGGTAGCCGCAGAGAAGTTGTATCATCCATGCACCTCGTGCATCCGCAATATCCGTGGCACACCTGGCCGGAGAGATAGCCGTAACCGAGATAGTCCTGCACCGTCGTGATCAGCGCGGCTCTCATGTAGAAATACTCTCCTTTGCTTGCATCCCATGTCTTGGCCGGCGTTGTCCATAAGGTCTGTAACTCCTCTTTCAGTAACCCGAGATACAGATTTATATCATTTCCCGGTTGTCTCGGCCCTTGAATAAGCATAGCCATGTGTATGTATTTTTCCTTCATGCACAACCAGGGGGGAGGTTGTACATCCATACAAACACGGGCCATGTGCTATGATTGGTGTTCTGGTTTCCAAATGGATTCATGCCATCACTACTAGCGCCAAGCACGATGTTCCTTGGATCATTTGCGATAAAATCAAATTCAGAATTTAATGCTCTCCACTGGCTAGCATCTACGAGGTGTCTCAGCTTCGGCTCATCTCCATCATCTGGCTTCACCCTCCCCGTGTGCCAGCGCATAAGCTTTGCTTCCTTAGGATCTACGAAATACCGCTGTAGATGCGGAGTGATCCGAAAGTACCATACAACTTTCTGTGGAGCTTTCTTTCCGGCCTTTTTATATCGTGAAGCATTGCACTTTGGACAGATGGTTTTTTTAGCGTGCTCGTTCCGATATATGATGCAATCATTGATGCATGCGTGATATCTAATATGTGGTAGATTAAGAGGGCACATGATTTTCCTTGCCTCCTCGACACTAGTAGGACACAGGCTTCCCGCGGGAAGAACCTTCTTTAGGTACTTCAGAAGCTCATCCAGGCTTGCATCTGTCTATTTGTTTTTTGCCTTCATCTTTACAATTTCTAGTGTCAAACTCAAGCGGGTCACCTCGGGATTATTGCAACCATCATACAAAGGAGTCATCGAGTCTACCTCCAGTTGCGTCAGTTTGGCCTCCTCTCTAGAAGCAGCTCTATCGCTAGTCGTCTTCTTGCGGAGCAGGTCTCGAACATGCGGGTCCCGCATGGCTGAACTTAGTAGCGACGAAGACGGTGGCGTGTCCGCGTCTTCTCCGCCTTGAACTGCCTCTTCGCCATCGACATTTCCGAGGCTGTCTTCCTCTTCGGGCACATAATTGGTCATCTCTTCGTCTGGTGGCCCCATGTCGTTATTTCCTGCCCCGTCAACGTCCTCATCATCATCATATTCTTCACTTATCCATCGAGTATGGCCATGCATGAAACCATGCATGAGCAGGTGCGCCTTGAATGTGCCACCCTCAAAGGGGTCGAGCCTGACAATTCCTTCGCATTTTCGACAAGGACATAAAACATCCTTCAGTCTTTTTTCATACATGTCGTCCACAGCGAATTGCCAGTATCTTTCCACCATCCTTCCATTAACCTTCATGATCACCTGCGCGTGGAGCAAATATTATAACCACGTATATATGCATGCATGGATCAAATTCATACAAAAATTCAGCATGACCTTCCCTAAACATAGGACATATTGAGTTTACCCGAAATTCGCCGAAACGGAATTGAATCGACATTTCGGCAAAACATAGGCAACTCATGTCACCCACATTATTTCATCAAATACACAATGTAGGAAACTCAAATTATGCCACACACAAATCGGTATATATATTCTCATATGGCCCATATATATATAGTTGCGAGCCTATCCACACAAACACCTTTTTTTGCTCACCTATGTGTTGACAGGGATATCAAGCACCTTTCTTCTTAATTACCTAGTAGCTCTAGATATATAGCTCTAACTAGCTAGCTAACTAGCTAGCTAGGGAGAGAGAGAGCTAGCTAGGGAGATAGTGGGAGAGGAGAGGGAAGGCATTAATGGAAGGGGTGGAGGGCAAAGAAGAGGGGGAGGGAGGGCATTAATGGAGGGGGTGGTGGTGGAGGGCACAAAGAAGAGGGGGTGGTGGAGGGCAAAGAAGAGGGGGGTGGAGGGCAAAAAAGAGGTGGAGGGAGGGCTCTAATGGAGGGGTGGTGGAGGGGGAGCATTGAATGGAACAAGCAAGGTGCAAGGAAAGGGGGAGAAAGGAAGGGGGAGAGGAAGAAGAAAGGGGAGGAAGGAGGGGAAAGGTGGTAAGTGGGTGGCGACCATAGCAGTAGCGCAGGGTGCCAAAGCACGCTACTCCTATGAGTGCCAGCCAAAATATCTGCTGGTACGTAAAACTAGCTATAGCGCTTGTACAAAAACAACGCTACTGGTATAAGTTTACCCATAGAAGAAATAGCAGTAGCGCGTCTAGGTGCACGGGCGCTACAGCTACTTTCTTAACAGTAGCGCTTGTTAGACAACAAACGCTGCTAATATTTTTTGGTCGGGTGGTGTGCTGTGGCAAACTTACCAGTAGCATGGCCTCCAAAAACCAACGCTGCTACTATGTTGTACCAGTAGCGCGCTTTGTAGCATACGCTACTGGTAACTATCAGTAGCGTGGGGCCCATAATACATGCTACTGGTAAACTTCTATGTATAAGCATTTTCCTAGTAGTGGTTGGATGTGATTCATCATGTAATCAAGTTAGTTTTGTTAGGGCTTGATCCCTAGTATCCACTATGTTCTTAGATTGATGTTGCTATGACTTTGCTATGCTTAATGCTTGTCACTTTGGGCCCGAGTGCCATGAACTCAGATCTGAAGCGTTTATGAAGTCATCATTATATCCATGTTTTAGATCTGATCTTGCAAGTTATAGTCACCTACTATGTGTTATGATCTGGCAACCCCGGAGTGACAACAACCGGGCCCACTCCCAGTGATGACCGTAGTTTGAGGAGTTCATGTATTCACTATGTGTTAATGCTTTGTTCCGTTTCTCTATTAAAAGGAGGCCTTAATATCCCTTAGTTTCCAATATGGACCCCGCTGCCACGGGAGGGTAGGACAAAAGATTTCATGCATGTTCTTTTAATAAAGCACGTATGACTATTTACAGAATACACTACATTATGTCGATGAACTGGAGCTAGTGCCGTATCGCCCTAGGTTATAAATGTCTCATGATGAATATCTTCCAATAAGTCACAGATCCAATGCCTACGAATTTATCTTATATTGTTTCTGTTAAGTTACAACTTCAATCATCACTGTTACACTTGCTACAAATTATTGCTATCACTGTTACCGTTACCATTGCTGCTATCACTACTATCAGAACTATCAAACTACTTTGCTACTGGTCACTTTGCTGCAGATAATTAATCTCCAGGTCTGGTTGAATTGACAACTCAGCTGCTAATACCTTCAAATATTGTTTAGCTCCCCTTGTGTCGAATCTATAAATTTGGGTTGAATACTCTACCCTCGAAAATTGTTGCGATCCCCTATACTTGTGGGTTATCAATGGTTCCCTGGCCAACAAGTACATCTCATCAGAAACAATGTTGTCACCCCTGAGATGTGTTTGCAACAAACTGCCGAAATTCCTGATGTGTTCACATGTAATCCAATCGTCACACTGCTCCGGGTGTTTGGAGCGCAGAATGTTCTTGTGTTCATCGACATACGGGGTCACCAAGGTAGAGTTCTGTAGAACTGTGTAGTGTGGTTGAGACAAAGAATGCCCGTCCCTACATATTATTGAGTCCCCTTCTAGCGTGCCTTTTCCAGTCAGTCTCCCCTCATACCGCGATTGAGAGGGAGACCAATCTTCTTAAGGTCAGGAATGAAGTCAACACAAAACCCAATGACATCCTCTGTTTGATGGCCCATGGAGATGCTTCCTTTTGGCCTAGCGCGGTTATGGACATATTTCTTTAGGACTCCCATGAACCTCTCAAAGGGGAACTTATTGTGTAGAAATACAGGGCCCAGAACAACAATCTCGTCGACTAGATGAACTAGGACGTGCGTCATGATATTGAAGAAGGATGGTGGGAACACCAGCTCGAAACTGACAAGACATTGCGCCACATCACTCCTTAACCTTGGTAGGATTTCTGGATCAATCACCTTCTAAGAGATTGCATTGAGGAATGCACATAGCTTCACAATGGCTAATCGAACGTTTTCCGGTAGAAGCCCCCTCAATGCAACCGGAAGCAGTTGCGTCATAATCACGTGGTAGTCATGAGACTTTAGGTTCTGGAACTTTTTCTCTGCCATATTTATTATTCCCTTTATATTCGACAAGAAGCCAACCTTCATACTGAGCAGGCATTCAAAGAAGATTTCCTTCTCTTCTTTGGTAAGAGCGTAGCTGGCAGGACCTTTATACTGCTTTGGAGGCATGCCATCTTTTTCGTGCACACATTGCTGGTCCTCCCGTGCCTCCGGTTTATCTTTTGTCTTCCCATACACGCCCAAGAAGCCTAGCAGGTTCACACAAAGGTTCTTCATCATGTGCATCACGTCGATTGAAGAGCGGACCTCTAGGTCTTTCCAGTAGGGTGGGTCCCAAATTATAGATTTCTTCTTCCACATGGGTGCGTGTCCCTCAGCGTCATTCGGAATAGATAGTCCGCCAGGACCCTTTCCAAAGATTACTTGTAAATCATTGACCATAGCATGTACGTGATCACTGGTATGGATGGCGGGCTTCTTCTGGTGATCTGCCTCGCCTTTGAAATGCCTGCTTTTCTTTCGACATTGATGGTTGGTCGGAAGAAATCGACGATGCCCTAGGTAGACATTCACTACTGCAGGTTGCTGCTAATGCGACACTATGATCAGAGATCCTTCGACGAAACTGTGTGCGATGTAATAATCACAAACAGTGGTGTAAAAAACCGTCAAAAAAGGTGCAAAACATTTGCGATGGCGGAGCCATCAAACATGGTTCAGATTTTAGTTGTGTGTGCGATGCAGGGAATACGGTTAATACAGACGAATTGTTTGCGATTAGACAGAACAACAGAAACGGGCGGCCATATCAATGTGTATGCGATATACGGCATACAGTTCGCTCCGATGAACCGTTTGCTATTAGGGAAAGCAACAGAAACGGTCAGCCAAATCAAGGTGTCTGTGATATACGACATATGGTTCAGTCGAATGAACTGTTTTCAATTAGGGAAGAGAACATAAACGGTTCAACTTAACAAGATGTGTGTTATACGTGGCAAAAAGGCCCGGAGGTTAATTCGAGAACAAGTACACAGTGGATAATTTGACATACATGACTTATAAGTTTCACAGAAATCATATCACTTTTTTGGAAAGCATTTAATTGTGTTGAATGTATATAGTGCTCCATCTAAAGTAACAGGATAGACCTTCATTCAAGCCAATCAAAATGTGTTCAAAAAAAATATCAAAAAGTAACGAGATAGACCTTCAAGCCAATCAATATGTGTACAAAAAACAAAAAGTGTCAAAAATTACAAAACAAGGACCTCGAGGTTAATTCCACTAATATGATGGAGCACTATATACATTCAACGCAATTAAATATTTATAGTGACCCTCACATCAGTTAATTTAACATCGAGGCCACTTCTCATCCGGTCACCCATCTGATGACTACTCCAGCCTCAGCACACTTAACTTGGGAGTTCTCTTGGATGAGCCATCGGTAGGGAAGCTGGTCCTTGCTCCTGTAGGATCCCTCTTTGCATCCTTTATTGGGCACCCGGATGACCGACTTTTGCCGCCCAATGGTCAATGCCACATCCCCCGCATGGCAGCTTTGGCAGCAGGTAACTGCATCGTCGCGCCGCGCCCGGCGCAACCACATGCACACGAACGTGCGTGATCGTGCACCGGGCCCAAATACTGGCAGCACCACTTATAAATTGATGGATGGAGTACTAGTTACAGTGATGCATATAATTAAGCAAAGGGATCGCACATGTATGTATTGACTGGAACGAGAATACAATAGCACAATAAGAATTAAGGCCACGATTATGCGATCGCAGTGGTGGTTACATGAGGCAAGAAGAAAGATGCATCCATCAACGTATGACCTCCTCCTCCTCAACTCAGTGCGAAGGGCCACCGACCAACGGCTCAGGAGTGGCGGCTTTTTTCGCGAGGTCAAGGTGCTTCTCAGCAAAGGCATCCAAGGCTTCCAGCCGGCAGAAGAAGGCCAACATCATAGCGTCCTCGCTGGCCTTGTAGATACCTATGTACACGATTTTCTCATACACATGGATGTGTAGGTCGACAAATTCTTGCAGGGCGAGGCGCCTCGCGGCGAGTGTCGGTGTCAAAACTGGCGTCTCGGGTAGGGGGTCCCAAACTGTGCGTCTAAGGCGGATGGTAACAGGAGGCAAGGGACACAATGTTACCCAGGTTCGGGCCCTCTCGATGGAGGCAATACCCTACTTCCTGCTTGATTGATCTTGATGATATGAGTAGTACAAGAGTTGATCTACCATGAGATCGTAGAGGCTAAACCCTAGAAGCTAGCCTATGGTATGATTGTTGTTGGTCCTACGGACTAAACCCTCCAGCTTATATAGACATCGAAGGGGGCTAGGGTTACACAGAGTCGGTTACAAGGGAGGAGATCTACATATCTGTATCGCCAAGCTTGCCTACCACGCCAAGGAGAGTCCCATCCGGACACGAGACGAAGTCTTCAATCTTGTATCTTCATAGTCCAACAGTCCGGCCAAAGGATATAGTCCAGCTGTCCGGATACCCCCTAATCCAGGACTCCCTCAGTAGCCCCTGAACTAGGCTTCAATGACGATGAGTCCGGTGCGCAGATTGTCTTCGGCATTGCAAGGCGGGTTCCTCCTCCGAATACTCCATAGAAGATTTTAAACAAGTTCCACATACCACCGTAGAGAGAATAATATTTTCACAAATCTAATCTGCTGACACACTTGATATCATGACATCACACCACAGACCAGTCTTTATTCGAATGGTTTTTCTCAACCAGCCTTGGCGCATATCGCGAGGCGGTTTCCTTGGCACGTCTTGTCGAAGCAGAGATCGTGTCACCTTATTACGGGATTCTCATCAATACGGACATGGGTAACCCAATCGTGCCTGTTGGTATGAATCCTTGATCGTAGGCAAGTTCCAAACGGTCACGAGGAGGACGCTTGGTATTCACCCTTTTTATAAAGAGACCAAGGCCTATCTTTTTTACCCCTCGAACTCAATCGAATCCTTCCCCCGCCTCGAGTTCCCACACCCGAAGCTTAGGTCAGGCGCTTCGGACCTTCAATCATGTCCGGATCCAACCTTCAAGGTCGCTGGATGCCTTCCTCTGTCACGGAGGAGGACGTCAAAAAGTTAAGAGAGGCCAGGTTTTTGACCAGCGAGATTGCGCACCGGCTGCCTGCTCGAGGGCAGGTCATTCCCACTCCCAAACCCGGCAAGAGCGTTGTGTTCATATCTCACTTCCTCCGAGGGCTAGGCCTCGCTCTAGATCCCTTCGTGAGGGGGCTCATGTTCTACTATGGGCTGGATTTCCATGATCTGGCTCCGGATTCTATCCTCCACATCTCGTCGTTTATTGTCGTATGTGAAGCTTTCCTCCGCATTACCCCTCACTTCGTCCTGTGGCTCAAGACCTTCAAGGTGGAGCCGAAGATGATCGAGGGGTGGCACGCAGAGTGCGGAGGCGCCGTAATAAGCAAAAGTGCCGATGCCCCATGGCCCGAGGGTTCTTTCCAAGAAGTGTCCAGCTTATGGCAACAAGAGTAGTTTTATATCACAGCTCCCAGGGGTACCAAGTGGGTGGCTCCCCTGCCTTTCGCTCGGGCCCCCCGCCTCGACTAACGTCATGGGTCAACAAGGGGCTGGACTGGGGGCCAATAAAGGATGTGCCAATATTGCAGAGCCGCATCCAAGATCTCCTCAAGAGAGATATCCGTCTAGTCACGGTAATGCAAGTCATGTTAATTCGTCGAGTCCTGCCCTGCAAACGTCGTCCCCTCCGCATGTGGGAGTTCAACCCGGAGGGACCACGAGCTATCCATCATTTTCTTGGCATGACGCTCGAGGAGATGTACAAATTGTTCTTTGGACCACAAATAATGTGTCCGGGCACCACCGAGGATGCGGGTCTGAACTGCAATCGTCCAGATACCCAAGTAAGTAGCCCTGTAACCGAACATGTTGTATCTTTATTTATCACAACATTATTCTAAAAATTCGCTCTTTGACCAGGACTGGGTAACAAAGGCGAAGATGATCAGGTGTCCGGCCCCCCTCCCCAAGGTCTCACCGGATCCTGTACTAACCAGGATGCTGGAGCTTGCGCCTTATCAAGTGTCCTCAGGGGAAGACAAAGGGGGGAAGAAAGAGGCTAATGCCTCCCTGAAGGAGGATAACCGGGGGGAGGAAACTGAAATTCCCCCCTCCCAAGGAAGGAAGAGGACCGCCTCTGAAGACCCGGAGACAATGGTCTCCAAACGGGGGAAGAAATCTTTGCCAGAGGGTCCTGCCCCGAGGGATACCCCGGCCGTACAATGCCCGCAATGGGGCCAGCCTTCAACTGAGCTGTAAGTAGAAAGCAAAGTTTAATAATGAAATCGTCCTACTTTGCTTCTGAGGAAAATAACCGAAATATTTATCTTATAGTCCGGATCATAGCCCTTCTCGGCAGAGTTCGTCTTCGGGGGATCATCTTCCGGAGATGATGGAGAGCGAAACGCCTCCCCATGCCCTCCCTCCTTACGAGGCGGGCGACCCCGAGGTGTCGTCGCAGAGGGCTTCTTTGGATCCGGCAAGGCCAGAAAGTAATCCTTCGGCCACCCGAAGTCCCCAGTATCCGGCTCTTGAAGAGAGCAACCAAAAGAGTCCGGCACCATCCGTTATGCGGTCGGACGCACTGAAGGATTTGTTAGAGCAAGCGGCTATCTCAGAAGTGCATCGTACGCTAATGGGTACGGTGGTTGAGAGGATTTCATCCGCCGAAAGCGGGTTGCATGAAGCCTTTATGAGTCTGCTGAAAGGTTTTGAGTTACGTGAAATAGTGTGTATTTTTTACTGTACCGCACACGTTAAGGTGTGTCCTGTGCAGATAGTAGCCCCTGAGACTCTGGTTGCTGTCGAAAACGGCAGCAAACAGAGGATCGTAGTCCCAGGTAATAATCCGGCCGCCTTTATATGCAGGTGGCGGAAGGTCCGGTGGCTAGCCGGACTCGTGATTTTGCCGAGCTGAAGCGGCAACTTGATGCGGCGGATGCCGACATCGTGCTTGTCAACAAGCGGCTTGACGAGGCCCAGGGTATGTGATTTCTCCGTTGATCGATATGTAATAAGAGGAGCATGATGCTAGTATCTTTAATATGTTGCGACTGCAGATGGAGCTGCGGCCGTGGAGACCCTTCGGGCGGAACTTGCCCGTGCCAAAGAACAAGCCAAGAAAAGTGATGCGGCCGCCCTGAAGGCGGTCGAGGAGCTGAGACCCGAGAAGGCTGCTCATTGCCGAAGCAAGGAGGAAATAGCCAAGATGGCTGTGGAATTGAAGGATGCCTCCGACCGTTACAAGCTTCTAAAAAAGGAAGATCTAGCGAAGATGACGGACCTGGAGAAGGCCACGGTGGCGGCCAAGGATGCCCACTCTACAATTAGAGCAATGAAGGAGGACCTGCGTCACGCCGGGGATATCGCGGCTGGGAAGCCCTTTATGTTGCGGATGAAGTTCATAGATCCTAAGTATGCTCCTCTGGATCGGCTGTGGAGTTCTGCAGATGCTTATCTGGATTTGGCAGCAAGTGTTGCTGATTCGGCCGAATACTTCAAGGATCAAAAAGATCATGAAGTGGAGAAGCTGTTTTGGTCACAATTTAACGTTCCAGCGCATCCGCTTCCTTTGAATGAGCGGATGGCCGAATGGGCCGAGCTCCATAGGTTGTCCGGGCTCGCCATGAGGTCTGTTGTGGATCATCTATGGCCTGAAGGGCCAAGGCCGAATAGTTATTTTAGTTTGGTGCAGCAGTTCCTTGGTGTTGTGCCACGCATCGACGCTATGAAGAGGTCGACGTGCATCGAGGGTGCGCGGATGGCGCTTGCCCATGTCAAGACGTACTGGGCGGAGATGGAAGCGACCGCAGTTGCAAACGAGTTCGGCCGTTGGCCGAATAGCTGCCGAGCCCTACTTTGACGAAGTCCTTGAAGGTGCTCATTCAATAGAGTCTCAGTGCTCGAAGAATATTATGTTCTAGTGACATGTATTCCCATTGAAAAACAATGTTTTAATGAATTGTAAAGGCTATTTTTATACTTTTGCCTGAAAGTATCATGATGCCTCCTGTGCGGCCGTTTATGTATATATGTATATAACCTGAAAGTTTGCAGTCGTCGGCTTCAGCCCCCACGCATATAATGCGGGGGTGTTCACACAAGGCGCGTTTTCACACTTGATCCAACGTCTTGGTCCATTAAGGAGGTGATAGCGCAGCGAACTAGGCAATCGGACTATATTGCTTTAACACTTTCACTTAGCCATAGGAGTTTGACAGTGGGGCTACTATATAGCCCCTGGTGGCTCTGCGCTCATCCAAATACGGGGCGCGTACATGCCTGGCAGGGAAACGGTCCTTCATTAATGTGGAGTAATCCCGAAGATTCCGCTAGGTCATCGAGTGGTTGACCAGTCTCGCGCTTTATCATGACAGTCAGTTTTCGGCTTTCTCTACTGAGGTGCTCGTCCGGCCGAACCAAGGCACAATCGCAGTAGTTCTCCAGGTGCCGCCTTAGCCGATAGAGCGGAACATAAGGTAGCAAAACACAGGAGCCGGGAAAACCCAACATTTGACCAAAGACATGATTCGGAGCTGATGCATATAAGGCCAAACTCGCGACGCCGAACACTCCCAAAGGTATTCGGTCTTTTAAATATATACCGGGTCAAAATGATGCCCTTGGATAATGAGCCCCTGGTGTCCGGGTACGAGCAATATTCTGACGTGGCCACATGCCAAGAACGTCAGCATCCATCTCGGTTGTATTATGAATTCGGAGGATGTGAACAACAAAAGACAGTAAAAAAGGTTTACGCAGGGTCTTAATCTAAAGAGAAACCTTTGAACGGGTCCATGTTGCACGTCTGCGCCTGTATCTCCATTGTGCCATATCCTGGACGGGTGTAGCACGATTTTCATCTGTAAAAGAGAGGAACTTAGTTCAAAGTTGTCATGCGAAAAATTGGCTATTAGAAATAAACCATTAAAAAGTAATGGTGGGTAAAGTTGAGCCGAATTATCGCTAAGAAGCCCCTGGTACCGTCCATAGGGGTATAACCCTCCAACCAATCTCTATCCAATGGTTAGCCGGACTCATCTAACCGTGTCCATGGTCTTAACGATCGGTCATCTGTTTGGGTGGTGAGGCCGTCTAGTGTTCGGCTGTTAAAGCAGCCGTGCGTTCTTCTGCTCGTAAGGAGCGCTCAACGTTTCCATGTACTGTGATGGTGCCACGCAGACCGGGCATTTTAAGCTTGAGAAAAGCGTAATGTGGTATTGCATTAAAACGAGTGAAAGCCTCTCGTCTGAGTAGCGCTTGATAGCCACTTCGGAATGGAGCAATGTCGAAGGTTAACATTTCGCTTCGGAAGTTGTCGGGCGAGCCGAATACAACCTCTAGTACTAGAGAGCCCGTGCAATGGGCCTCTGTGCCTGGTATTACTCCCTTGAAGGTAGTATTACTGTGGCTAATTTGTGTTGGATTTATCCCCATTTTGCGGATGGTGTCCTGATATATCAGATTTAGACTACTGCCGCCGTCCATAAGGACTCGTGTGAGATGGTATCCGTTTATTATTGGGTCCAGCACCAAGGCAGCTGATCCTCCATGCCAGATGCTTATTAGGTGATCCCTGCGATCAAAAGTGACCGGGCAGGCCGACCAGGGGTAGAACTCAGGGGTGACGGGCTCTACGGCTCGTGTATTTCAGAGTGCATATTTGCTTCTCCTTTTTGTCACGTGGATCACGTTTACTGTTTTGACTTCTGGTGGGAATTTTTTCTGTCCCACAGTGTCCTGCTGGCGAGGCCCATCCTCGTCCTCGCTCGGTGTGTCCTCCCCCTTGTGTTCGGCATTTAGCTTGCCGGCCTGCTTGAAGACCCAACATTCTCGGTGGGTATGATTTGCAGGTTTATAGGGGGTGCCGTGGATCTGACATAATTTGTCTAGACTCTTGTTTAGGCTGGTCGGTCCATCTCTGTTTTCTTTAAAGGGCTTGTTCCGCTGACCCGGTCGAGAGCCCCTAAATCCGGCGTTTACCGTCGTGTTGTCTGGGCTGTCTTCTTTATTCCGGCGCTTGTTTTTACTGTGTAGTGGTTTTCCGTTGCCATCCCTGACTTCGGATGTGCTTGGGTCGCTGGTGCTGCTTCAGGCTAACCAGCTGTCCTTGCCCGCACAAAAGCGGGTCATGAGGCTTGTTAGAGCTGCCATTGTTCTCGGTTTTTCTTGGCCGAGGTGTCTGGCAAGCCATTCGTCTCGGACGCTGCGCTTGAAAGCTACTAAGGCTTCGGCGTCCGGACAGTCGACAATTTGGTTCTTCTTAGTGAGAAACCTGTTCCAAAGCTTTCGGGCTGACTCTCCGGGCTATTGAATTATATGACTCAGATCGTCTGCGTCCGAAGGTCGGACATAAGTCCCTTGAAAATTGGCCCGAGAAGCATCCTCGAGCTCCTCCCAGCTTCCAATGGAGTTTTCGGGGAGGCTTTTTAGCCAGTGCCGAGCTGGTCCTTTGAGCTTGAGGGGCAAGTATTTGATGGCATGGAGATTGTCTCCGCGAGCCATATGAATATGGAGGATAAAGTCCTCAATCCAGACCCCCGGGTCTGTGGTCCCTTCGTACGCCTCTATGTTCACTGGTTTGAATCCTTCTGGAAATTCATGGTCTAGTACCTCGTCGGTGAAACATAGGGGGTGTGCGGCACCCCTGTATTTAGCTGTACCACGGCGTTCGGACGGTTGTGATATTTGGTTTTGGCTGAGTGCTGGAGCACGTTTCCTTGATCCGTAGATGGATCTGGTTGCGTCGGCCCTTTGATGCAAGTCCTCGCGTGGATCCGTAGGGGTGTATATGTGGATAATGAACTGCAAGGCGGTAGGTACAAAGTATTCTCGGAACAATAGAGAGAATTTCCGAGGTATCTTGTAATAACAAGATCAACTGGGAACGAAGTTATGGACAACAAGTGTATGTAGCTTTCCATAGGGATTTATCGGTGGAATGGAATTGCAACCGCGAAGGGCACAAGGGTCTCGGGGAAACATCGAAGAGTATTGTCAGAATCTTCTGTTGAAGCGGTCGATCATCTGTAATGAAGGGGCTCCCCGGTAGGAAGTGGTAACGAGAACCTAGAGTTAGATTTCAGCAAAATCATTTAACCCGAGTAGAAGAGAGATTAGAATCCCAGAGTATAGACGAGGAATAAAAGATCCTAATACCACCCAATGGCGACGTGGGCCCAGGGGCCGCACAGCCAAGTTAGTAAAACAATTTTCAATGCCTAGACTCAACTTCGGCCAAGGAGTGTGGAAGGGGGATTCCTACAGGCAGTCGGCTCTGATACCAACTTGTGACGCCCCCGATTCAATCGTACACTAATCATGCACGCAAATGTGTATGATCAAGATCAATGTCTCACGGGAAGATATCACAACACAACTCTAAAACATAAATAAGTCATACAAGCATCATAATACAAGCCAGGGGCCTCGAGGGCTCGAACACAAGTGCTCGATCATAGACGAGTCAGCGGAAGCAACAATATCTGAGTACAGACATAAGTTAAACAAGTTGCCATAATATGGTTAGCACAAACTGGGATACAGATCGAAAGAGGCGCAGGCCTCCTGCCTGGGATACTCCTTAACTACTCCTGGTCGTCGTCAGCGGGATGCACGTAGTAGTAGGCACCTCCGGTGTAGTACGAGTCGTCGTCGAAGGTGGCATCTGGATCCTGGGCTCCATCATCTGGTCGCAGCAATCGGGTAGAGAAATGGGGAAAAGGGGGAACAAGGCAACCGTGAGTACTCATCCAAAGTACTCGCAAGCAAGGAGCTACACTACATATGCATGGAAATATGTGTAAAGGGCCATATCAGTGGACTGAACTGCAGAATGCCAGAATAAGAGGGGGATAGCTAATCCTGTCGAAGACTACGCTTCTGGTAGCCTCCGTCTTGCAGCATGTAGAAGAGAGTAGACTGAAGTCCTCCAAGTAGCATCGCATAGCATAATCCTACCCGGCGATCCACTCCTCGTCGCCCTGTTAGAGAGCGACCACCGGGTTGTATCTGGCACTTGGAAGGGTGTGTTTTATTAAGTATCCGGTTCTAGTTGTCATAAGGTCAAGGTACAACTCCGGGTCGCCTGTTACCGTGGACACGGCTATTCGAATAGATAAACTTCCCTGCAGGGGTGCACCACATTACCCAACACGCTCGATCCCTCTGGCCGGGCACACTTTCCTGGGTCATGTCCGGCCTCGGGAGATCAACACGTCGCAGCCCCACCTAGGCTCAACAGAGAGGTCAGCACGCCGGTCTAAATCCTATGCGCGCAGGGGTCTGGGCCCATCGCCCATTGCACACCTGCACGTTGCGTACGCGACCGGAAGCAGATCTAGCCCCCTTAATATAAGCGCGAGCTTACGATCCAATGCGGCGCGCGCCGCTCAGTCGCTGACGTCAAAAAGAGCTTCGTTTGATACCACGACGCCGGTTGCCCATATCTTGTCCCACGTGGCGGTTAGTGCGTATAAGGTCAACGACCCAACTCAGATAAAATACCAAGATCTCGTTAAGCGTGTTAAGTATCCGCAAACGCCGAATAGGGCCAGGCCCACCTCTCTCCTAGGTGGTCTCAACCTGCCCTGTCGCTCCGCCACAATGATCCACTCGCGGGTACTCCTACGAGCCGACCCGTCTTTTGTCACCACATGTATCATGTATTATGTATATAAGTATATTCCCGTGATCACCCCCGAGTGATCACGGCCCGATAGTATAGCATGGCAGACGGACAAGAATGTAGGGCCACAGATGGAATACTAGCATCCTAAACTAAGCATGTAGGATAGCAGGTAAAGGTAACAACAGTAGTAGCAATGACAGGCTATGCAGTAGAGTAGGATTATTGGAAAGCAGTAACATGCTACACTACTCTAATGCAAGCATATAGAGAAGAGTAGGCGATATCTGGTGATCAAGGGGGGGCTTGCCTGGTTGCTCTGGCAAGTAGGAGGGGTCGTCATCGATGTAGTCGAACACACGAACAACGGCAACGGTCTCGGAGTCTACCGGAAAGAAGTAACAGAGGGGGAACACAATAAATAACAGAGCAATCAAATGTAACACAAAGCAAGACGCGGCAATACCTTGTGCTAGGGGTGACCTAACGCAGGGATAGGTGATACCGGCGAAAGGGGAAACATCCGGGAAAGCATTCCCGGTGTTTGGCATATTCAGATAGATGAACCGGAGAGGGAAAGTTGCGAGTTCAGTATGTTAGGGATGTGTGGCGGACGAACAGGCTGCATATCCGGATTCGTCTCGTCGTTCTGAGCAACTTTCGTGTAGAAAGTATTTCCATCCGAGTTACGGATTAAAAGATATGATTTTCAAAAGAATTTATTAATTTCTGGAATTTAATTAATTATTTAATTTAATTCAAAATTGGATTTATGACATCAGCATGATGTCATGCTGACGTCAGCAGTCAACAGGGGTTGACTGGTCAACCTGACCAGTGGGTCCCGTTTGTCATTGTCTGAGATTAACTAAAACAGATTAATTAGTTTAATTAGTAATTAGGTTAATCTAATCAGGATTAGTTAAGTTAATTAATTTAATTAACCAATTAATTAATTAATTAATATTTTTATTATTTTCTTTTAATATTTTTTATATAAACGTTCCAAGGGCTAGGCCCCACATGTCATTGGGCCAGGGGGCCTTAGCGGGCGCCGGTGCTAGCGGGCAGCGGGTGTGGTGCCCGTGCCCGAGGCCGTAGCCTGCCCGGGCGATGGGGAGGAGCCGGGTACGGGCTCCGGCGGCCAAGGGCCGCGATGCCGCTGGCCGGAACAGGGCGGCAAGGTGGAGGCAAGACGGCGCGGCAGCAGTAGGGCGCTGCGGTGGCAGGGGAGCAGGGCGGCGGAGGCGCGGTCGGCCGCCGTGGTCGCGGGGGCGCTGGCGCGGGGCAGCAACGAGGGGGAGTGGGCACCATCCATGGCCGGCCTCGGTCAAAGGGGGGCGCGGGTGGACGAGTGCCCGTGCAGGGCTGGCTGCGGCCGTAGGCGGGGCTGAACAAGGCCTGGACGCGGTGCGCGCGGCAGGAGGGCATGCGAGGCGGTGGTGCCCGCGAGCGGGCGCCGGAGCGCGTGCGCGACAGAGAGGAGGGGAAGGCGGGGAGGGTTCCTCACCCCCGATGTAGAGGTGCGCCCAGCGTGGCTCGTGGAGGAGGATGAGGAGGCGACGATGACGGTGGGTGGCTCCGGCGAAGCAGTGGCGGGACGAGGCATCGGCGGTGTGCGGCGGCGGTGGTACCCTGGGCGCGGCCCAGATCCAGTCGGGGAGGTCGAGGTGGAGGACGGGGCGCCAGGGCAACGAGTGACGCCGGTGATGGCGAGAGGCAACGGAGCACCGCGGTGGCGCCGAAGCCAGCGATCGGCGTCGAGGGCGAGGCCCTGGATCCATAAGGGATCGGGCAGAGGAGGGGCGAGGGGATCGGGGGGTGGGGGGGTTGTGCGGTCATGGGAGGGTGGCGGCGCCAGGAGGGGAGCGAGGGGAGAGATGGGTGGAGTGGGGATCGTGGGGTGTGGGCTAGGTCATATGAGGGGCACCGGGTTGGGCCGATCGGACCTGGTGGGTTGCCTTGGCCATTTGGACCAAGTGGCCTAGGGGTCTTTTTCTTTCTTTCTTTTTGGTTTTTCTGTTTTCTTTATTTCACCATTGCTTTCTATTTATTTCTGCTAGAAAACCAATTTTGTTAAAAGTGGCACTGGTCAAAACAAATACTATGTAGTATATAGTACTGCCACAAAAGTTTGGGAGTAAGATGATTTCATTTTAATTTTACTTAAATAGGAATGATTTAAACGGTGCTGTTTTGGGTACTGATTTGGATGCTAGGGTCAATTTGGGCATTTTAGTTATGTTGTTTTCCTAATCACAAATGACTATGGAATATTTACAAAAATATGAACTATTTAGTTTTGTAGTTTGAAGAATTATTTTATTTGACTTAATTTTAAATTTGAATTTGAACTTAGTTTGAATCAACGCGAGCTTATCAACAGTAACCATGGTGACATGGCATCATTAGTAGAGGGTTACTGTAGCTTAAATATCCGGGCGCCACAATCATGACAGTCAGTTTTCGGCTTTCTCTACTGAGGTACTCGTCCGGCTGAACCAGGGCACAATCGCAGTAGTTCTCCTGGTGCCGCCTTAGCCGATAGAGCGGAACGTAAGGTAGCAAAACACAGGAGCCGGGCAAACCCAACATTTGACCAAAGACATGATTCGGAGCTGATGCATATAAGGCCAAACTCGCGACGCCGAACACTCCCTAAGGTATTCGGTCTTTTAAATATATACCGGGTCAAAATGATGCCCTTGGATAATGAGCCCCTGGTGTCCGGGTACGAGCATTATTCTGACGTGGCCACATGCCAAGAACGTCAGCATCCATCTCGGTTGTATTATTAATTCGGAGGATGTGAACAACAAAAGACAGTAAAAAGGTTTACGCAGGGTCTTAATCTAAATAGAAACCTTTGAACGGGTCCATGTTGCACGTCTGCGCCTGTGTCTCCGTTGTGCCGTATCCTGGACGAGTGTAGCACGATTGTCATGTGTAAAAGAGAGGAACTTAGTTCAAAGTTGTCGTGCGAAAAATTGGCTATTAGAAATAAACCATTAAAAAGTAATGGTGGGTAAAGTTGAGCCGAATTATCGCTAAGAAGCCCCTGGTACCGTCCATAGGGGTATAACCCTCCAACCAATCTCTATCCAATGGTTAGCCGGACTCGTCTAACCGTGTCCGTGGTCTTAACGACCGGTCATCTGTTTGGGTGGTGAGGCCGTCTAGTGTTCGGCTGTTAAAGCAGCCGTGCGTTCTTCTGCTCATAAGGAGCGCTCAACGTTTCCATGTACTGTGATGGTGCCACGCGGACCGGGCATTTTAAGCTTGAGAAAAGCGTAATGCGGTATTGCATTAAAACGAGCGAAAGCCTCTCGTTCGAGTAGTGCTTGATAGCCACTTCGGAATGGAGCAATGTCGAAGGTTAACATTTCGCTTCGGAAGTTGTCGGGCGAGCCGAATATAACCTCTAGTACTAGAGAGCCCGTGCAATTGGCCTCTATGCCTGGTATTACTCCCTTGAAGGTAGTATTACTGTGGCTGATTTGTGTTGGGTTTATCCCATTTTGCGGATGGTGTCCTGATATATCAGATTTAGACTACTGCCGCCGTCCATAAGGACTCGTGTGAGATGGTATCCGTTTATTATTGGGTCCAGCACCAAGGCAGCTGATCCTCCATGCCGGATGCTTATTAGGTGATCCCTGCGATCAAAAGTGACCGGGCAGGCCGACCAGGGGTAGAGCTCAAGGGTGACGGGCTCTACGACTCGTGTATTTCGGAGTGCATATTTGCTTCTCCTTTTTTTCACGTGGATCACGTTTACTGTTTTGACTTCTGGTGGGAATTTTTTCTGTCCCAGTTGTCCTCGCCCGCGCAAAAGCGGGTCATGAGGCTTTTTAGAGCTGCCATTGTTCTCGGTTTTTCTTGGCCGAGGTGTCTGGCAAGCCATTCGTCTCGGACGCTGTGCTTGAAAGCTGCTAAGGCTTAGGCGTCCGGACAGTCGACAATTTGGTTCTTCTTAGTGAGAAACCTGTTCCAAAGCTTTCGGGCTGACTCTCCGGGCTATTGAATTATATGACTCAGATCGTCTGCGTCCGGAGGTCGGACATAAGTCCCTTGAAAATTGGCCCGAGAAGCATCCTCGAGCTCCTCCCAGCTTCCAATGTAGTTTTCGGGGAGGCTTTTTAGCCAGAGTTGAGCTGGTCCTTTGAGCCTGAGGGGCAAGTATTTGATGGCATGGAGATCGTCTCCGCGAGCCATATGAATATGGAGGATAAAGTCCTCAATCCAGAACCCCGGGTCTGTGGTCCCTTCGTACGCCTCTATGTTCACTGGTTTGAATCCTTCTGGAAATTCATGGTCTAGTACCTCATCTGTGAAACATAGGGGGTGTGCGGCACCCCTGTATTTAGTTGTACCATGGCGTTCGGACGGTTGTGATATTTGGTTTTGGGCGAGTGCTGGAGCGCGTTTCCTTGATCCGTAGATGGATCTGGTTGCGTCGGCCCTTTGATGCAAGTCCTCGCATGGGTCATGTACTGACTTATGTGCGGCCTCATTGGCCGCTCTATCGCGGCCACGAGGTCATCGATCCGACCGGTTGGCGGTTTTATTTTTTGGCTGTCGGGGCTCTAAGGCCTCATTGTCGAATTCAGGCAGCAGCTTTCGCTTTGGGTAGCTCTTCGTGTGGTGTCTGCCATCGTACTTTTCTGCCGTATCGAGCACTTTGTTCCATCTACTATTGAGTGTGTTTTGTGCGGCCTTAAGCCTTTGCTTCTGCTTCTTCAGACTTCTTGCAGTGGCGATAAGCCTTTTATGGAGGTTCTCTTGCTCCAGCTGCCTTTCCGGGATGATGCGTTCATTGTCATCCGGACTGTTCTCCTCTCCGGAGACGGGTTGATTAGCTTGACGCTCGGTGTCGCCGTGTTCGAACAGCGGCTCCGTACTTTGTTCGTCGTCCGCTGGCTCACCCTGCTCTATCGTTGGGTCTATTTTGTCGTCGTTTCCTCCGGAGTCGACCGGGGTATTATTTCTTCTTGCGCTGTTATCGCTGTTTTTGCCGAGGCGGGATTTGCAGCGGCGCCTACGGCGCCGCTTTGATTGCTTGTCGAGGGAGCTATCTTTCGCTGCATCCTTCCGTTCCTCGTCATTATTTTCTTTGGGTGTGTCCACCATGTATATGTCATGTGATGAGGTGGCAGTCCAGTGCCCCGTGGGTAGTGGTTCTTGTTCGTCTCCTTCATCGTTTTCCATACCATCGATGTCTTCAGAGTCGAAGTCGAGCATGTCGGTTAAATCATCGACAGTGGCTACTAAGTGGGTGGTGGGTGGGGAGTGAATTTCTTCGTTATCCGCACCACATTCTAGCCGGACATAGTTCGGCCAGGGTTCTCCTGACAGGGAGAGAGACTTTAACGAGTTTAGTACATCGCCGAAGGGCGAGTGCTGAAAGATATCCGCGGAGGTGAACTCCATGATCGGCGCCCAATCGGATTCGATAGGTATGGGCGCAGGCGGTCCAGAGTCCGTGGACGGAGACGAGTCCAGTAGTCCGGCGTCGGCTCATGTGAGGGGTAAGGTCAGTATTCGACTCCATCGCCACTGAGGGTGCGTCCTTCCAGGAGGGGTCTATCCGCCCGTCCTCGGATGGCGCGATCTGTTCCGGATTGAAGGCCGGAGTGATTGCTGGCGTGATTTCCCGAACACTGTCCGACGGCAGAGCTACATCATGCTCGTCGCGATCGTGCAGCACACCTGGCATGGGCTCGAATCCGTCGAAGATCAAGTCTCCGCGGATATCGGCATTGTAATTCAAGTTACCAAACCTGGCCTAGTGGCCAGGGGCGTAGCTCTCGATCTGCTCCAGATGGCCAAGCGAGTTGGACCGCAGTGCGAAGCCGCTGAATACAAAGATCTGTCCGGGAAGGAAAACCTCACCCCGGACCGCATCGTTATCAATGATTGGAGGAGCCATCCGCCTTTATGGCGACGGCACAGTGGAACTCTCAATGAAAGCACCAATGTCGGTGTCAAAACCGGCAGATCTCGGGTAGGGGGTCCCGAACTGTGCGTCTAAGGCGGATGGTAACAGGAGGCAAGGGACACAATGTTTACCCAGGTTCAGGCCCTCTCGATGGAGGTAATACCCTACTTCCTGCTTGATTGATCTTGATGATATGAGTAGTACAAGAGTTGATCTACCACGAGATCGTAGAGGCTAAACACTAGAAGCTAGCCTATGGTATGATTGTTGTTGGTCCTACGGACTAAACCCTCCGGCTTATATAGACACGGAGGGGGCTAGGGTTACACAGAGTCGGTTACAAGGGAGGAGATCTACATATCCGTATCGCCAAGCTTGCCTTCCACGCCAAGGAGAGTCCCATCTGGACACGAGACGAAGTCTTCAATCTTGTATCTTCATAGTACAACAGTCCGGCCAAAGGATATAGTCCGGCTGTCCGGATACCCCCTAATCCAGGACTCCCTCAGCGAGCGCGACCTCTAGGTGGACATTCTTCGTGGCGTCGGCGGGCAGTCGCAGGGCCACTAGTGCTTGAAAGAGGCTCCGACCATGGAGGCCGATTAGGGTGGCAGGCAATGAGGAGCCCGGGCGCGTGGGCTGGAAGAGTATGACCATGTCCTCTGCGAGCTTCTTGATGATGGTGAACCTGTTGGTGGTGCGAATGATCATCTGGTCCAACTGAAAATCGTAGCTGACGTCGACGGCGGCCATCCACCAGCCGGTCGCCAACACCGTCTAGAGACAATCCACGGTGCCATGCCGCAGGCCGGCATTGTGGACCATCTGGCACAGCCGCTGGCCGCTGGCGCGCATTGCTGCCATGGGTCTGGAGTGAGCACTTTTGCGCTTATTAGTGTAGGTGCTTAGGCAAATGCTTAGGTGCATACGATGTGGTAGATGCATTCGAATGGAGGGGCGCCTTTATATGAGTGCAAAATGCGTTGCATTCACATCGTGCTGCCACTTTTCCCGGTCCTCCTCCCATTACTTCCCTCATGCATTCACACGATGCTAATTGAAGGAGGATGCATCATTGGCCGTGATAACCCACAAGTATAGGGGATCGCAACAGTTTTCGAGGGTAGAGTATTCAACCCAAATTTATTTATTCGACACAAGGGGAGCCAAAGAATATTCTCAAGTATTAGCAGTTGAGTTGTCAATTCAACCACACCTGAAAGACTTAATATCTGCAGCAAAGTATTTAGTAGCAAAGTAGTATGGAAGTAACGGCAACGGTGGCAAAAGTAACAGTAGCAGTTTTTTTTAGCAATCGTAACAGTGGCAATGGAAAAGTAACTAAGCAAAGATCAATATGTGAAAAGCTTGTAGGCAATCGATCAATGATGGATAATTATGTCGGATGTGATTCCTCATGCAACAGTTATAACATAGGCTAACACATAACTAGCTACAGTTCATCAATGTAATGTAGGCATGTATTCCGAATATAGTCATACGTGCTTATGGAAAAGAACTTGCATGACATCTTTTGTCCTACCCTCCCGTGGCAGCGGGGTCCTATTGGAAACTAAGGGATATTAAGGCCTCCTTTTAATAGAGTACCAGACCAAAGCATTAACACTTAGTGAATACATGAACTCCTCAAACTACGGTCATCACCGGGAGTGGTCCCGATTATTGTCACTTCGGGGTTGCCGGATCATAACACATAGTAGGTGACTATGAACTTGCAAGATAGGATCAAGAACTCACATATATTCATGAAAACATAATAGGTTCAAATCTAAAATCATGACACTCGGGCCCTAGTGACAAGCATTAAGCATAGCAAAGTCATAGCAACATCAATCTTAGAACATAATGGATACTAGGGATCAAACCCTAACAAAACTAACTCGATTACATGGTAAATCTCATCCAACCCATCACCGTATAGCAAGCCTATGATGGGATTACTCACGCACGGCGGTGAGCATCATGAAATTGGTGATGGAGGATGGTTGATGATAACGATGGTGACGGATTGTCCTCTCCGGAGCCCCGAACGGACTCCAGATCTGCCCTCCCGAGGAATATTAGGGCTTGGTGGCGGCTCCGTATCGTAAAACGCGATGAATCCTTCTCTCTGATTTTTTTCTCCCCGAAAGTGAATATATGGAGTTGGGGTTGAGGTCGGTGGACTCCCAGGGGGCCCACGAGCACTAGTAGAAAACGAGCCATTAGCACCGGTTCGTAAGGCCCTTTAGTGCCGGTTTCGGAACCGGCACTAACATTTCGGCACTAAAGACCCCCCCCCCTTTAGTACCAGTTCAGCATGAACCGGTGCTAAAGGGAAACCACGTGGCACGAGCCAGCTCCGGGGGCCGGGAGCCCTTTAGTACCGGTTGGTAACACCAACCGGTACTAAAATGTTTGGGGGGTTTTTGGTTTTATGATTTCTTTTTCATTTAATTTTGTGTTTTCCATTTTAATTCTTTTTCGTTTGCTGGTATTTTACGGTACTACACATTGTACACGTTATGCATATATATATATAAATAGAATTTCTAGTAGAACCAATCATATATATATATCATCAATGTCTCACAAACCACCATATTAATTTACACATACACACATGTATAGCTATATACAATTTCTCCTACATATGCATGTTGCCTTCGGAGCCAGTGGCATTAGCCTAATTGGTGCCTTCGGAGCACGATGACAATTGGAAGTGGTTCATGACATGTTCAATGGGGGCGGTAGCGGGTAATAGTATTCTCCCTTCGGATTTATGACCTGGTCGAGCAAAAATCCCGCTATTTCCTCTTGAAGTGCTTCTACGCGCTCCGTTTCTAGGAGCTTGTCCCACATCTCTTTGAACTGTTAAGAAGGAGATCAATATGCATGTGTATTAGTTGTGTGACTAGATATCGATAATGGTGTAAAAATTGTGAATAGTGTTCTGACAAGCATACCCATTCCTGTCTTTGAGATCTGCTCCTTTCGGACGCCATCATGCGAATGTTCTCGCAAACGCAGTATGCACACAGATTAGTCCCCTGCGCCTGCTTCAGGGCCTTTATTACGAGAATGGAATTTAATTTGATCAAATAATAATTAATCAAGCATGATAATTAAAGAGATGGCAGCTAGCTAGCTAGTACTACTTAATTACTTACCTTGGATCGAAACCATTTCAGCTGTGGTTTCCATTCGCCTTCCGTGACGCTGATGAACCTTGCCCAAGCCCTGCCCGCCGACAAAGAAAATGAATAAAGGGGTTATTAAATAGTTCATATCATGAAATGACGAACTAAATAGGCCGAGATATATAGTTAATAATGATTGAAATTACATGTTGACTATCCCATACAAGATGTTGTAGTCACTATTTGCTTTGAGTAGCGAGTCCAGTATTTCAACTGTTCCGGCGTCAACTTTAATGATACACAAGATCCAGTGAAATCTGCATGCACACACGTTTGCATGTCTTAATTAAGCGGGCATATGTAAGCAAAAACATGTAGCTCGCTAGTAGGCAAAAACAGAGAATTTGTAGTACAAGAAAGTGTGACTCACTCGAAGTTGTAAGGAAGTAGTATATCTTCATTGTATTTGAGGCACTTCAAGAACTCTAGCATGCTGTCCTCTACCTGATTTTCATAATACTTGCTCATTTTCCATGTGTATTGATTAACGGTGTTTGGGTCAATGAACCCAATGCCATAGCGTCCACCTTTTCTCATTTCATACATCTTCATCCTGCATAATACCACAGAAAAGAATATACTGAGGATAATTACAGGTAATGATTGATCAAAAGGATCACTACAGCTAGCTTGAGACTTAAATTACAGAAAGAAATCACTTACAGACAATAGCAACTGACGATAGATTTGTCGAGTGCGTCTTGATTGTATAACTGAAACAGTTCAGAATACTCAACGGCCACAACTTTCTCATGGTAGTAATTATCCTTCTTGACATACACCATGAGGGACTCTCGATCAGATCTCTTGGTAACGTCCATGTACCATTGATGCAATTCATACATTCTCGTTGGGAGCTTCTTGACATCTTCTAGCTTGACCAAAGGTTGGCCCCGGACATATTTCCGTTTTATTTCCTCCTCTGTAATCACAGGCATGTCCTCGATCTCGAGGAGTTGTCCAACAGTGATCTTGAGTTCTTCAGCCTGCATTATATGCTCCTGGGTTATTACCACATCGCCCACCTCGGGAACGTAAACTGTTTGGCCACAATAATATTGGGCGCGCGTACTGTCACGTGTTGTCGGCACAACAAGCGGGGGGGTCGATTGCGCCGCCTGTTCTCCCAGCTGGGCAACGGTTTTCCCGCATTTTTTGACAGCTGCTTGTTGTTTGCTCGAGCTCGAGCTCGCCTCCTTCTGTAGACGTTGTCGATGTAACTTCCTGATGTGGCGCTCATAGTCTGTGTCAACAGGCTTAGGAGCTGGTTGTTGAGCCATACGAATGAAGTGGTCAACTACTTCCACAGGCACTTTCTCCCTTGGCGGCGGTGGCAGTTTCGGTCCAAAATGGGCGTCGACTTCTGCCTGCACTATGGCATTGGTTTGCTCCTCAGTCCTGTCGTAAGCCCTCACAGGAAGAGGAGTAGTGAGGTTTGGACCATATTTATATCGCTTGCCTCCGCCTGTACTTCCTGTACTATGACCTCAACTGGTACCGCTACGCACCATAGCTGCGGGGTGTCTCTTCTGCGATTGCTGACGCGGCGGAGACGGCTGACGGGGCTGAGTTGGACAAGGAGGAGTGGCCTGAAGCTATGCCGGACTTGGAGGAGGAGTGGCCTGAGGTTGTGCCGGACTTGGAGGAGGAGTGGACGTCTGACGCTGTGTCGGACTTGGAGGAGGAGTGGCTTGACACTTTGCCGGACTTGGAGGAGGAGGAGTGGCCTCACGCGTTGGTGGACTTGGAGGAGCGGGAGTCTGCTGACTCAGTGGCGGACTTCGACGAGGAGTCGGGTGACGCGGTGTCGGTGGCCTTCGAAAAATGATGCAATCCTTTCTCCATAGGATGATACGATGTTTGGCATCTCCGAGTGTGTGCTCCTCATCACCTCCAGGAATGTCAAGCTCTAGCCCCGAATATTGGTCCACCACCTCATCAACCAAGACACGACCATAGCCCGCTGGAATCGGGTTGCAATGGAAGGTTGCCTCGGGGGAATTTGAAAAAGCAACGGCGTTCGCCACCTTCATGGATATGTTCTTCATTTTGAAGTGTAGCTCGCAGTTAGTGTTCTCCGTGATGTCATCCACGGGGTATCTATCCAGCACTACTGTGTCGCCCGGGGCGGAACCCACGCTGCTTCTCGGCATGGATGGGGCGGTGGTATCCAATGCTGGATCATCCGCTGGCTGCTGCAGCTGCTGAGACCCCCTTTGCTGGCTAAGTGAGTCGATCTGCTCCTGCTGCCGCTGGAATTTAGCTGCCAATTCCGCTTGACTTGCTTCTAGGCCTTGAAGGCGTTCATAGTCGAGCTTCCTTTGCTCCTCCTCCATCTTCCTCTTCTTCTCCTCCGCAATCTTCTTTCTCACACGGGTTCTGTAGTCGGCGTTCCAGTCCGAAAACCCCTCATACCACGGAATAGCGCCCTTGCCTCGTGTTCTTCCCGGGTGTTCAGGATTTCCCAGGGCACGCGTAAGCTCGTCGTTCTCTCTGTTGGGCTGGAACACCCCCGATCGAGCCTCTTCTATTGCAATAAGTAGCGCATCGTCGGCTCCGTTCAGACATGCCTTCGTCGAAACATTGCCTGTCTTCGGGTCCGACTCCCCCCCATGCGCATAGAACCAAGTCCTTCACCTGGGGGGCCAGCTATTACTAACCGGAGTGACACCTGCATCCTCCATCTCTTTCTCAGACTTATCCCACTTAGGCATTGCCACCGCGTAGCCACCTGGCCCCAGCTTATGGAACTTATCCTTTTTTTCGGCATTCTTCTTGTTTATTCTCGACCGTTCCTTAGCTATTTCTGAATCCTTGAATTTCACGAAATCGTCCCAATGAGCACTTTGATTCTCTAGTATCCCCTCGAATACTGGAGTCTTCCTTCCTCCCTTGACGTACTTCTCCCACGTCATTCTCTTGTGGTTCTTGAATGCAACCGCCATCTTCCTAAAAGCAGCGTCCTTGACTTTCCGCACGTCTGCTTCTGTGAAATTATCTGGTAGGGTGAAATGTTCCATGAGAGTATCCCAAAGCAGATTTTTTTGATTCTCGTCGACAAAAGTAACATCTGGACGTGGATTTGCTGGCTTTCTCCATTCTTGAAGGGAGATCGAGAGTTGGTCCTTCACAAGAACTCCGCACTGACGAACGAACTTGTCCGCAATCTTATTAGGCGCTAATGGTTCGCCATTAGGTCTGATTGCCTCGATATTGTACTTTACGCCCTCCTTCAACTTTTTGTTCGGGCCTCGTTTCGTCCTTTTGCCTGAAGATTTGCTCGATCCGGATGGCTGAAAGAAGAAAGATCGATTCGTTAATATATCTTCAACTCATTTAAAACATGCGATGATCACCAGATTCCTGCTTATATAAATATATATATACCTCGCCGGTGTTTGTTGTTTCAGGATCAACATGTTCTTCGTCGTAGTTCATGACTTCATCTTCTCGGTCGTCGCGATCGAATATCATATCACCCTCTCCGGTGTTGTTTAGAAATTCGGAGCCGTCAAAATCTTCTTCATTCTGATCATCATCTGGCCCGCGTATGATATCGAGCATGGTCTGTTCTCTCTCTCTGTCGGTATTGTCCGCCATAGCTTTTATTTAACTATGCCAAAAGAAATATAAAACAATTTAGTATAATCTCAAATAATAGATATAATCTCGAATACATCGTCTCGAATAATAGATATAATCTCGAATACATCATCTCGAATAATAGATATAATATTGAATACATCACTAGCTAGCTAGCTAGCAAGCTAATAAAGATCGAATAGTACAGAGTAATCTAGGCCACTCGCGGTTCCTGAGGTGCGGGCGGTGGACACCCAAAGAGAAGGAACCATCACTGGATCATAGCTCGGGTGATCTCCCCAAAGAACCTGCCAGGTATTGGAGAACCTGACGTCCATAGCAGCCATGTAGCGATGGACGTGCTCGTCCTCCTCCCTGACACGGCGACGTACCACCTCCGGCGGGGCCGGCTCCCTCCACACTGAAAGTGGCCCACGTGAGTGCCACCAAAGGAGATGAGGGTCTACGACGGGACCCGGGGTCGGGTTCCTCACCAAGCGTCGCGCCCCTGAAGGTAGCACCTCCCAGTGCCAGCCCGGCGGAGCCCAGTCCCGGACATGGGTCCTCTGAAGCAGGACGTCGTCGCGGACGTGTCGACGGCGAGGATGCGGGCCAGGCATCGTCGACAACAAAATACTATATGCCGCAAAAGTAAAGTAACATTTTTTAAATGATGGATTGTGATGATTTCATATATGCAAATTCTAAATTTTATAACTAAAAATATAAGAAACTAAAAAAACATCGATCATCGTCTAACAATTTGAAATTAATCTAATTCATCTAGCTAGCTAAAACTAACATTTCCAAAATTTCTAACATTTCTATATAACTAACATTTCTATAACATTTGACATTATATATATTATAACTAACATTTCTACATCTATTTGACATTAATCTAATCTAATTAATTAATTCATCTAAAACTTTGTATAAAAACAGAAAAACAGAAAAAACTAAAAGCTAAAAACAGAAAAATTGTGTGTGTGTGCGCGTCTAGTGTGTGTGTAGTGTGTGTGTGTGTGCATGTAGTGTGTGTGTGTGCGCGCGCGTGTGTGTGCGCTACGGTCGGCGCCGGCGCCGGTGTGCGCTACGATGGATTGGAGGGAGGGGAGGGGCCGGGGGAGGGGCTCACAGCGCGCGCGGGCAAGGTCGAGGCGACGGCGAGGGCGAGGGCGAGGGCGAGGTTGATCCAAAGGCGACGGCGACGGCGAAGCGATGGGATCGGCGACCGGGACGGCGACGGGGGTGTCGCGGAGTCGACGGGGACGACGCGACGAGGACGGGGGCGTCGCGGAGTCGATGGGGACGGCGACGGGGGCGGCGACGGGGGCGGCGACGGCGCGACGGGGGCGGCGGCAGAGAGAAGTGGGAGATGAGAAACTGAAAATTTTCGAAGTGCTTCTTATATAGGGGACACCTTTAGTACCGGTTGGAGCCACCAACCGGTACTAAAGGCTTGTTTTGGCCAGGCCAAGCGGGGGGAAGCACCCCCCTTTAGTACCGGTTCCTGGCTCCAACCGGTACTAAAGGCCCCCCCTTTAGTACCGGTTGGTGCCACGACCCGGTACTAAAGGGGGGTGCGCTGCCAGGCGAGGGGCGCAGAAGTTTAGTCCCACCTCGCTAGCCGAAGGGCGCTCACACCTGCTTATAAGCCCCGCCGCCGCTGCTGTCTCGAGCTCCTCTCTAAAGCAGGCCTTCTGGGCCTACCTCTGCTACTCTGCCCTCTGGGGCCTATTGGGCTTGCGGGCCTGCATCTTGGCCCAACAACAGGTTGGGTTTCTAGTCGTATGCAGGCCGCTGTGGCCCGGTAGGTGGGCTTTTTTCATTTAGTTTTTTCTTTTCTGCTTTATTTATTTTGTTTTATTTTTTTTAGTTGTTTTTTGCTGTATTTAGAGTTTCTTTGTGAATATTTTTGATAGTTTTTAGAAACTTTCAGTTAGTTCCGGTAGTTTTTAAATTTGAATAGTTTAAATTTTGAATTATTTGAAATTTGTGTGAATCACTAGTTTGTGAATAACTTAACTTTAAAAATACATTTTCCAGTGATTCTTTTTTATTATGTTTAATATTAGTGTGTTTTATCATTATATTCAATTTGGTAATGCTTAAGTTATTTAAAACTGAAATGCCTTTGTAACGGATGAGTTTTCGTCCGAAACCCTGATACTTCGAAACAGATTGTCCATTTTGTACACGAAGTGCATCCAGTTTTTGCGGTAACCCTCTCTACTTTTTTGCACATGCTATGTGGGTGAAATTATGATACCATGCCAACTTTCATCCTTTTCTGAGTTCATTTGAAATGCTTTTCAATTTCAGGGTCATTTAGCTGAAAAAATCAATAAATGCATGAAATAATTTGCTTGCACATAAAATTTCTTCGCGTTTCAAATGCCAAAACACATAACTAGCTACCCTAACTATTACAGAGATTCCCTCCTGGGTGTGAAACACAGAAGAAAGTGATGATAGCTAAGCCGATCACATCCCAGATCTTTGGGTGTGAAACTTTTTCTTCGCGTGTGTCCCTTTGCGTCGTAGCCATGGAAAATCTTCATCATTTAACGGGATGCTCGGGTCAATATTCACTGTGAATGGAGCAATTTCATCAAACTTTTCATAATCTTCTGACTTGTCTGTCTTGTCATCCACTCCCACGATGTTTCTCTTCCCAGAAAGAACTATGTGCCGCTTTGACTCATCGTACGATGCATTCGCTTCCTTATCTTTTCTTTTTCTTGGCTTGGTAGACATGTCCTTCACATAGAAAACCATGTGCCACATCATTGTCTAGGACGAATGGTTCATCTGCATACGCAAGATTGTTGAGATCCACTGTTGTCATTCCGTACTGCGGGTCTTCCGTTACCCCGCCTCGTGTCATATTGACCCATTTGCACCGAAACAAAGGGACCTTCAAACCACGTTGATAGTCAAGTTCCCATATGTCCTGTATATAACCATAATATGTTTCCTTTCCCGTCTTGGTTTCTGCATCAAAGCGGACACCACTGTTTTGGTTGGTGCTCTTCTTATCTTGGGCGATCGTGTAAAATGTATTACCATTTATCTCGTACCCTTTGAAAGTCATTATATTCGAAGATGGTAACTGGGACAGCAAGTACAGGTCATCTTCAATAGAGGTGTCATGCATGGTACGTGCTTGCAACCAGCTGGCGAAACTCCTGGTTTGTTCACGTGTAATCCAGTCATCAGACCGCTCCGGGTGTTTGGAGCGTAGCAAATTCTTGTGTTCATCCATATACGGAGCCACCAAGGCGGAATTCTGTAGAACTGTGTAGTGTGCTTCAGTGAGAGAATGTCCGTCCATACATATTATTTGTTCCCCTCCTAGCGTGCCTTTTCCATCCAGTCTGCCCTTATGCCGCGATTCAGGAACACCAATCGGCTTAAGGTCAGGAATAAAGTCAATGAAAAACTCAATGACCTCCTCATTTTGACGGCCCTTGGAGATGCTTCTTTCTGGCCTAGCACGGTTATGAACATATTTCTTTAAGACTCCCATGAACCTCTCAAAGGGGAACATATTGTGTAGAAATACAGGACCCAAAACGTTAATCTCTTCGCATAGGTGAACTAGGACGTGCATCATGATGTTGAAGAAGGATGGTGGGAACACCAACTCGAAACTGACAAGACATTGCAGCAAATCATTCTGTAACCTTGGTATGATTTCTGGATCGATTACCTTCTGAGAGATTGCATTGAGAAATGCACATAGCTTCACAATGGCTAATCGAACGTTTTCCGGTAGAAGCCCCCTCAATGCAACCGGAAGCAGTTGTGTCATAATCACGTGGCAGTCATGAGACTTTAGGTTCTGGAACTTTTTCTCTGCCATGTTTATTATTCCCTTTATATTCGACGAGAAGCCAGACGGTACCTTAATACTGAGCAGGCATTCAAAGAAGATTTCCTTCTCTTCTTTGGTAAGAGCGTAGCTTGCATGACCTTGCTGTATGCCGTCTTTTCCGTGCATACGTTGCTGGTCCTCCCATGCCTCAGGTGTATCTTTTGTCTTCCCATACACGCCCAAGAAGCCAAGCAGGGTCACACAAAGATTCTTCGTCACGTGCATCACGTCGATTGCGGAGCGGACCTCGAGGTCTTTCCAATAGGGCAGGTCCCAAAATATAGATTTCTTCTTCCACATGGGTGCGCGTCCGTCAGCGTCATTCGGAACAGGTTGTCCACCAGGACCCTTTCCAAAGACCACCTTCAAATCCTTGACCATATCATGTACATCAGCACCAGTACGGTGGCGAGGCTTCGTCCGGTGATCTGCCTCACCTTTGAAATGCTTGCCTTTCTTTCTTACGGGATGCCTGCTCGGAAGAAATCGACGATGTCCCAGGTACACATTCTTCTTACAATTAGCCAAATATATACTGTCGGTATCGTCCAAACAGTGCGTGCATGCGCGGTATCCCTTGTTTGTCTGTCCTGAAATGTTACTGAGAGCAGGCCAATCATTGATGGTCACGAACAATAACGCCTTTAGGTCAAATTCTTCCCCCATGTGCCCATCCCACGCACATACACCTGTTCCATTCCACAGTTGTAAGAGTTCTTCAACTAATGGCCTTAGGTACACATCAATGTCGTTGCCGGGTTGCTTAGGGCCTTGGATGAGCACTGGCATCATAATGAACTTCCGCTTCATGCACAACCAAGGAGGAAGGTTATACAAACATAGAGTCACAGGCCCGGTGCTATGGTTGCTGCTCTGCTCCCCAAAAGGATTAATGCCATCTGCTCTTAGACCAAACCATACGCTCCTTGCGTCATCTGCAAACTCCTTCCTGTACTTTCTTTCGATTTTTCTCCACTGCGACCCGCCAGCGGGTACTCTCAACTTTCCGTCTTTCTTACGGTCTTCTCTGTGCCATCGCATCGCCTTGGCATGCTCTTTGTTTTGGAACAAACGTTTCAACCGTGGTATTATAGGAGCATACCACATCACCTTGGCAGGAATCTTCTTCCTGGGGCGCCGGCCCTCGACATCACCAGGGTCTTCGCGGCAGATCTTATAGCGCAATGCACCACATACCGGGCAAGCGTTCAAATCGTCGTACTCACCGCGGTAGAGGATGCAATCATTAGGGCATGCATGTATCTTTTGCACCTCTAACCCTAGAGGGCAGACAACCTTCTTTCCTTCGTACGTACTCTCGGGCAATTCGTTGTCCTTTCGAAGCATATCCTTTATCATTACCAGCAACTTTCCAAATCCCTTGTCAGATACACCATTCTCTGCCTTCCACTGCAGCAATTCCAGTGTGGTGCCCAGCTTTTTCTTGTCACCTACGCAATTCGGGTACAACAATTTTTTGTGATCCTCTAACATGCGCTGCAACTTCTTCTTCTCCAAATCACTTGCGCAGTTTCTCTTTGCATCGGCAATGGCCCGACCTAGATCATCAACGGGCTCATCTGATGCCTCTTCTTCAGCTTCTTCCCGCATTGCCGGCTCAGCTTCTTCCCGCATTACCGGCTCAGCTTCTTCCCCCATTGTTGTATCATCGTATTCAGGGAACCCATGGCCAGGATAGCTGTCGTCGTCCTCTTCTTCTTCATTGTCTTCCATCATAACCCCTCTTTCTCCGTGCTTGGTCCAAACATTATAATGGGGCAAGAAACCGGTCTTAAACAGGTGGACGTGAATGGTTCTTGACGTAGAGTTAATTGTGACCATTCTTACAGCGAGCACATGGACAAGGCATAAAACCATCCGCCCGCTTGTTTGCCTCAGCCGCAAGCAGAAAAGTACGCACGCCCTCAACGAACTGGGGAGAGCATCGGTCATCGTACATCCATTGCCGGCTCATCTTCATTACACAACACCGAATAGACCAAATTAATACAAGTTCATACATAAAGTTCATACAACACTTAAATGCAACAAACAAATAACTCTCTAGCTAAAGCATTTAAATGCAACAACAAATACGATCAAGATCGCAACTAAGGTAACAATAGATCCAACAGCATAATGATACCAAGCCTCACTATCGATGGCATATTTTCTAATCTTTCTAATCTTCAAGCGCATTTTCTCCATCTTGATCTTGTGATCATCGACGACATCGGCAACATGCAACTCCAATTCCATCTTCTCCCCCTCAATTCTTTTCAATTTTTCTTTCAAGTACTCATTTTCTCTTTCAACTAAATTTAACCTCTTGGCAATAGGGTCGGTTGGAATTTCAGGTTCAGATACCTCCTAGAAAAAATTTCTATGTCAACTTGATGGGCATAATTTGTCATAAACACGAAATGCAACTAGTTTTAAAAGAGAATATACATACCACATCCGAATCATAACAAGGACTAGGGCCGACGGGGACGGATATCAAAACCATGGCACTATATGTATAACAAACAACGTACGGGTAAGATCATTATACGAGTAACTATATATCCAAATCACACAAACATCAATTTTTATATAAAATTTCATGAACAAGAGGCTCACCACAAGGTGGTGCCGGCGACGGGACGGTGCGGGCGATCGACGGTGGCTACGATGGAGATTTAGAAGGCACTAAGTAAACCACACCTACATATGCAAACTAAGTGTTATTTTTGACCTCAAATTGCATATAAATCAAATACTAGCACATATATATATATCCTCCCAAATTACTAAACTAACTAATTAATCACTATATAAACCAATGCAAGAGCTAATCTAGCAATGAGAGATGAAAGGACAAAGTTGCTAACCTTTGTGATCATTTGAATGGATGAGGGCCTTCAAATCTTGACAAATTTTGGGCAAATTTTGTGATGAACTCGAGAGGAAGAAGGGAAGAACAGAGGAGAGGGAGAGGGGAAAGGGGGAAGAACAGAGTGCTGGTGGACGAAGGGTTTATATAGTACGACCTTTAGTACCGGTTCGTGCCAAGAACCGGTACTAAAGGGGCTGGAGGGGCGCCTGTCTGACAACATCCTGCCACCACTTTCATTAGTACCGGTTCGTGGCACGAACCGGTGCTAAAGGTTCGCCACGAACCGGTACTAATGGAAGCGGCCCGGCTAGCCGTTGGAACCGGCACTAATGTATACATTAGTGCCGGCTCAAATACAAACCGGCACTAATGTGCTTCACGATTGACCCTTTTTCTACTAGTGGAGGCAGGGGGCGCGCCCTGGGGGGGCGCTCTGCACCCTCGTGGACAGGGTGTGGGCCCCCTGATGCTGATTCTTTCGCCAATATTTTTCATTAATTCCAAAACATGTCTCCGTGGATTTTCAGCTCATTCCAAGAACTTTTATTTCTGCACAAAAATAACATCATGGCAGTTCTATTGAAAACTGCATCAGTCCGGGTTAGTTCCATTCAAATCATGCAAGTTAGAGTCCAAAACAATGGCAAAAGTGTTTGAAAAAGTAGATACGTTGGAGACGTATCAACTCCCCCAAGTTTGGAAAAGTGGCCACACAAGTACCATCACAGATTCTCGAGCAGGGCAACATCCATTGTGTTATAAAGTTAAAATTTTAAACATGACGAGCCAAACTGCAAAGAATTGAACATGGAAAAAATATAATAAACTTCAAAGGTAGAAGAAAAGGTTGGCAGAATTAAGACCAAGGGCTCTATCTTGTATTCTTGTTCAGAAAATTTCAGTGGTATCATTAGTTAACATAATACATCTGCATCTAATCGAATGGTTTTCTTAATACTGTCCAAAGAGGACTCAAGTACAATAGTATAGTACAAAAAGATCTCGAGTAAAATGCACTCTAGGTCACTGAACTTGTTAAGGCTGGTCACTCTGGTCAATGTATTGAGAAAACAGTTCGTTACGATAAACATACTTGCTAACACGGACTGAAACGGTCACTGCGTATGTTTCATGCTCGTTTCTGTACGTATTTTGCCCTCGTGGCCTCTTTTGACCGGTCCGCTTGGCCACGTAGGGGGTCGGTGCTAGTGGGCGATTTTTGTGGGGGGGGGGGTTCTGCATAATTGCGGCATTACTTCACCACCTGGCGGCTTGATCACATCGTTTGGAAAAGGAAAGGAAGGGCTTGTGGCGCGGACGTCGAGGCAGGGGAGGTGGAGGTGCGGCGGCCCCTGGCGCCGGTGGCGAGGGAGACGCCATGGCTGCCGTTCGTCGACGCGATGGCGCTGATCCCCCGGTGTACGGTAAGGCCGCACGTCTCTTCTATTCCCCTGTTTTGATCAAAAGGGGGTGATTTGTGGTCGATTTTGATGATCAAAAGGGGGGCGATCTGTGGTCGATTTTGTCTTACATTAGGTCGCCTTGTCGATCGAACCCTGTTTTCATGGATTTTTTGTAGTCATGGTAGTTGGTTAGGGTTTTGGGAGGGGTTTGTTAGGGTTTTGGGAGGGGTTCGTGGGGGGTTGAGAGGGGTTTGTCGGTGAAATTTCTTGATTCAAGTTTGATGGATGTTTGCCGTGCGTAATGTAGGTCCCTGCAGCTTGAATTTCTCCATTGAGTTCAACGTAGGTGGCTATTTCCTTGGTACTAGAACGAACAGAGCATGTGTGAATGGGAAGGCGATTTGGTATGATTATCTTCATGTGGACACTTGGTCAAATCTTGTTGTGGAGCATATGGTGGAAGAAATTGGTTATGAAATGGCAGGGAGAATCAAGGCCTATTACCTTATACCAGTACTTGATATTACAAGAAATGGGCTCAGGCAGATAAGAGATGATGATGACACAGACAAAACGTGTGATTTAATTTGTAGGAATTGGTTATCATTCTATGCAAATCTTTCTTGATCATGATGACAGCCTCAACTCAGCAAACAGGGATGATGTAGTGCATTTCCTAGTAGCACATCTACCACCAGTTATTAGTCCAAGAAAGTGCGGGGGCAATGATGAGGCTGATGCAGAGCCTGAGGCAGATGCAGAGGCTGATGCTGATGCAGAGGCAGATGCAGAGCCTGATGCTGATGGTACATATGCAGACCATGATGGAGGTACATCACATACAGAGCTTGATGCTGCTGGTATAGATGCACACCATGATGGAGGTACAGCAGATGCAGAGCCTGATGCTGCTGCTACAGATGCACAACACGTTGGAGGTACAGCAGATGCAGAGCCTGATACAACAGCAAATGCAAAGGCAGCAAGAGAAAGAGAGGCAGAAATAAGGGCAAGAAATGCAGAGGCAGTGCAAGCTGATTACCAAAGGCATAGACTGGGCCAGGAAAGGAGAATAAATGCAAGAGTGCTTCATGCTGGTGAATATACAGACTCTGAAGATGAAGACTTTGATCCTGGAGAGATAGTTGACTCTGAATATGAAATATCTGAAGATGATGATGATGACTTGTTTGTTGACAATGTGGACTATGAAGAATATGGACAGATCAGCCATGAACCTCAGGCATCAAAAGGGGGAAAAGGAAAGCAGATAGTTAGTTGTGATACAGAGGAGTTGAAGCCTGCAACTGATGATGAGTCTGAAGGGGATGACATCTGGGCACCAGACTCTGATGAGGAAGCACACAAATTCAGATTCAAGACATTCAGGAAAGAAGATCTACACTGTCCCAAGTTTCATGTAGGTCAAGTGTTCGAGACAGTTGAGATGCTTAGGCAATCAATTAGAGAGTACAGCTGTCAAAACAGGGTGGAAATCAAGATTCCAGTCAATGACAAGAACAGGTTGCGTGCTAAATGTGATGCAAACTGCAGTTGGTACTTGTGGGCATCTTATGACTCAAGAACCAAGGCTTTCATGGTGAAGAAGTATACTGCAGAACACTCTTGTACCAAAAAAATGGAAGATAAAGGCATTTACTGCAAAGTTTATTTCAGAGAAGTACATAGAGCATTTTAGAGCTGACCAAGGCATGAATCTTAGAAATTTTTCTAGGATTGTGCAGAAAGAGTGGAACATGACCCCTACTAGGACAAAATTACAAAGGGCAAGAAGGTTGGCTATGAAGAAAATACATGGGGGTGAAGAAGCTCAATATAGGTTGTTATGGGACTATGGCAATGAGATTAGGAAAAGTAACCCTGGAAGCACATTCTTTGTGACCCTTGATAAGAACTCCAGGTTTGAGAAGTGTTACTTTGCTCTGGATGCTTGAAGAATGGCTTGCTACCACCTAATGCCCAAGTGAATGCTGCTGCTGGAGATGCACATGAAGAGCAAGCAAATGTTGCTGCTGGAGATGCACATGCAGAGCAACCAAATGCTGCTGGAGATGCACATGCAGAGCAACCAAATGCTCATTATCAGCCTACTGTGACACCATCAACATTGTAAACAGACTTGTGGATACAATGCTTCAACAGGTAATTGAAAAAACTGAACTTTCTTATTTACTACACTGTACTACAATGTACTAACTGAATTCCAATTGTAATGCAGAGGCCAACTACAAGGCATAGGGCAGAGATGCCAATCCTTGAGTCCACATTTCTAACTGCTACTCAAGCCAGGATCAGTCAGGACCAAGGTGGATCAAGCTCTAACTCCATCATGCAGGGAGAATTGGCTAAACAATTAAGGGCCATGAAGATACAGAGAAGCTTGGAAGCTAAAAATAAAAAGAGAGCAGTGTTTGAAGCTAGGCAGGAGGCTGAGCTCAAGAAGCTTGAAGAAAGTGCAAAGAAGAAGGAAGTGTTGGAAATATGCCCTAGAGGCAATAATAAATTAGTTATTATTATATTTCCTTGTTCATGATAATCGTTTATTATCCATGCTATAATTGTATTGATAGGAAACTCAGATACATGTGTGGATACATAGACAACACCATGTCCCTAGTAAGCCTCTAGTTGACTGGCTCGTTGATCAATAGATGGTTACGGTTTCCTGACCATGGACATTGGATGTCGTTGACAACGGGATCACATCATTAGGAGAATGATGTGATGGACAAGACCCAATCCTAAGCCTAGCACAAAGATCGTATAGTTCGTATGCTAAAGCTTTTCTAATGTCAAGTATCATTTCCTTAGACCATGAGATTGTGCAACTCCTGGATACTGTAGGAGTGCTTTGGGTGTGCCAAACGTCACAACGTAACTGGGTGGCTATAAAGGTACATTACAGGTATCTCCGAAAGTGTCTGTTGGGTCGACATGAATCGAGACTGGGATTTGTCACTCCGTGTAAGCGGAGAGGTATCTCTGGGCCCACTCGGTAGGACATCATCATAATGTGCACAATGTGATCAAGGAGTTGATCATGGGATGATGTGTTACGAAACGAGTAGAGACTTGCTGGTAACGAGATTGAACAAGGTATCGGGATACCGACGATCGAATCTTGGGCAAGTATCATACCGATAGACAAAGGGAATTATATACGGGATTGATTAAGTCCTTGACATCGTGGTTCATCCGATGAGATCATCGTGGAACATGTGGGAGCCAACATGGGTATCCAGATCCCGCTGTTGGTTATTGACCGGAGAACGTCTCGGTCATGTCTGCATGTCTCCCGAACCCGTAGGGTCTACACACTTAAGGTTCGATGACGCTAGGGTTATAAAGGAAGCTTGTATGTGGTTACCGAATGTTGTTCGGAGTCCCGCATGAGATCCCGGACGTCACGAGGAGTTCCGGAATGGTCCGTAGGTAAATATTTATATATAGGAAGTCCTATTTCGGCCATCGGGACAAGTTTCGGGGTCATCGGTATTGTACTGGGACCACCGGAAGGGTCCCGGGGGCCCACTGGGTGGGGCCACCTATCCCGGAGCGTCCCATGGGCTGAAGAGGGAAGGGATCCAGCCCAAAGTGGGCTGGGGCGCCACTTCCCTTATGGCCCATGCGCCTAGGGTGAAGGGGGAACCCTAAGGAAGAGTCCCAAGGAGGGAAGGCACCTCCTAGGTGCCTTGGGGGGGAGGGAAACCTCCCCTGGCCGCCGCCCCCTAGGAGATTGGATCTCCTGGGGCTGGCGCACCCCCCCCATGGGCTCCCTATATATAGTGAGGGTAGGAGGGCCTCTTGAGATACCCCTTATGCCTTTGGTGCAGCCCCTCCCTCTCTCCTAAGTCCTTCTCCTCTCCCGTGGTGCTTGGCGAAGCCCTGCAGGATTGCCACGCTCCTCCACCACCACCACGCTGTTGTGCTGCTGCTGGATGGAGTCTTCCTCAACCTCTCCCTCTCTCCTTGCTGGATCAAGGCGTGGGAGACGTCACCGGGCTGTACGTGTGTTGAACGCGGAGGTGCCGTGCGTTCGGCACTTGGTCATCGGTGATTTGAATCACGACGAGTACGACTCCATCAACCCCGTTCACTTGAACGCTTCTGCTTAGCGATCTACAAGGGTATGTAGATGCACTCTCCTTCCCCTCGTTGCTAGTCTCTCCATAGATAGATCTTGGTGACACGTAGGAAAATTTTGAATTTCTGCTACGTTCCCCAACAGTGGCATCATGAGCTAGGTCTATGCGTAGTTTCTATGCACGAGTAGAACACAAAGTAGTTGTGGGCGTTGATTTTGTTCAATATGCTTGCCGTTACTAGTCTTATCTTGATTCGGCGGCATCGTGGGATGAAGCGGCCCGGACCAACCTTACACGTATGCTTACGTGAGACCAGTTCCACCGACAAACATGCACTAGTTGCATTAGGTGGCTGGCGGGTGTCTGTCTCTCCCACTTTAGTCGGATCGGATTCGATGAAAAGGGTCCTTATGAAGGGTAAATAGCAATTGGCATATCACGTTGTGGTTTTGCGTAGGTAAGAAACGTTCTTGCTAGAAACCCATAGCAGCCACGTAAAACATGCAAACAACAATTAGAGGACGTCTAACTTGTTTTTGCAGGGTATGCTATGTGATGTGATATGGCCCAAAGGATGTGATGAATGATATATGTGATGTATGAGATTGATCATGTTCTTGTAATAGGAATCACGACTTGCATGTCGATGAGTATGACAACCGGCAGGAGCCATAGGAGTTGTCTTTATTTATTTATGACCTGCGTGTCAACATAAACGTCATGTAATTACTTTACTTTATTGCTAACCGTTAGCTGTAGTAGTAGAAGTAATAGATGACGAGACAACTTCATGAAGACACGATGATGGAGATCATGATGATGGAGATCATGGTGTCATGCCGGTGACGAGATGATCATGGAGCCCCAAGATGGAGATCAAAGGAGCTATATGATATTGGCCATATCATGTCACTACTATTTGATTGCATGTGATGTTTATCATGTTTATACATCTTATTTTCTTAGAACGACAGTAGTAAATAAGATGATCCCTTACAACAATTTCAAGAAGTGTTCTCCCCTAACTGTGCACCGTTGCGACATTTCGTGTTTCGAAGCACCATGTGATGATCGGGTGTTAGATTCTAACGTTCACATACAACGGGTGTAAGACAGATTTACACACGCGAAACACTTAGGGTTAACTTGACGAGCCTAGCATGTACAGACATGGCCTCGGAACACAGAAGACCGAAAGGTCGAGCATGAGTCGTATAGAAGATACGATCAACATGAAGATGTTCACCGATGTTGACTAGTCCGTCTCACGTGATGATCGGACACGGCCTAGTTGACTCGGATCATGTAAACACTCAGATGACTAGAGGGATGTCTATCTGAGTGGGAGTTCATAAGATGAACTTAATTATCCTGAACATAGTCAAAAGGTCTTCGCAAATTATGTCGTAGCTCGCGCTATAGTTCTACTGTTTAGTTATGTTCCTAGAGAAATTTAGTTGAAAGTTGATAGTAGCAATTATGCGGACTAGGTCCGTAAACTGAGGATTGTCCTCATTGCTTCATAGAAGGCTTATGTCCTTAATGCACCGCTCAGTGTGCTGAACCTCGAACGTCGTCTGTGGATGTTGCGAACATCTGACATACACATTTTGATAACTACGTGATAGTTCAGTTAAACGGTTTAGAGTTGAGGCACCGAAGACGTTGTGAAACGTCGCAAAACATATGAGATGTTTCGAGGGCTGAAATTGGGATTTCAGGCTCGTGCCCACGTCAAGAGGTATAAGACCTCCGATGATTTTCTTAGCCTGCAAACTAAAGGAGAAAAGCTCAATTGTTGAGCTTGTGCTCAGATTGTCTGAGTACAACAATCATTTGAATCGAGTGGGAGTTGATCTTCCAGATGAGAAAGTGATGTTTCTCCGAAGTCATTACCACCAAGCTGCTAGAGCTTCGTGATGAACTATAATATATTAGGGACATATATGATGATCCTTGAGATATTCGCGATGTTTGACACCACAAAAGTAGAAATCAAGGAGCATCAATTGTTGATGGTTGGTGAAACCACTAGTTTCAAGAAGGGCAAGGGCACGAAGGGATACTTCATGAAACAGCAATTCAGCTGCTGCTCTAGTGAAGAAACCCAAGGTTGAACCCAAACCCAAGACTAAGTGCTTCTGTAATAAGGGGAACAGCCACTGGAGCAGAATTACCCTAGATACTTGGTAGATGAGAAGGCTGGCAAGGTCGATAGAAGTATATTGGATATACATTGTGTTGATGTGTACTTTACTAGTACTCCTAGTAGCACCAGGGTATTAGATACCGGTTCAGTTGCTAAGTGTTAGTAATTCGAAATAAAAGCTATGGAATAAACGGAGACTAGCTAAAGGTGAGATGACGATATGTGTTGGAAGTGTTTCCAATGTTGATATGATCAAGCATCGCACGCTCCCTCTACCATCGAGATTGGTGTTTGCGTTGAGCATAGACATGATTGGATTATGTCTATCGCGATACGGTTATTCATTTAAGGAGAATAATGGTTACTCTGTTTATTTGAATAATACCTTCAATGGTCTTACGCCTAAAATGAATGGTTTATTGAATCTCGATCGTAGTGATACACATGTTCATGCCAAAAGATATAGGATAGTAATGATAGTACCACCTACTTGTGGCACTGCCACTTAAGTCATATCGGTATAAAACGCATGAAGAAGCTCCATGTTGATGGATCTTTGGACTCACTCATTTTTGAAAGGATTGAGACATGCGAACCATGTTTGTTGGTAGATATGCATGAAGAAACTCTATACAAATGGATCGTTTGGACTCACTTGATTTTGAATCACTTGAGACATGCAAATCATACCACATGGGCAAGATGACTGAAAGCCTCATTTTCAGTAAAATGGAACAAGAAAGAAACTTGTTGGAAGTAATACATCTTGATGTGCGCAGTCCAATGAGTGCTGAGGCGTGTAGTGGATATCGTTATGTTCTTACTTCACAGATGATTTGAGTAGATGTTGAGTATATTTACTTAATGAATCACGAGTCTGAATTATTGAAAGGTTCAAGTAATTTCAGGGTGAAGTTGAAAGATCGTCGTGACAAGAGGATAAAAGATCTATGATATGATCATAGAGATGAATATCTGAATTACGAGTTTGGCACAAAATTAAGACATTGTGGAAATTGTTTCACAACTAATACAGCCTGGAACACCATAGTGTGATGGTGTGTCCGAACATCATAACTGCACCCCATTGGATATGATGCATACCATGATGTCTCTTATCGAATTACCACAATAGTTTATGGGTTAGGCATTAGAGACAACCACATTCACTTTAAAAGGGGCACCACGTAATTCCGATGAGATGACACCGTATGAACTATGGTTTAGAGAAACCTATGCTGTCATTTCTTAAAAGTTTGGGGCTGCGACGCTTATGTGAAAAAGTTTCAGGCTGATAAGCTCGAACCCAAAGCAGATAAATGCATCTTCATAGGACACCCAAAACAGTTGGGTATACCTCCTGTCTCAGATCCGGAAGCAATAAGGGGTTGTTTCTAGAATCGGGTCCTTTCTCGAGGAAAAGTTTCTCTTGAAAGAATTGAGTGGGAGGATGGTGGAGACTTGATGAGGTTATTGAACCATCTCTTCAACTAGTGTGTGGCAGGGCACAGGGAGTTGTTCCTGTGGCACCTACACCAATTGAAGTGGAATCTTATGATAGTGATCATGAAACTTCAGATCAAGTCACTACCAAACCTCGTGGGTTGACAAGGATGCGTACTACTTCAGAGTGGTACGTAATCTTGTCTTGGAAGTCATGTTGCTAGACAACAATGAACCTACGAGCTATGGAGAAGCGATGGTGGGCCTGGATTCCAAAATGGCTCGAGGCCATATAATCCGAGAGAGGATCCATATATGAAAACAAAGTGTAGACTTTGGAAGAACTACTCGATGGTCGTAAGGCTGTTGAGTACAGATGGATTTTTGAAAGGAAGACGGACAATGATGGTAAGTATCACCATTAAGAAAGCTCGACTTGTCGTTAAGATGTTTTCCGACAAGTTCAAGGAGTTGACTACGATGAGACTTTCTCACTCGTAGCGATGCTAAGAGTCTGTTGGAATTATATTAGCGATTACTGCATTATTTATGAAATCTTGCAGATAGGATGTCAAAACATTGTTTCCTCGACGATTTTCTTGAGGAAAGGTTGTATGTGATACAACCGGAAGGTTTTGCCAATCCTTAAAGATGCTAATAAATATGCAAAGCTCCAGCAATCCTTCTAGGGACTGGAGTAAGCATCTCGGAGTTGGAATGTACGCTTTGATGAGATGATCAAAGATTTTGGGTTTATACAAAGTTTATGAGAAACTTGTATTTCCAAAGAAGTGAGTGGGAGCACTATAGAATTTCTGATGAATATATGTTGTTGACATATTGTTGATCAGAAATGACATAGAATTTCTGGAAAGCATATAGGGTTATTTGGAAAGTGTTTTCAATGGAAAGCCTGGATTAAGCTACTTGAGCATTGAGCATCAAGATCTATAAGGATAGATCAAAATGCTTAATGGTACTTTCAAATGAGCACGTACCTTGACATGATCTTGAAGGTGTTCAAGATGGATCAGTCAAAGAAGGAGTTCTTCCCTGAGTTGTAAGGTATGAAGTTAAGACTTAAAGCTCGACCATGGCAGAATAGAGAGAAAGGACGAAGGTCGTCCCCTATGCTTAAGACGTAGGCTCCATAGTATGCTATGCTGAGTACCGCACCTGATGTGTGCCTTGCCACATGTCTGGCAAGAGGGTACAAAGGTGATCTAGGAGTAGATCACCAGATAGAGGTCAAAATTATCCTTAGAGGAATAAGGATATGTTTCTCGGTTATGGAGGTGATAAAGAGTTCGACGTAAAGAGTTACGTCGACGCAAGCTTAACACCTATCCGGATAGCTCTGAGTAGAGATACCGGATACGTATAATGGAGCAACAATTTAGAATAGCTCCAAGTAGAACAGTTGTTTGGAATAGCTCCAAATAGAGCGTGGTAGCTGCATCTAGGAGATGACATAGAGATTTGTAAAGCACACACGGATCTGAAAGGTTCAGACCCGTTGACTAAAACCTCTCTCACAAGCAACATGATCAAACCCAGAACTCATTGAGTGTTAATCACATAGTGATGTGAACTAGATTACTGACTCTAGTAAACTCTTGGGTGTTAGTCACATGGCGATGTGACCTGTGAGTGTTAATTACATGGTGATGTGAACTAGATTATTGACTCTAGTGCAAGTGGGAGACTGTTGGAAATATGCCCTAGAGGCAATAATAAATTAGTTATTATTATATTTCCTTGTTCATGATAATCGTTTATTATCCATGCTATAATTGTATTGATAGGAAACTCAGATACATGTGTGGATACATAGACAACACCATGTCCCTAGTAAGCCTCTAGTTGACTAGCTCGTTGATCAATAGATGGTTACGGTTTCCTGACCATGGACATTGGATGTCATTGATAACGGGATCACATCATTAGGAGAATGATGTGATGGACAAGACCCAATCCTAAGCATAGCCAAAGATCGTGTAGTTCGTATGCTAAAGCTTTCTAATGTCAAGTATCATTTCCTTAGACCATGAGATTGTGCAACTCCCGGATACCGTAGGAGTGCTTTGGGTGTGCCAAACGTCACAACTTAACTGGGTGGCTATAAAGGTGCACTACGGGTATCTCCGAAAGTGTCTGTTGGGTTGGCACGAATCGAGACTGGGATTTGTCACTCCGTGTAAACGGAGAGGTCTCTCTGGGCCCCCACTCGGTAGGACATCATCATAATGTGCACAATGTGATCAAGGAGTTGATCACGGAATGATGTGTTACGGAACGAGTAAAGAGACTTGCCGGTAACGAGATTGAACAAGGTATCAGGATAACGACGATCGAATCTCGGGCAAGTATCGTACCGATAGACAAAGGGAATTGTATACGGGATTGATTAAGTCCTTGACATCGTGGTTCATCCGATGAGATCATCGTGGAACATGTGGGAGCCAACATGGGTATCCAGATCCCGCTGTTGGTTATTGACCGGAGAACGTCTCGGTCATGTCTGCATGTCTCCCGAACCCGTAGGGTCTACACACTTAAGGTTCGATGACGCTAGGGTTATAAAGGAAGCTTGTATGTGGTTACCGAATATTGTTCGGAGTCTCGGATGAGATCCCGGACGTCACGAGGATTTCCGGAATGGTCCGGAGGTAAAGATTTATATATAGGAAGTCCTATTCCGGCCATCGGGACAAGTTTCGGGGTCATCGGTATTGTACCGGGACCACCGGAAGGGTCCCGGGGGCCCACCGGGTGGGGCCACCTATCCCGGAGGGTCCCATGGGCTGAAGTGGGAAGGGATCCAGCCCAAAGTGGGCTGGGGCACCACTTCCCTTATGGCCCATGCGCCTAGGGTGAAGGGGGAACCCTAAGGAAGAGTCCCAAGGAGGGAAGGCACCTCCTAGGTGCCTTGGGGGGGGGGGAGGGAAACCTCCCCTGGCCGCCGCCCCCTAGGAGATTGGATCTCCTGGGGCTGGCGCACCCCTCCCTTGGGCTCCCTATATATAGTGAGGGTAGGAGGGCCTCTTGAGATACCCCTTATGCCTTTGGTGCAGCCGCTCCCTCTCTCCTAAGTCCTTCTCCTCTCCCGTGGTGCTTGGCGAAGCCCTGCAGGATTGCCACGCTCCTCCACCACCACCACGCCGTTGTGCTGCTGCTGGATGGAGTCTTCCTCAACCTCTCCCTCTCTCCTTGCTGGATCAAGGCGTGGGAGACGTCACCGGGCTGCACGTGTGTTGAACGCGGAGGTGCCGTGCGTTCGGCACTTGGTCATCGGTGATTTGAATCACGACGAGTACGACTCCATCAACCCCGTTCACTTGAACGCTTCCGCTTAGCGATCTACAAGGGTATGTAGATGCACTCTCCTTCCCCTCATTGCTGGTCTCTCCATAGATAGATCTTGGTGACACGTAGGAAAATTTTGAATTTCTGCTACGTTCCCCAACAGGAAGAGCTTGCAAAGAAGAAGGCAGAAGAGGCAGAAGCAAGGAGGTTGCTTGCAGAAGAGAGGAAGGAGAAAAAAAAGGCAGGAGAGAGAGCTGAATAAGCAAGTACAGGCTGAAACAAGAAAGATCATAGCTGAGGCCAAGAGAGCCTCTGCTGCTGAGTTAAAGCCAAGCTAAATGCACAGCAGAAGGAGGTTGTAGTTGCTGCAAGGAAACAAGCACAAGCACTAGCTGCCCAGGAGAGAGCAAGACTAAATGAAGAGAGAAAGTTGCTCATTGCTGCTGCAAAAAGAGCTTCACAAGCTACTGATCCAGTCAGTTCTGAAGCAGCTTGTGCATCTAGTTCAGGAGCTACTACAGAAGCAAGAGGTATGAAGAGGCCAGCATCACTAACTCAGACATCAATGGTAGTGCAGTCAGCTAAGATTGCAAAAATAAGCTCCATGTTTGATGTTTTCAGGTGATTGTGCTCTGTTGGCTACTGTGCTACAAGATGTGTCCATGGCAGGAAATTTTGATTGCTACAGAACATGACTGAAACTTTTATTGCTTTTGTCTGCTGTGCATGATCCAGCATGTTTCCATACTTCATTTCCTTTACAGAACCATGTTCCTAGACTATACTTCGTTTACAACATGTGGTTGTGTTGGTTCCTAGACTCTACTTTACAAAACCATCTTATGGATTATGTATTTGGTCAGTGATCATGTGCAATGATGCTTCAAGAATATGATGCTTCCAGTGCTTCAAGGTCATTATGGCAATGATCATGTAAAATATGCAATCTTTCAATCTTTTATGCCCAATTTACTTCACATTAAGTCAAGAATATGGAGAACAAGTCATCAGGTGCACATTGACAGACATATTTCATGAGTTACTCATAATTGATCCAAGTACATAACCATGATCCAGGTACATAGCCATTACACAAAAGAAAGGTGCCTTGCATCACTTCTACATCTTAACCCAGGTCCAACTACATAGCCATTACACAAAAGAAGATGACTTGCATCACTTCATCAGCTTAACCACTGTTTAACAGCAACACTACAAGCTCTAACATTCTTGCAACAACAACACCACTACATCATTTTAGAATTAGCACAACAAGGAGCCCACAAAGAACAACACCTAGAGGCACTACAATCTTGAGAAACATCAGTAAATGTGCTCCAAGCTCTAACACTCTTGCATTGTTATTGGACATCCCAAACTCTGTAATTGGTCCTCTTGCCCACTGTTCAACAGCAGCACTTTCATGTCCATGCTCCAGCTCCTCCCTCCTGTCCTCACTCCAACCAATAGCATCGACGTCAGCATTTCCTCTCAGAAACTTATGGTCCACAAGGTAAGCGACGTACTCACGCTCCCAATGCCAAAATTTGCAACCACGCTATCAAATGTGAAATAAAGGTATGAGACGAAATGCATCTGGGCGGCCAACTCTGCATAAATGACTAAATATAAGTGGGGGAAAGCACTTACACCATGGTTGATGCATCTATAGAACACCCAGCCATCGTGTTCATCCGTGTCGGAGATGTAGCGCTTCACCGTCAGCCCACAGTCCGGACAGCCGATCTGGGGGATCAAGGGGCCGCGGCAGCATTGAGCAGAGCGGGAACAACTCGAAGACATGGCGCAAAAGAAACGCCGTCCAACGGCGGCAACCGACGGCAGCGACGCGACGGAGGTCACGGCGAAGGGCACGGCGAAGAGCAGAGTGGACAACGCTAGGGTTCGTCGCAACGGAGTGAGGAATTTTGCAGCACGAGGCAGAGAGAAGAGGGGGTGAAGTAATGTAGCAATCTTGCAAAAATGTCCTTGTGTAGATAACAAACTAGCACCCACCCCCTACGCGGCCAAGTGGACCGGTCAAAAGGGGCCACGAGGGCAAAATACGTACAGAAACGAGCGTGAAACATACGCAGTGACTGTTTCAGTCCGTGTTAGCAAGTATGATTACCGTAACGAACTGTTTTCTCAATACATTGACCAGAGTGACCAGCCTTAACAAGTTCAGTGACCCAGAGTGCATTTTACTCAAAGATCTCTGGGCTCAAGTTAAAGAGCTCCACGCAAAGAGCCATGCCCCATATTGTCTCTAGTTGACCACCTGCCCAGCCTCCATGTTAACAAACAAAGCTGTCAGAGATACTAACACTAGTACAGGCATTACATGAAAAGCAGATTGTTATAGCAGTAACGGTACCAAACATGAATAGATGCATTCAGGTTTCATCCAGCGTGATCAGTATACATCATTTTGAGAGGAAATGTACTTTTATTATGTTTCCAAAACATCTTTTTATATGCCTGTACCAAGCAATGCAGCTAAAAATGTGGTTGCTCTTTGGGCAGACTCGGCGAAAGAGAAACCATTCATTCTAAAGAACAACAGGAATAGAGACCCACTTGGTGCAGTCAAAAATGATCATCGAATAAATGGCAGACATTATGGTCAGGAAGAGATCAAAGATCATTAAATCCACCAAAAGCTTTTGCTTAACCTCAGTTCCGTACTTCAACTTGATCCCATTGTTCCTCAGGTACATTGCCAAATACAGTACAGCTGCAGATACCAAAAGAACCCAACTACCATCTGGTACACTCTACACTCCCGAACCTGAAGAAAAGAAAACTTGCTCCAGGCACAGGGGGTGAGAAAGCATATAACGACAATGATGTTGACCAGCCATATCAGAAGCATTATGATGGTCACCAATGTTGTAGTGATCGTCATGACCCCAAGTTCAGCTATGCCTGTACTCCCTCCGTTTTTATTTACTCTGCATATTAGAGTTGACTGAAGTCAAACTTTTTAAAGTTTGACCAAGTTTATAGCAACGAATATAAATAGATATCATAACAAATTTGTATGATGTGAAAGTACATTCAATAATGAATCTAGCTATATTGAATTGTTATTGTATATGTTAATATTTTTGTCTAAAAATTTAGTCAAAGTTTACAAAGCTTGACTTTGACCAAAGCTAATACGCGGAGTAAATAAAAACGGAGGGAGTAGTAAATACTGGCCATTAGAAAGATTATGTGGGTAGTGGTGACAATTCAAATGAAAGAAATATATATATATATATATATATATATATATATATATATATATATATATAACAAATCAGTGCTTGGATGACTTAGGGCATTGCTTTTCATTCAAAATAGCATACATTATAAATATTATGCATGTTTCTAGATCCAAGTCAAATAGTGGGATCGGCGGTTGTAGGGAGACTAAACACTACCATGCAAGTCCATCAAGATGGAGAAGGCAACCTAGCACAAAGAAATACTGAACCTACAGCTGTTCTCAACAACCGAATTCAATTTACATGATAGGCACATACTGAACAGATCCACTTCTAGCAATTTCAACACTGTATATCCTGAGAAACACTGTAAAATCAGCATAGATGGAGTAAATTATTACAAGTTTGTTGCATAAATGGTTAAACATAGTAAAACGAAGAATTATTTCATAATGTGTGAAACAGTGCATGTCAATAACTAGTTTGTCTTACTCGGGATAGACAGAAGACCTTCTCATTTTCACTCAAGTTTTCCACAAAAAATGCAGGTTGCCCTGGGTAACCCAGTAGAAGGCATGGAAGAACAAGACATGAAAAGGTAAGCTGCAACATATGAGCAATAGTAAGTTCTCAACAACATATTGGAAGTGCAACATGGAGCCTTCAAAGGTACAAAAGACTACCTGAACTGATAGACTACTTGAACTGATCTAACAGAGAAATAGCAAATCGTTAAACATTGCGTCAGATCCTGCAGAAAAACCAATCTTGTAAATATCTATGCTACAAAATTATAATAATTTACTCAATACTTAGATTTTATTTACTTCCTACCTGAGGTAAGTAAAGGCAGAATGACGTATATTATGTATTGCAAAGGCTAATGTCGTTCATATTGTACATTGGGTGGTGAAAGTGATCATAAAAGAGTCCACACTATTTGTAGGGTCTCTGCACCACAACATTAGAGAGGATCCTTACATTCTTTTCTAGGTGATGGTTATTTCCAGTAATATCCTCTTAAAGAATTTGCCATTGATTTGGGTTCAAGATTAATCTCTCTTTACATACTTCACTAACCCAGAAACCATGGTACTGATTATTAAACAGATAGTGAATCCAAAATCACTGGAGTGTCATTTGCTTGCCCTGATGTTTGACCTCTCATCTTAATTTGAAGTAGCTTTAATTATTAACTAAGTAGCATGTGAATATACTGGATGCTGACTCAAAATATAATTGGGGGGGGGGGGGGGGGGGGCATTTCAATCTTTCTAGGATCTCTGTGAGGACCCGAGGTTTCAGAAATGCGTCATGTTGGTGATGATGCAAATAGTTTTAGTATCTTAGTAAAATAGAAGCTTGGACATCTTATATCTCGAAATAATAGTTTTAGCAATAATGAGTTAAATTTGTTGGCAACAATACAAATTATATTTCTCTTTTCCAAATGTCGAATCCAGATGCACATGATGTTTTGCATTGACGATATAGGTTCCACAATCTGTATGTTGAATTTGGTCATGACGTGCATTACATGTGGCACTGTTACTGGTAAGAACAAGAGGTCTAGTTATGTTCAGTAACACCACAAATTCACTCAGCATATTTATGAGCTCCAGAATTCCTATAGAAGAAAAACAAAAGGACACATGACAGACAGTAACTAATTTTATGTAACTCAAGCAAAAATAGTGGATCTGAAGCAAACACATTCTTAGAGAACTTCAAACAAGTTTAGACACAACTAACATTAACAATAAGATACTAAAACTATTGAACATAAAAGGCAGCCCCAAGGAGACATCCAAGCTTGAGTTGGGTTTCTTTCAGAATAGTACTCCCTCCGATGCAAAATAAGTGTAGTGGTTTTAGTTCAAATTTGGATCGGAGGGACTAGTAGATATATTTAGGACTGAATGCACGTAATACTTCTGTACCACATGTCATAACGTTATAAATTCCTATCCCAGAAAGGAAGCAAAACCATATGAACAAGGTAGGTCCAACAGCAAGCCCAATTTTGCATGTTCCAAACCTTTTACAGACGGAATAGAACAATGAGAAATGCCCAAAAATAAAATAAAATAAAAAGAAGGTTACTATCCTGCACCTCTAAGCTGCAACACACTTTTCTCTTTAACCGGCTAATACCAACCAACATATTCAGGGTCACCTTCATTAAGACTAGATATTATAACCTTCAAGCCATTAACAACAGACATGATTGCAGATTTTACCAACAGAAACAAAATGGAAGTAATACTATGAGAAGATGAAAACTGGTAACACAATGATACTGCTGAAAGCAAATATGCAAGACCATAAGACTAGGTGAAGAGATATACGATGAACAATGCATCAGAAATATATGAACCTGACACCGCTGGTGTAACAACACCATCCACAGTCACCATAGAAGTACCAAAAAGAACAAGCATCAAAGTAGTTTCTGCAGTAGAGACACTCCTTGATCCTCAAAGACCTCTCGAGTTCTGCCGATGGTACCCTGAGTTGGAAACTTGATATACAGGTGTCAGAGGGCAGTTGGTTAGGGAACAGACTGGCCTTTGCATTCCTACATATTAGAGAGTACAAAGCAAATATATATCCCTCCTGCCAAATAAAGCTCAAAGAAAAGTACTGTTCTCTAATCTGCTCCCAGTGGTATGTTATTAATATACAGCAATACCTTCTCGGTCATCGTTTCCCCATAAAATAATCAGAGTGTGTATATACTTCAGCAATGGTACTAGAATCAGAGTGTACATTACAAGTGAGTGCTCTGCTCTAAGCACATCCTCCTTCGAAGTATTGGAGCATTGTTGAACATTAAATCGGAAGTGCACAATGGGCAGGTACCAACATCTCCAAAGAAAACGCCTAATGTTTGAAGGGTCAACACAATACTACTGCCCATGGTAAATTCCTGAAAGGAAATGAAGGATTGAGGTATCAGTGAAGTCAAGATGTAAACAGTCCACATACTTATGCGAATAGATAAATTTGGCACCAAATGTTGGAGGCATCCTGTGCAGAAATGACGTACACATGGCTCATATAGCAGCTAGAATAGCAATGTATGATCCATGAGAATTGCTTCATAAATTTGCCATGACACCAACAAGTCCCAATAATTATTTAGGATTAACAAAGGTTGTAGAAATTTTTACTTTGATCCAGTAACAAAAAGTAGCAGTGTGCAAAGAAATGGGGGTTTCACTAGATATTCAGCATGGAACAGTAGCTGTGCAGTCAAATCCAAATTAGCTACTTAGTTTTCCTGAAGAATTTGTTCCTTTTCAGCAGCCTATCAATTGGATTTAAAATTGTGATGGTAGATGCAATTTGTGTTAATGTTATTGCAAAAATAAAATAAAATCATGTTTTTATGTATGTTTATTCAACCTAATTCCACCTAAAGGGCAGAGTGCATGTAAGTCGCTCACAACTTGCCATTGCTCAATGCATCACCTCTCTGTTCTTAGGTAATCATAGCGCGCCTTAAAAAATTGTCATGACTCACGAGGAATTTAGATTGTGTGCCTCAGAAAAGGTAAATGACCAGCATGCTTCCAAGAACCATAACAACATAAGAGGAAAAAAACATTGCCCTCACTCACTCATCACCGGTACCTCTAGTTAGGCTACCACTCCTCAATGCACCATCTGCCACTCTTTCCAGCATTAATAGCTTTGTAGTCCAAATTCGAGCCTCTAGTATGAGGCCAAATGAGTTACAATAGAGTAATCTCTCTATTTCAGTTGTAGCAGCAGCAAGCAATAAATAGAGCTAAAAGGGTAGTCAGAGACTAGTCGTGATAAGTTGGCAGGTTGGTGAAATGGCAACACAACTCAACTATACAACTTACAACCTTGTTTGATGGATATCTCGAGGCGTAAACAACGCCTAAAGTCTAAGCAAACCATCAAAAATTCCTTTTAAATGCTTCAGCTTATGCACAGCACTCTTATAGAGCAAGTTGAGTATTGTAAGGACAAAGCACATAACCAAACTTTTCTGAATCAAAATAAATCATTCATGTAAAGAATTTAGGCCTTCACAAAAATACCAAATATGCACCCTAATCAGGCCTTCACAAAATTAAGAGTAAAATCTAGCTTGTGAACCACAAATGCCAGCACAGATTATCCGTGCAACCAAAACATGTGCCTTGTTAAGCACCATTAAAAAAAGAAGATAAACCATTTACTGCTCTAAAGATAATGACAGCAAGTGCAATAAGTATGAATACAAGACCATCAATACAATCTACTACATTCAAATTATTTTGTAATATAGAGAAGACTTTCCAAACAAGAACTATCTGTAACATATTTGTAAAGCATACCACAGAAGTGTTTACAACTTACTTGGGAAACAAGCCTTTTCTGCCTACGGTGTGGCAGAAGGAACTCAATTTTCCTGTCCAATCTTCCTGGATGCAACAGAGCAGGATCTAGGGTATCTGCCCGATTGATAGCCATTATAAACCTTCACAATTCACTGTTGATCAAATCCACCCATCTGCGTTGTGTACAAAATTCAGAAAAAGATATCAGGACTCCCTCAAGGCATGAGAAAGTTGCATGCAGTAGTCTTAACAGTAGCCTTTTCAGGAAGTTACTTCCTATCCTTTAAAAAACCACAGATATTAATTCTAAGAGCATGGATACATTTTGTAAAAGTTGGAACAAAACAACTGAGAAGTCAGTGTCTTGTTTTCCATTTACATCTATATGCATGTTCCAAATGCTTGATTTTCAAGGATTAGAAGTGAAAAACAACTTGAGTTCCAGCAGACCATAATAGCTAGAAACTTTTACCTGACTGAGTAGCTCCATCAGAATATGCTGAACTTCTCGTCAGCCCCAGCCTGAGCATCAAATCGAGCACTGGCTATAGCGTCAACCCAGTTGATGAGTATTATAGCCAGGGCATTCTCTTTAGCTAAGCGGAAATACGTCTCGAACTATCCTTGGGCCCTAAGAAGAGATAAATGATACAATGCATCAACAAAAGAACTGATAAGTACCAAACCTAAGAAAAGCTTCACATAGAATATTTTTTTGTGATAAACCCTAATAAGAATATATGAACCACTACCAGAAACATTAAGAAGCATACACAATATCGTTCACAGCATCATAGGCTATATTAACAACAGTTTACTTGCCTTGTTAATGCATACAGTAACTAATTTTTATTTTTTTTGCATGTAGCATGTATGCAGAATACAAACAAAACAGAAGTTGTGTCAGATGTTTTCACACACACTGTTTAGGTAGTCTTGACCTTGTGTTAAGAGATCTCCCACAGCACTTCAGTTCAAACATGTCCAGCTTTTTTACACTGTGAATCTTGAGCATAAGCAAGGAAACCTAACCGACACCTAACAAACTAGGCATTTATTACATGGTCAAAGCTTAACACATGCTATATTTTAATAAGAACAAAAGGACAACCGAAATACTGAATGCAAAAACAAGGTTAACAAATGCATGTTACAACTATATTTGTCTTACCTCACTCAAGTACTTCTGCACAAACTCGGATAAAAGCAGCAGTATGGTGATGTGCCAAGACTTTAGCAAACATGGTCTTGCTAGTGCCTAGAGGACCATAGAGCAGAACCCCTCTTGGAGGATCAATACCAATCTGCTTGAACCAACTCATGGTGTGTCAATGGTAGCTCAACTGCCTCCCGAATTTCTTGTTTTTGGATATCACATCCTCCAATGTCCTGAATATAATCAGAACAGAGAAATTTGTTATTGGCTTTCTTTTATTTACTGCATGAAACAACTGCAGTAAGTAACAAACATACAAACTTGTACGATGCTCATACATACAGTTGTCAGGTCAACTGAAATACTGCCAGCGGCAAAAAAAATTGCGCCAACTCAAGTCATTTCCAAGAGTGCAGAACTGAAGATCAGACTGCAGTATCATAGGACTGAAGACCCAGGCTATCCTCCATTGCATCAGCTCAAAACCATAGAGCAGATGAAAACTGGTAATCGTCACCATTACATAACTCACAACCCAAGGCAGCTGCGCAGAAAAAAAATTCTTGTTCATTTGAGCTTTGTGAGAATTACAAATGAATGAAATGCTCACAAGCCGGACTTGCGTATATACTGGGCTACCATCTGGAGATGCCAATTTGAGTAACCATGCAATGTGAGGGAAGATGACTGAGAGGAGCTCACAGCCGAATTCTGCCTCAGAAATAGAAGCATCAATAGAGTTAAAGCCCACTGCCTTGTTGCAGCACACCATGGCATGCAGATTTGGTGAGAAGGTGAAAGTTGATAAGTAAAACCTCCAAGAGAGAGCATGACTGAGCAGCAAGGAATTGTTCCAGTTTGCAATAGCTTTAGTAGATGACCATGGAAGTCTGAACGTGCATTCATCTGAACGGAACACAAAATAAGGCCGTGGCTTCAAGTCAACTAATGCCCTTATGAATTTCTGTGGCTTCCCAACCTGAAGACAACAAGTAGACTCCTTCTGGAACAAATCGGTGTCCAATTAAGACACAACTCTAGGCAACAGTAAACCTGGGATCATGCGCCACAAAGCTTTGCTAGATCAGTTTGACCTGACTGCCACACGAACACTGGCATAAAGTGTTTGTTCACAATCAGCCCCCTGATAATCTGCTCTCCCGGGTCCCATGGGGAAGTTACAAACATGTAACACCCAAACGCAGGATGATGAAACACAACCAAACAGCCATACTGAAACTGAATCGGAGATGCGTCCTGACTCCTGAGAGGTAATGGCCTGAAAGAAGCGCAGAAGTAATAGTGACATGTCAAACTGTTTGGTGATGCTGATATTCCCGCTGATGTCCAACAGCTGGGGCACGATGACCTCCTTGGCAGCGGCACACACCAGAACTACAGCTCCCTGTGATGTCCTTCTTGATGGCGCTATCCAAACTTGCACATGGAGCTGAGAGGTAAGGGACGGTGCTTCTGCTGGCAGCAGCCTTGATGGCTTGGTGTGAGTATTTAGGAATTTAGGGAACAGCATGTGGGTATCGTTGTCGGAGCAATCAGTCGAACAGGTTGAGAGATCTAGGCACATTCCCCGGAGGCAAGGACTCGGCCGCAGGGTCTTCGCCCTCTGCATTGTGGTCGAGGCATATGGTCGAACAGGTGGTGGGCGTCGGAGCACCGACGTCGGTGGTACGACTTCGAGCGCCTTGTCACTCACAGCAAGCTCCAGAACGGCGTCGCCGGTGGTTGTGGACGGGGTGGATGCTGTATGTGAGGCGAGCCCCGATGGAGGCGCGCTGATGGCACCCATGAACGACTCGAATTGGAGGTCGTCGGTAGCTGTTGTCGCCGCCGCTGTTGTCCACGCGGCCATTGGCAAGTTGCGGCGTCGTGGCCAAGGGAGAGGGCGGGCCAGATCACGGGAGGCGAGGACTCCGCACGCGCCGGATCGGAAGGAAGCACGGCCACCACGGAAAGGGGGGCCTCGACGGCCTGGATGGTGCCGGCGACAGGGCCCAGACCCGAAGTCGAGCAGATGGTGTGCAAGGATCAGGATGGCAACCTCAGGAGCCTCTTGGACACCGCTCGCTGCAGGTGTAGCCGCCGCAGTCGAGTTCGTTGCGGATGAAGCCGACTCTCTCGGAGTGAACGGGCGAGTCGTCCAACGCGGAGGTCTGAGCTGCGCACGGTTGGTGATGACGGCGCTGCGCAGGACGGTCGTAGATGCAGGTGAACACGTTCTTGACGAGGCCGGCGTGGAAGAAGGAGGAGGCGCGAGGTGCGCCGTTCGATGGTCCGCACTGGTGGGGAAGAAGGCAGGGGGACAGAACAGGGGCTCCGTGGCATCTTCCCGTCCATGGACATGGAGGAGCCCCTCTCTCTCTCTCTTCCGGGCGGTGCGGGCCCCAGAGGGCAGTGTCTTGGGTGTAAAAACACGGGCATCTCTCCTGGAAATACGCTCCACCTCCGGGCGGGATGCGGCACACAGCTCCTCCCCTCACCTGCTGGATGGAGTGCTTGCTCGGCAAGAAAGGTGAGATTTGGTTGGTTTAATTAGGAGGCGTCTCACGTGCCGCGCTGCGATGTGGACGCGCCGTAACTAACCAAGACAGCCGGCATGATTGGGCGACGATTCTGTTGTACGTACGTACGTCCCCGCCAGCTTGGGGGTCCGGCCAGGATCAGGCCAGCCGCATGCATCAGATGAAACCTGTTTCTACTTTGGCCATCGGCTGACAAGAAGTGCTCAAACGTTTTTATCTTCGCCGTTGCAATTCTTTGTAAATTCATCAGTAATATTCTTGTTTGTGGGGGAATAATTAGTTTACCATTTCCTCTTTGTTTTGCGAAATGAATGGGTTTATAACATTTCCAATGCATGGCTGTGCTTCTAAGCCTCCATAACAAGCAAGGGAACACATACATTACGTGGGCAGAGACCATGGCAAGCGCCAAATAAAGCTCCTCCACAAGCGCCGACGAGGATGAAACACGGTCCAATCGCCCGGATCCCTTGATCCTCTTAGTCTCTTTTTCTTCTCCACCACCAGAGTGACCACCACAGTAGGGGGGCCGTCCTCCAAACTGAGGGACTCGTCAGCTTATTTAGGAAGACTCCAGTGTTTTGTCCATCGACCGCTACTCCACCATGTAGCAATAAAATCAGCACAACCATCGTTGTAGGCCACCGCACGCAGCTCGGTTGCGATGGTGGCAATCTCCATTCCGACATCGTGCCAAACTTCACACAAAGACTGGACCTAAATCTACTAAATACAGGGCTGCCTTGTGCAACTTTCCCATCTCTACCCCAACTAGTCGAGCCGACAAAGGAAATCTGTGATCGGGCGGGGTTCTTATCTCGGTGGACTCTCAACAGAGGCTAGGGAGGAGAAGGTTATCCTTTTATAAGGTTGGTCATACATGTCAAAGTCTCACAATAGAGGAATGGTGAAGGACTCCTACTTAGGCTCAGTTTGCGGTTGCTGAACTACAATTTGTTGTGCTTATTTTATACTAGTTGGTTGTGTAAAATTTAAGCACAAATGTACGCAAAGACGAATGAAAAAAAACTAAAAAAAAAAGAGAAATGAAGGGGCTAACAGGGTCATTAGAAATGACAAACACATCCTTAAACCCTACAACCCCAGCTACGCTATGTTACTTTATCGCATGCTAATCTCATCTCTGTCACCTTCTCCCTCCGGTCCACTACCTGGACCGTTTGTTTCTCTTAGGTGCTCTTGCTTGAGAAAGGTGAGGCGAGAGAGCGGTTACGCCTACGTATCTCAAAACACTAGGTTTGCCTAGTGTGATGGTACACATATAGTGTGGCTAGATGAAAGACTGGAGTATCATTATTTGGAGTTAATCTACATATGGCCCATACGCAAGCTAGATCCATTTCAAGGAAGATTGTGTATCTGCTAAAGGTGTGTTAACATGTGAGACTAGATTGGCAACATGATGTGTACACAATGATCTTCACTAGATGTCCGTGCTAAAATGGGTGTCGGAATCGAAGGCACACATGTAGCCATTGAAGAATAGGAAGCCTAGGTGATCGGGTGGCTTGAAGATGTCTTCAATTGCATTTAGTCTAGCCGGATGTGAACACCTTGCCTCATCAACAATGCATGTAAAAATATATAGCTTACTTATATAGACAAAAATATAATAATAATACTAATAATAATAATAGTAAGGAATTATGTTTCAGAATCAAGCAAAACTAGGAATCGCAGGTGCACAACCAACCTTAAAGAAACGAAAGCCTTGGTAATTAGGTCGCTTGAAAATGACTTCAAGTGCATTTCGTCGGTCGAGCCAACTCCCAACACCTTCCCCTAAAAAAAACTCCCAACACCTTGCCTCATCAACAATGAGTGAAAATATCGTCATGTGGAGGTATTTTGAATGAAGATCATGTTATTCCGTTCTTTCCATGACATCCAAGCCGTGAGCATATTGCATGCGGCTTTCGAGGTGGACTACTTCTAATTCTTGTTTAGGCCCTCCAATTGCATACACCCCGATGGTAGATAATGTTTTAGAGGTATGGCATTGAAAGGTTGTCCAAGCTTTTGAAGTAACCCTTGAGCAAACTCCCAACATAGCCCATATCTGGGGTGGATATATATGAGGAGGCCCAAATGCATTTGGGCGCGTCCGTCACATCAGACCCACCACAAATTCCACCACCACCTCCCGACCTTTCCGGACTAGCCCTCTTCCTCTCGCCTGTCCTCCCCTAGCTCCACCGTCGTCCGGACCCCTCAAAGTTGCCACCACCACCAACACAAACTCCTCCCCGCCAGTCTCAAAGCTCCAGACACTATCGCCGGCATGGTACGTCCGGCTATGCTTGGACTAACACCTTACCATCTATGTGTTCGACAAATTGTCTTAGTGTCATTTGGCTTCTTTTGTAGGGAAAACGATGGGTTCAAATTCTTCGTCAGATGAGGAGTATGGAAACACGGAGCTTGATGAATTGATGCAAAAGGAGTTCTTCGATTTGTCGGAGTCATATGAAGATGCCAAGATGATGAGGACCATGAGGATCCAAGAGAAAATGGACAGGGAAGTGGAGAAAATTTTGAACTTCAAGGGTTCGATCAAAGGGAGAAGAATTTTGAACCCTTTGTGGGAATCAGAGACTTTGTGACAGGTGATGACATGTTGTGTCATTTTACACAAATATAATTGTTGAGGACGAGGGTGAAGGGCAGCACGACCCATGATATTGAGATCCCGGAGAACAAGTCCACGTTCCAAAACAACAAGATGCGGACCAGATTCGGAATTTTCTGCAAATGCATCAGAATTTTCAAGATCATCAGGTGCACGCGCAGCTAGTCAATGACCCACATGGAGCATATGTGGATCCACAATGAAAAATAAGGAGCTTAATGTTTGAATTATGCACTTAAAAGAAATTTTATGTTTGAACTACTCCCTCCGTTTCAGTTTACAAGTCTTGCGCGTGTACCTAGGTTGCCAATTTTATCAGCGTAATATAAACTATATAACACAAAAATATATCGTTTGAAAATAGATCATCTAAAGTTTATAATGGTATATTTTTTGTAATATATGACTTCTATTAGGTTGGTCAAATTGACGACCTAGGGGTACGCGCACACCTTATAAACTGAGAGAGAGGTAGTATGTATTTTTCACTACGAATAAATGCTATTTACTTGTGATATTCATGTGTATGATGGACATGAATGAATTCACATGAATTTAATGGTTTAATATGAGAAATGTGGATGTGGAAACTCCAACGCGGTGACCCAAACAGACGCGTATTTTTTTTTAATATTTTGTCCGTTTGAGTCGGCTGAGCGGACGGGCGCGTTCGCTTTTTGGTTTGAGTCGGCCAGTGCGTCCAACGGATGGCTGACCCGCGTCAAAAAATAGTTTTGAAAACACGTGGCCGAAATGAACTTAATTTAACATAATTAAACATTAAATGGTTGGTCAACTGCTGGCCAAAGTCCACTTAAATATTAATAGAACTTTTAAAAAACTTGCGCGGTCAGCTGGCTGCCCTAGGCGTGATCGTCCTTCCCAGGGCTGGTGAGGTCGATGAACGCCGGCGCCTCCTCCTCCGCCGGTTGTGTTGGGGAACGTAGTAGAATTTTAAAATTTTCTACGCATCACCAAGATCAATCTATGGAGTCATCTAGCAACGAGGAAGAGGGGTGTGCATCTACATACCCTTGTAGATCGCGAGCGGAAGCGTTCAAAAGAACGGGGTTGATGGAGTCGTACTCGTCGTGATCCAAATCACCAATGACCGAGCGCCGAATGGACGGCACCTCCGTGTTCAACACACGTACGGTTGGGGAAGACGCCTCCTCCTTGATCCAGCAAGGGGGAAGGAGAGGTTGATGGAGATCCAGCAGCACGACGGCGTGGTGCTGGAAGCAGCGGGGATCTCGGCTGGGCTTCGCCAAGCTCAGCGAGAGGGAGAGGTGTTACGGGGGAAAGAGGGAGGCGCCAGGGGCTTGGGTGCGGCTGCCCTCCCTCCCCCCACTATATATAGGGCCCCTGGGGGGGAGCGGCCCTAGGAGATCCCATCTCCAAGGGGGGTGGCGGCCAAGGGGGTGGCTTGCCCCCCAAGCCAAGTGGGGCGCCCCCACTCCCAGGGTTTCCCAACCCTAGGCGCAGGGGAGGCCCAAGGGGGGGCGCACCAGCCCACCAGGGGCTGGTTGCCCTCCCACTTCAGCCCATGGGGCCCTCCGGGATAGATGGCCCCACCCGGTGGACCCCCGGGACCCTTCCGGTGGTCCCGGTACAATACCGATTACCCCCGAAAACTTCCCGCTGGCTGAAACTGGACTTCCTATATATAAATCTTTACCTCTCCGGAACTCCTCATGACGTCCGGGATCTCATCCGGGACTCCGAAAAACTTTTGGGTTACCGCATATTAATATCTCTACAACCCTAGCGTCACCGAACCTTCAGTGTGTAGACCCTACGGGTTCGGGAGACACTCAGACATGACCGAGACGACTCTCCGGTCAATAACCAACAGCGGGATCTGGATACCCATGTTGGCTCCCACATGTTCCACGATGATCTCATCGGATGAACCACGACGTCGAGGATTCAATCAATCCCGTACGCAACTCCCTTTGTCTATGGGTACGATACTTGCCCGAGATTCGATCGTCGGTATCCCGATACCTCGTTCAATCTCGTTACCGGCAAGTCTCTTTACTCGTACTGTAATGCATGATCCTGTGATCAACCACTTGGTCACATTGAGCTCATTATGATGATGCATTACCGAGTGGGCCCAGAGATACCTCTCCGTCATACGGAGTGACAAATCCCAGTCTTGGTTCGTGCCAACCCAACAGACACTTTCGGAGATACCTGTAGTGCACCTTTATAGCCACCCAGTTACGTTGTGACGTTTAGTACACCCAAAGCATTCCTACGGTATGCGGGAGTTGCACAATCTCATGGGTCTAAGAAATGATACTTGACATTGGAAAAGCTCTAGCAGACGAACTACACGATCTTGTGCTATGCTTAGGATTGGGTCTTGTCCATCACATCATTCTCCTAATGATGTGATCCCGTTATCAATGACATCTAATGTCCATAGTCAGGAAACCATGACTATCTGTTGATCAACGAGCTAGTCAACTAGAGGCTCACTAGGGACATGTTGTGGTCTATGTATTCACACATGTATTACGATTTCCGGATAACACAATTATAGCATGAACAATAGACAATTATCATGAACAAGGAAATATAATAATAACCATTTTATTATTGCCTCTAGGGCATATTTCCAACAGGCTGGCCCGCCAGCGGCTCAACTGCTACTACGTGGGCGTGCTCCTCCTCCGCCTCCCTTGCAAAACAATGCTCCAGCTCCATCTATTGCGCACCGTCGGCACGCTCGTCTACCAGCGTGCGCGCCCTCGATTATTGGAGGTATGCGGCCTCCGGCTCATGCGTCGCCCTGAGGCACATGGGTGGCGCAATAATCCACTCGCGGAACTGGCCGGTCCATTGGTACCGCTCTGACTAGGGCTCTATGGACGGCTGCTCGGCCTTGGGCTCGGGGAGGAACGCCGGCGATGACGGTGGCGGGGGAGGGGGGTGACACAGTCGCTGACTGCGGACAACACGAGGGCCTCCTCCAGGCCATCCTAGTTGGCGTCCTCCTCGCGCATGCTCTCCTCAAGAGAGCGCTGCAAGACGGCCTCCAGCGTGGCCTGGTAAGCTTCCTCCTTCTCGGGGTGGGGGGGGGGGGGGGGGGGACGGGGTCGAGCTGGACACTGCGTCGGCGCTCCTCCTCGTGCCCCATCGCAAACTAGGTCTTCTAGTTGGGAGAGTCTGGTGCGTACGCTGGGAACCACCGCCACTCCGGCGTCAGTAGCTCGCAGCGCGTGCGCACCTCCTCCGTGTGCGCCCGCACCGACCAGAGCATCGCCAGTACCGAAATGTGGTGCGGGTCCAGATGCCAACCATGGGGCAGGTTGACATTTGGGTACCAAAGGGGCTGGCGATACTGCCAGTGCCACCGCGCCTGGTGCATTAGTATGTACAGCCGCTCCCTCTCCCTTGGCGGCAAGCCGCGTCGAGGAGGTGATGGCGGCGACACACGAGAGGAGCTCGTGCCGGGGCTGAACTTGCCCTTGCCGCTCAAAAAGCCCATGATGCACTAGTTAGGGTTTGTGCTCGCCGATGAAGGAGGAAGCGTGGCCAGATGTGGACGGGGGGTGGAAGTGGATGAGCCCCTCCCCTCGCTCGCATTAAAAATGAACGAGGACCTGATGCTTCCACACATTGGCATGCTGGCCCGAGTTAGGTGGCAGCATTGACTATGACCGTGGGCGATGGTTGGGCGACCGACAGATGGTGCCGGGAACACCAAGAGAACGTGCGTCGTGTCCGTGTGGACACAAACCAGACATAAAATTTGGACATGAAATGCGTTTAGACGGACATCGAAGGAATGCGGTTTGAGTTTGAATCCGCACGTTAGCCAGCGCTTTGATCCATTTCAATCCAAACAGACATACAGTTCGGGTTGGCCGGTTGCCCAAGGACATGAGTCACCGCGCGTCCCCGAAACTGGATTTGCCCGGTTATAAATGCTCCAAAGCAACCAATCGCTGGACGGGGTTAGGTGTTCGTCAGCCCCCGCATGACGTAATCAACCCCACGGGGCGGGGGCATGCACGCACCCGTAGCTACTCTCTCTCTCTCTCTCTCCTCTGACACTAATCTCTCTCTCCTCTGACGCACACCAACGCAGCACGGCAGCCTCTCCATTAATCACACACAACGCCAATCCGGCTATATAATCACAACCACCGGCACTCCCGTCCCCAATCCCGATCTCATCCACAGCGGCCCGCCCCTCCCGCCAGGCGGCGGCACCGCTGCAGCGTAGCCGGCGAGTGAGGTACGCATGCATCATCGGCGGCGGATTTACTTTTCCTCGCTCGTGTCGCTCGCCGCGGCCATATGCCACTCGTCACCGGCGTCCCCGTAACACCTTGGGATTTACTTTTCGTGTGCTCTTGCTTGTCCTCGTCTCGCTCGATCGCCGCGGCCATGCATGCGCCAGTCGTCCCCGTGAAATTTTGGTGCGAGGAAAATCCAGAGGGTTCGCTTTTTTGCTCTAGCTGCGGTCATGCCACGGGCGAATGGAAATCCTAGATCTATTAGTTTTGCATGTTCTCCTGTTCCAGGGACCTGATGTCGCCGCTGATTGTTTTCCATGGATTTGACAGGCCGGGCCACGTCACGTCCTGACCGGCGGTGAGCCATGGCGCCGATGTTCTGCGCACCACCTGCCCAGGCGCAGCTCCTGTGGAGCAGCAGCAGCAGCTTGGTGAGCGACGTTTTTGGTGGTGCTTGGGATGGAGCAGATAATCAACCGTGTATGTTATTTCTTGGGTGTGCCTTTTCTAACTGTGGATTACTTTTTCAGACGGGGTTGGACTGGCTGATGAGTCTTTCCTGGCCCATGTTCCTTTTGGTGCTCGCGGGTAAGTTGCTACTTGATGAACAACAACAAATCAGCGGATCCACTACTTACCGTGTGCATCATGTGTGTCCACTTTCTTGCAGGGTATATCACAGCCGGTGCTATTACGTTTCTACCGGTGTCTGTATAATAGAAACACCCTTGTCACCTCCTTTTACTCATTGTCTGTCTATCATATTTACCCAGCATTTTTTTTTACATCAAACGGTTAGAATAGTCGGAGGTACATAGTAGTCTGGCTCCCCTTGCGCACATGTCCTATTATATCGGCACACAATTTATAGGAGGCCTAGGATACAAGTTTCTTACTAAAACATCACGCTACTATGTCGTTGTCATCAATCTCATTGCGGTCTTCTATTTCGACCGCCTAACGTCAATGTGCTAGACTGTCCAGGCCGTCCACCTTATGTGTCTTCGACTACAACCATGCTTCATCCACGTTGTACGAGCCCATCATATTACCGTGCATTACTTGATGCTTTTCAGACGCATCATCTTTGACGACGCATTCCAGTTTAGCTACACATACACGTCACCAACCTGCTGCTAAGCTCTTGATAGAACCACCACATGAGCAATTAGCAATGCATCAAAATAAAATTGCTTCCATGGTGGCTAACGTGGCTGCACCAAGTGTGTGCCTCCACAGCCCCCCAATGCTCTTTTGCTTTTTTCTTTTGAGGGGTCCCAATGCTATTCTGAAGTGCCCCATTGCTGCCCATGCCACGCAAATACCAAATGGTGTTTTCTTTTTTTGAGGAATTATCAGAATTCTTTGAGACATTGAGGAATTACCAGATGGTTCTGATTGCCTTTTTTTCACAAACAAATTAATCTCGTGTCTGCATGCTGCATGGCCTTTAGCAGCCCATCTTGGTACTATAGTAGCCATGCCCCTGTACAGGCCTTGGGGATCGCAGGACAGGCTGCCTGCTCGCAGGGTCTTGGTTTTGTAGATCCCTGACATGTTTTGAGACCCTTTTCCTGATCGGCTTTTGTTTTTAACATTTTTTTCTTAAAATTATAAAAAACGATGAATATTTTTAAAAACTGTTTGGATTTTTATAAAAAAATCAAAAATCAAAAATTGTTCTTGTCTAAAATGGAACTTAAAAAAACTGTTCTTATTGTCACAAGAAAAATCCTTGAAAATTCAAAATGTGTTCTAAAATATTCAAACAATCTTCACATATTATATAAAATAATCACTCCCGTACGTAATTTTTTCGTGTGTTCTTGAAAAACGAAATGGTGAAAAACACTAGAAAAAAATAGGCTACAGTAGCCGGCTCGCCACAGGATGGTTACATGGGTCGCCGCGTGTGTTCGGCATGGGGGGAGCCGGGCTTTGGCTGGTCTGCGCGCAGTTTGATCGTACGAAACTACTCTACTCCGTAGCTTAGGATGGAGGATGTAGGAGCTTAATTTACTGGTACAACACCAACTCATATGGACCGGCCGGTCGATCTCTGCAGGCTGAACACGTTCATGGGCATGGGAACGTGGGAGATGCATGCCGTGGGAGGAGGTACGCGAGGGGAGCCCTTCGTGGCGACGTTGCTCAGTTACGCTGGCGCCCTCTACTTGAGCCTGATGAGCAATGGGTGGCACCCCGATGATTCTGTTTATATCAACGGGATCGGCACGATAGCCTTCCTCGTCTATCTCCTGCTGTTCCTCTACTGCGCAGGCGACGCCCATGGCCGGACGACGCGGCGGGTGTGTGTCCCGGTGGCCGTTCTGTACCTCAGCTTGACCATGGGCGTTGGCTTTGTGATGGAGTCCACGGAGGCCGTGCAGTGGATGTGCACTCTGGCATCACTGGCCGCCAGCTTTATTCCTCTTGCCCTCGCCGCATTCGTGGTAAAACCATCCCTTCACTTATTTTCTTCTTGCACATAATGTATGCATGTACTCCTATGTCATAGATACACTTTACTAGTATGAATGAATCATGACAAGATTCTAAAAAAATGAAATGAATTTAATTGTAATTAATTAACTGTCTCTGCCGTGCATCTGATCGTTCCATTACAGATGGAGAGGTATGTTGAGAACCTGCCTGACTGCAAGTCGTCGTCAGCGGGGCTGCTGTACGCACTGGTATGGTTGGGTCTCGGTGTCGTACCAGAGCGAGATTACCATGCAATGGTAAGGCGCTAGTCAATTCATGGAACAAGTACCTATTATGCCAGTGTGTGTGAAAACTACTGAACGCATCGTGTGTGCCGGTTGCGCAGGGACAAAATGCTGCCGATGCCATCTGCTCCATCGTCTTCCTCGTTCTCCTCACGAGGTGGCCGAGCAACCCGGCGGCGCCTCTGCGGGTACCCCTCCTCCAACGACATGACCATGTTATCGACGTACCGCCACCACCGGCCAACGACCCGCCGCTCGGCGGCAACCAGCAGGACCTGCCGCTCGTCCCCCAAGGCGGCAACCAGGAGGACCCGCCGCTCGTTCCCCAAGGCGGCAACCAGGAGGACCCGCCGCTCGTTCCCCAAGGCGGCAACCAGCAAGTCCCGCAGGGCGCCAACCTGCCCCTCCTCGGCAACCCTCTACCGGCGCTCGTCGTCGAGCCGGCCGTCCCTGACGCGGAGGTCGTCGAGCCGGCCGTCGCTGATCCCGCGGTCGTCAACCCGGAGCTCATCGACATCGCCAACCCGGAGATCGTCGGCCCGGCGCTCGTCGCTGCCCACCAAGGCGCCATCCCGCCGGCTGCCGGCATCTAAGCGCCATCCCGCCGCCGGAGCTCAGGAGGAGGGTTGCTTCCGCTCGAGCGACACCAATCATCGCTGCCCGCCCCAGGCTGTACCGAAGAGTACCTTACAAATTCTTGAGTACTCAACTGACGTGCATCTATGCTTAATTGAACTGCAAAGTTGGCTGTGCTACCCTGAGACGATGGATCACGTATTGTGTTTATGGATACCTTATTTCAGTGTTTCTTGCTTCTTGTGGGCAATGTTAAAAGGGAGTCCACGGTGGTCAGCTAATCCTACATCGTGTGAGGATTGATTGCATACTTGATTCTTAATTTGTAGCAGCATTCTTGAGCCCCTGCCCCTTTGATTGCAAAACTGGTACTGGCAACCTGAGCAAACACGCAGTACCCAATGTTTTTCTCAACGCTGTCGTGTTTCACTTTCAGTTTAGAAGCTCAAATTTATGACGTCTACTCCAATGCGGATAACTGCCGGCACCCATATGACCGTGCGGTCTGGACGTGTTTTATCATCCAAGATAGTTCCGCAGCCATTTTCGGACAACCAATGTTTTAAATAGCGGGCTATGGAAAATAGCGGCGGACCTCCAAATCAACTATAGCGGCCTATTTGTGAATGAAAAGGCTATAACGGAGCTATAGCCGGCTATTTAAAACTATGGACCGAACCAGACATTATTTTTCGCGCAAACCGCAAACCAAGGGGAGGGGGCTTTGCGGGTGTCACACCTGTCTTCGACACCCTAGATGCACCCAAATCCCTTCCCGCGCCCGTGATTGTGATCATTCATGGCACAATATCACATAGGCATTACGTCTGTGACATGTAGATCATTAATCCAACTGCATCTACTACTATTACTCCACCCACCGCTATCCAGTATGCATCTCAAAGGATTAAGTTTATGATAACCAGAGTAATGCAATAAAAAAGATGAAATAATGTAGACAGAAAAAGATCAATCAATATGACCAAAACCCATCGTTTTACCTTAGTGGCAACAACACAATATCGGATTCATCTCAAAGCATTTTTCTTTTTCGTCCCTCCTTTCACAAGGCAAGATTACCGCAAGATTGAATCCACTACTATGCACCACCCCCTCTGAAGACCTACTCATCTAATTCGCCAAAGAAGATTCATAGATCGGAAAGCATACATAGCTATTAAATTACACAAGAGAAACTTAAAGAGATTCAAAATAGATCAATGAATAATCCGATTATAAACGCAAAATTCATCGGATCCCAACAAACACACCCCAAAAGATTAATTATATCAGAATCATCTCAGAGAAGATCATTGTATTGAATATCAAAAGAGAGAACTACTCACACATCATCATGGAGGCAACAAAGTTGATGAAGATGGCCTCCCCAACGAATTTCCTCCTCCGGCGGATGTAGGATCGGAAGTATGTCTAGAGGGGGGGTGATTAGACTACTTGACCAAATAAAAATTTAGCCTTTTCCCAATTTTAGTTCTTGGCAGATTTTAGCTATCTTAGCACAAGTCAAGCAATCTCCACAAAATTCAAGCAAGCATGCAAAAGAGTATATGAGCAGCGGAAAGTAAAGCATGCAACTTGCAAGAATGTAAAGGGAAGGGTTTGGAGGATTCAAACGCAATTGGAGACACGTATGTTTTTGGCGTGGTTCCGATAGGTGGTGCTACCGTACATCCACGTTGATGGAGACTTCAACCCACGGAGGGTAACGGTTGCGCGAGTCCACGGAGGGCTCCACCCACGAAGGGTCCACGAAGAAGCAACCTTGTCTATTCCATCACGGCCATCGCCCACGAAGGACTTGCCTCACTAGCGGTAGATCTTCACGAAGTAGGCGATCTCCTTGCCCTTACACACTCCTTGGTTCAACTCTACAATCTTGTCGGAGGCTCCCAAATGACACCTAGCCAATCTAGGAGACACCACTCTCTAAGAAGTAACAAATGGTGTGTTGATGATGAACTCCTTGCTCTTGTGCTTCAAATGATAGTCTCCCCAACACTCAACTCTCTCTCACAGGATTTGGATTTGGTGGAAAGAAGATTTGAGTGGAAAGCAACTTGGGGAAGGCTAGAGATCAAGATTCATATGGTTGGAATGGAATATCTTGAGCTCAACACAAGTATAGGTGGTTCTCTCTCAGAACATATGTATTGGAAGTGTAGATGTGTTCTGATGGCTCTCTCCACGAATGAAGAGTGGGTGGAGGGGTATATATAGCCTCCACACAAAATCTAACCATTACACACAATTTGCCAAACTCGGTGGGACCGAATGGTTAAACTCGGTCGGACCGATTCAGCAAACCTAGTGACCGTTAGGATTTTCGGTGGGACTGAGATACAACTCGGTAGGACCGATATGGTTAGGGTTAGGGCATAATGTAATCTCGGTGTGACCGATTACACAAACTCGGTGGGACCGATTTTGGTAATAAGCTTACCAGAGAGTTGGTCAGGTAAACTCGGTGGGACCGATTCGCTCATTTCGGTGAGACCGAAATGTTACAAAAGGAAAACAGAGAGTTTACATTGCAATCTCGGTGGGACCGATCGCTCACTTCGGTTAGACCGAAACGTTATGAAGGGAACCAGAGAGATTGCAATCCCATCTCGGTGAGACCGAGATCCCTATCGGTGAAACTGATTTGGCTAGGGTTTGTGGTAGTGGCTATGACATTTGAAACTTGGTGGCGCCGGATAGAAAGAATCGGTGGGGCCGAGTTTGAATTTTGGTATAGGTCAAATGTGGATGTGGGAAGGTAGTTGAGGGTTTTTGGAGCATATCACTAAGCACATGAAGCAAGAGGCTCATTAAGCAACACCTCATCCCTCCTTGATAGTATTGGCTTTTCCTATAGACTCAATGTGATCTTGGACCACTAAAATGTAAAATGTAGAGTCTTGATCTTGAAGCTTGAGTCAATCTTTTGTCCTTATAATTTTGAGGGATCCACTTTCCTCATCCATGCCATGCCATTCATTGAGCTTTTCCTGAAATATTAATCTTGGAATAATGTTAGCTCAATGAGCTATATGTTGTTAGGAATTACCAAAACCACCCAGGGATAGTTACACTTTCAATCTCCCCCTTTTTGGTAATTGATGACAACATATAGATCAAAGATTCGACAAATGATAATAAGAGTGAAAGATATCGTCACTTTGAGAAGTATGTGATAAGCAAGAGCCCCCCCTCAATTTGTGCATATCTTAAGATTTGCTTTGGACTGCAAATGCACAATGAGTTAGGATCATGGGTTACTCTTCCATGTCACATACATCTTGGTGGAGCGCTCAAAATGATAGGAATACAATACATGCACTCATCACCAAGCAAAGTGAGTGATCATATAAGGATAAGAAAGATAATATCATCCAACAAGCATAAGTATAGCTTATGATCAAACACATGATCATCAATGTCTCACAGATAAAAGCATAGTATCTCAAGCACTCAAAAGCAAACAAAGTTCAACCAAGAAGACAAGAGAGAACAAAAGCAAACTCTCTCTCTCTCTCTCGAAGCCTATGATCTATACATTTTGCTCCCACTTTGGCAACAAGTTACCAAAAAGTTCATAGAAAATGCATAGCACTAAGACGACTCTCAGGCTTGGTCTTCAGGTGGTGGAGTCCGGATAACGCCAAGGACGAAGGCTTCAGTTGAAGTAGATGGAGCTGCTGGGGTAGGTGCTGGAGCTGGTGGTACTGAGGCTGTAGCTGGTGCAGAAGTAGTGGCTCTGGTGTCAGGAACTAGCACTGCAGATGATCTCTGAGCTCTAGGCACTCTGGCAAATGCATCAGTTGTTGTTTTGCCCTTCCTCTCCTGCATATCATCCTGTAGTTGCTCCACAGCAGACTGAATCTCAGTTACTTTCACATCTAAGTCATAGAACTTTTGTTCCATGATTCTTTACAAGCTCTCTTGGTTTCGAGTCAGGGTGGCCAGTCCTTTCTCAATTCTCAGAGTTGATGCTATCAGATAACCGAGCTGCTCCTGCTTGTTCTTCAAAAAGTACTCAGATGCCTCCTCTTGAGTTGTCATCTTGGCAGCTTTCTCCATATTTGCCTTCTCCTTCTTTGCTTGAGCTTGTGCTGATGATGGTTCATTCTCATTCATCACAACTTGATTGTCCTCAAAATCTGGATGGATGGGCAGGTGTTCCTTATCCAACAGGTATGTGCCTGTGCCCATCTTCGAGTTAATCAACTCTTGAATATGTGGGGCATATCCACAACTCCTCTTCTGATCGGCTGCTGTCCTCTTGATGGTCTCAACTATGAGGCTCATGACCTTGAACTTCTGTGGCACATCAAATATGTGAAGCAAGTTAATTGCATGCCCTCTGATCATGCTGTGGTCACCTGACTTGGGCAAAAGAGTGTGCCTTAGAATCCAGTTGATTGTAGGCAGCCCTGACAGAAGAAAATGAAATGATCCAAACTTGAAAGTCTCAAGAGCTTTGTCTGAGATCTCCTTATACATGTTTGACATGGAATTGTGATCCATCTTCTTCTTGGCATAGACATCCAAGTCATCTTCTTGCTCTTCTGGGGCATTGATCAACTGAGCCCATTCTGCAACTGTAGACTGGTATCTAGTGCCTTCAGACATCCATACTATCCTGCCATCTAGATAGAAGTGTGCTGTGGAGTAGAATTGCATTAGGAGCTCCTCATTCCACTTTGTGAGCTTCTGCCCAACAAAGTCTGCAACTCCACAAGCTTTGAAGCTGTCAAGCACTCCAGGTTAGTGTTCTTCATTCTCCTTGATATACTCCCAGTCGACCCACCTCATATCACACACTATGGGTTTCTTGTCCAGCAGCACTGTCTCATAGAAGTCTTGCTGTTCCTTTGTGTGGAACCTGTAATCAACAGCAGTCCTTCTCCTTGTAGCATATGGATCTGCTTCTCTCCATTTCCTCAACCCTGAATCTCTCCTGATCTTCATGTTCTTAGCCACAGGATGAGCATCGTTGTGGTCTAGAATCTTGGGTTTGAGCTTCCTTAGAACTTGTCCTTCTTCTTCTTATTCAGCAGCAACATCAGGCACTGGGGCCTTGTTCTTCTCAGCAGCAGATATGTTCCTAGTGTTTCTCTTTAGTGCACTCTTGGGCTTGGAGGCAGCTTTGGGTGCTTCTTTGGGCTTTGATGATGCAGCCCCTAACCTTATAGCATCACCCATAAGCTTCTGTGTCTTGGGTGCTAGTGCGGCAACCTCTTCTTCCTCTTCTTCCTCAGAGTCCCTCCTCATGGAGGGTTTGCCAAGAACTCTGGCAGTAGTGGTTCTGACTCTCTTTTTCTTGTTGTCTTGGCCAACAGCTTCTTCTTCAGACTCCATGGTAAACTTCATGGTTTCTTCAGTTGCAGCCTTCCTAGGTTTGGAAGTGGGAACTCTCCTTGCAGGTGCCTTCTTGTGCATTCCTGGCTTAACTGAAGCAGCTGTGCCATATTCCTTCTTGAGCACTTTCTTCTTTGAGGTGGCTTCCTCTTCCTCTGCCACATAATCTTCATCCTCAGATTCTGAAGTTCTTTTCTTGCTTGCTCTAGTGGCAGCCTTGGGCAAGTTGCTTGGGGTGCTTCTGCTACCCTCATCAGAGCTACTAGAGGGACTAGTGCCCTCACTCAAGTGAATCTGCTCCTCTGACTTGTTCTGGCTGTCACTTTGGTCAGACATGTTGCACACACTGACTGCAGACCCTGTGGATAGATTGTAGATGAGATAGAGTGGATGAGCATCACAAAATGCAGAGATTTTTGCAAAAGAATGGTCAAAAACTTAGTTTTAGTTTTCCACAGAAAGCATTTCGGATCAACCGATTTGCAAACTCGGTGATATACCGAAGCAGCTTTTGGAACCAAAACTAGTGAACTCGGTCAGACCGAGTCACAGTTCGGTGGCACTGAGACTGCTAGGGTTTCACAAAGTCCTGAACTCGGTCGCACCGATTTGCAATTCTCGGTCAGACTGAGAACCACATGTGCAATGGCCTTGGCCGAATCGGTGGAACCGAGTTCCGCAACCCGGTGGGTCTGAGATGGTTTCGGCGGAAACTTAACCCTAAATTTTCGATTCAATTCTGATCTACAGAGTGTTTTCACTGGATAGAAGCGTTTCAATCGTGGCAAGATTCATAATGAACATAATGTGCTAGGAATCGGATGGGGATAGCACTATGATCGAGTCCATACCCTAGTTTGGCGATGAACTCGCTACGGCGGCAACGGCGAAGACGAAATCTGTTGACGGCGGCGGAGACCAGCGACAGGAGGCGGCTGGCGACGAGGAGGACGATCCGGAGACCTAGGAGGCAGAGCGAGCTATCCGCGGGCGAAGAGGTTTCGGAGAAATTTCCAAAATTTTGCTCGTGAGTATATATAGCCCAACCCTGTCGGTGTGACCGAGTGGAACAACTTGGTGGCACCGAGATGCATAACTGTTGACAGTTACAGCAACTCGGTGTGACCGAAAAGTTCAAATCGATTGCACCGAGATGAAAACCTAGATCGACTTAGTGATCTCGGTATGACCGAAATGGAGGAATCGGTCAGACCGAAATGCACAAAGAAGTTTTGGAAGTTTAAGTCTATGACAAATCGGGGACTCCGAGTGCTCCTCACACAGAGTGGTTTGAATCTGACTTGATCAAATTTTATGATGTAGCATGAATAGAGTTTGAGACGAGAAAAGCATAGATAGCTAGAGAGGGTTCTTAGGCATTCTTGTCCATCCACTTGGCAAAAGAAAATAAAACCAATCAATCAAAACAACAAGTGGATGTCCTCGAATGAGTAAAATATGCAATCAACATGGTCACAAAATAAAATGGCAATTGAAATATGTGGCAAAGCATGCACAACCAATTCTAGCATCTATCAAGCAATTGGCGATGACTAGGTCATCTAGATATGAGTATATTGACTTAGGAGTCAAATGAGAACATTTGATCATAGGTCATACTTATCGTTTAAGCACAAGTGGGGTTACCACTTGCTTACCACTTTTACATAAAGCATTGTTGTGTTCACACCATTAGAGTTGCTTTAGCTCAATTCTTAGAGTAAAGCTCCCCCTAGATGTGAGATCCCCCCTAAGAGGGATGAACTAACCTTGGGTTTTGTCGATGATGACTTCATGTAGATGTTGAAGATGTGGATGCTCAATGTTGATGTAGATCATTTGGAGCTATCCATTGGAGTGAGTTGCACTTTCAATACCTACACGGGTTAGTCCCACAAGGAACAAACAAGGATATCCATAGACATAGAGTGATGCACACACAAGATGATGTTTATGAAAGCTTTTAGGTTACCTTGTCCCTTGTCTTACCAACAAGAGGGTTTGTGACTCCTTGAACTAGTGCAAGATGTGGAAGTTGATTGCACTTGTTCTTGCCAAGATGATAAGAGTGAAGTATGTTGGCAAAGTCACCCTCAAGAACTCTCTAGTTCTTCTTCTTCTTCTGGATCCACACCATCTTGATGGGAATCCTTGGTGTTGTAGTTGTACTTGATGAAGTGGAACTTGAAGTAGTCTTGGGAACCCACTTGACTAAGGTCTTAGGAGCTTCTTCAAATGCATCAATTTCCTCTTGAAGCTTGTCCTTGCCTTTTTGCTTGTAGTCTTGTGGTGGAAGATCATCTTGAGCTTGTGTCCCTTTGAAAGAAGTTGGATCATACTTCTCTTGTTGAGGAAAAAACTTCGTCTTGGGGTATTGATCTTCTTTCCACTCAACTCCATTGGCATTGAACTTTCGTTCAAAACCAACACCTTGATTCTTCCGGTGCCTTCCTTTCTTGCGTACAATTTCCTCGAATTGCTTACTCCCAGTAAGGCTCTTGTAAACTCCTTTCTCTATAATTCCCTTCAATAAGCTATTTTCTTGCTCAAGTGTAACTTGGCTAAGAGAATCATTAGTGGAATCAAGAGAACTACTAGAGGCAACAATATTGGATTTAGCATGATCATTGTTACTACTAGAGGAAGAATCTTTCTTGTTCTTGTTACTAGACTTGACTTGAGGCATGTAAGTGGATAAGAGTAAACGCTTGGCAATGTAAGAAGAACTTTTCTTACGAAGATCATCATTGATTGCTTTTAAGAACTCATGCTCTTGCTCAAGGTTGAGTTTTTCAAAGCGTAATTTCTCATGAGTCCTTAAAAGTTCTCGATGATCTCCTAAGATAGTTTCATGAGCTAACTTAAGAGTGTTTAGTTCTTTAGTTAGAGACTCAATCTTCTCCTTATCATTGTCATTCGTTTTAGCATGATTAATTAACGTTTCATCATAGTATTCATCACTAGAGTTGTCAACAAGTAAATCATCATCACCTAACAAGTCATCTTCATCACTATTGAAATCAACATACTCGGGGTGTGATACCTTTGGGCCTTTAGCCATGAAGCATGTTCCAACTCCTTCATTTGGTGAGTCAAATATGTCGTAGGAGTTGGTTGACACAAGTGCTAGACCGGCAACACCTTCATCTTGAGTATATTCGGAATCAGAGTGATAGCTTCTCTCGGAGTGGTTGTCGGAGTCGGAGCCGGATACCCATTCACCAACATGAGCTTGATGTCTTCATTTTGTGTAGCTCCTTGATGACTTGTCCTTTCTTTCCGAATCCTTGCTTCTCCGTGAGTGTCTTCGTTCATAACGATCATCTCTACTCCTTCTTTCTCTAGATGGTGATTCTTCTCTCCTACTTCTTCTCTTGGGAGAATCTTCTCTTCTCTTGTAGGGAGCCGTACACTCATTGGAATAGTGTCCGGGCCTTCCACAATTGTAGCAGTTTCGCTCTCGACTAGAAGATCTTTTGTCATTGTAGGACCTTGACTTGGAGCCTCTATCTTTGCTTCTACTCTTGTAGAACTTGTTGAAGTTCTTCACCATTAAGCTCAATTCTTCATTGAAGGTTTGTTTCTCACTTGATGATGTGGGGGCTTCACATGAGGCTTTGTAAGCACCACTTGATTTGTTGTGAAGTTCCTCTTTATCCTTGAGTGACATCTCATGAGCAACAATTCTTCCGATGACTTCCGTTGGCTTGAGATCTTTGTAATTGGGCATCATTTGGATTAATGTGCACACGGTATCATATATTTTCCATCCAAGGCTCTTAGGATCTTCTTGATGATGAATCTATCGGTCATCTCTTCACTTCCTAAGCCGGCAATATCATTTGTGATAAGAGCAAGCCTAGAGTACATTTCAGCGACACCTTCACCATCCTTCATTTTGAACTTGTCAAGTTGACTTTGAAGCACATCCAATTTGGATTCCTTGACGGAGTCGGTACCTTGGTGCATATCAATCAAAGTATCCCAAATTTCCTTTGCATTCTCAAGACGGCTGATTTTGTTGAATTCTTTGGGGCACAATCCGTTGAAGAGGATATCACAAGCTTGAGCGTTGTATTGCAGCATCTTCAACTCTTCCACGGTAGCTTCACGGTTCGGTTCTTTCCCATCAAAGAATTCACCTTGCAAACCAATACACATAATAGCCCAAACGACGGGGTTATGTCTAAGAATATGCATTTTCATCTTATGCTTCCAACTAGCAAAATTAGTACCATCAAAGTAAGGACCTCTACGGTGATAATTTCCCTTGCTAGACGCCGTACTCTCCTAGGTTGTGAAACCAAGGCTATGACCACCAAAAGCTATGGAAATCAAAGCAAATGGAGACCAAAGCTCTGATACCACTTGTAGGATCAGAAGTATGTCTAGAGGGGGGGGGGTGATTAGACTACTTGACCAAAAAAAAATCTAGCCTTTTCCCAATTTTAGTTCTTGGCAGATTTTAGCTATCTTAGCACAAGTCAAGCAATCTCCACACAATTCAAGCAAGCACGCAAAAGAGTATATGAGCAGCGGAAAGTAAAGCATGCAACTTGCAAGAATGTAAAGGGAAGGGTTTGGAGGATTCAAACGCAATTGGAGACACGGATGTTTTTGGCATGGTTCCGATAGGTGATGCTATCGTACATCCACGTTGATGGAGACTTCAACCCACGGAGGGTAACGGTTGCGCGAGTCCACGGAGGGCTCCACCCACGAAGGGTCCACGAAGAAGCAACCTTGTATATTCCATCACGGCCATCGCCCACGAAGGACTTGCCTCACTAGCGGTAGATCTCCACGAAGTAGGCGATCTCCTTGCCCTTACAAACTCCTTGGTTCAACTCCATAATCTTGTCGGAGGCTCCCAAGTGACACCTAGCCAATCTAGGAGACACCACTCTCCAAGAAGTAACAAATGGTGTGTTGAGGATGAACTCCTTGCTCTTGTGCTTCAAATGATAGTCTCCCCAACACTCAACTCTCTCTCACAGGATTTGGATTTGGTGGAAAGAAGATTTGAGTGGAAAGCAACTTGGGGAAGGCCAGAGATCAAGATTCATATGGTTGGAATGGAATATCTTGAGCTCAACACAAGTGTAGGTGGTTCTCTCTCAGAACATATGTATTGGAAGTGTAGATGTGTTCTGATGGCTCTCTCCACGAATGAAGAGTGGGTGGAGGGGTATATATAGCCTCCACACAAAATCTAACCATTACACACAATTTGCCAAACTCGGTGGGACCGAATGGTTAAACTCGGTCGGACCGATTCAGCAAACCTAGTGACCATTAGGATTTTCGGTGGGACTGAGATGCAACTCGGTAGGACCGATATGGTTAGGGTTAGGACATAACATAATCTCGGTGTGACCGATTACACAAACTCGGTGGGACCAATTTTGATAATAAGCTTACTAGAGAGTTGGTCAGGTAAACTCGGTGGGACCAATTCACTCATTTCGGTGAGACCGAAATGTTACAAAAGGGAAACAGAGAGTTTACATTGCAATCTCGGTGGGACCGATCGCTCACTTCGGTTAGACCGAAACGTTACGAAGGGAAACAGAGAGATTGCAATCCCATCTCGGTGAGACCGAGATCCCTATCGGTGAAACCGATTTGGCTAGGGTTTGTGGCAGTGGCTATGACATTTGAAACTCGATGGCGCCGGATAGAAAGAATCGGTGGGGCCGAGTTTGACTTTTGGTATAGGTCAAATGTGGATGTGGGAAGGTAGTTGAGGGTTTTTGGAGCATATCACTAAGCACATGAAGCAAGAGGCTCATTAAGCAAAACCTCATCCCTCCTTGATAGTATTGGCTTTTCCTATAGACTCAATATGATCTTGGACCACTAAAATGTAAAATGTAGAGTCTTGATCTTGAAGCTTGAGCCAATCTTTTGTACTTATAATTTTGAGGGATCCACTTTCCTCATCCATGCCATGCCATTCATTGAGCTTTTCCTGAAATATTAATCTTGGAATAATGTTAGCTCAATGAGCTATATGTTGTTAGGAATTACCAAAACCACCCAGGGATAGTTGCACTTTCAGCGGAGCATCGGAAAAGAACTCCAGACGGAATCGCTTAGGAACAGAGGCTTGCGGTGGTGATAAAATTCTTTCGGGTTCGTTTCTGAGGGTTTTGAAAAATTATGAAATTTATAGGCCAATAATTAGGGTAAAAGGGTGCTTGTGGGCCCCACAAGCATGCCCGCCCCCCGGGCTTGTGGGAGCCTCGTGGGTCTTCTGGTCCCTCCCCAAAGCTTCTAGTGTTGCACATATTGTAGAAAAATTCATTGTAAATTTTCATCGCGTTTGGACCTTCCTATGTATGAAGAACAAATTGTGGGCTAAGGTAAAGGGATGGATTGAGAAAACCATAGCAGCAACAGATAAATAAATCTTAGTAAAATCGGTTGCGTAGGCTGTCCTAATTTTCTCGATGTCATGCTTTAAATTGGCTAGGGGGCCAAGTGAGAATATGAATAAACTTATTTGTTAGTTCTTCTAGGGTAGCAGAGAGGGGAAGCAAAAACCATATTGGGTATCTTGGATATCTATGACCCAACCAAAGAAGTGTGGCGGCTTGGGGTTTAGGGACCTCAAGCTCTTTAACCTAGCCCTTTTGGCTCGGCAAGCTTGGCGCCTTCTCACTGTGCCTTATTCACTTTGTTCCTAGTTGCTTAAGGCAATCTATTATCCAAATGATGACATCCTCAAGGCTGAATTGGGTTGGCATCCATCTGAAGTGTGGAGGTCCATCTTGGAGGGCAGAGATGCACTCTCACATGGCATCATTAGATGTATCAGTGACGGCTTGACTACTCGTGTATGGGATGGTAATTGGATCCCAAGAGATGCATCAATGAGGCCAGTTGTTTGTCTAACAAATAGTCCTCCTATTCTTGTTAGTGAGCTCATTGATAGCTTCTCGGACCTCGGCCACGTGGAGAGTTGATAAACTACAACAAAACTTCCTTCTATCTGATGCTATGGCAATTAGGAACATACTCCTATGCACAACTCCAATGACAGATTCTTGGGCGTGGCAATTTGAGAAGAAGGGGAGTTTTCTGTTAGATCGGCGTATCGTATGTTGGTAATTATAAGAAACAATAAGGAATATCTGTTGGGCCAGAGAGGCTCGGGTTCTAATGCCGCAGCGGAAAAAAAGTGTTGGACATCTCTTTGGAATACGCAAGTTCCCGGTAAAATCAGAACTTTTCTTTGGAGGTTGGCAAAACACCCGCTGCCGTCGGAGGATGTTTGACATCATAGGAATATGAGTGACACGAACAATTGCCAAATCAGTGGTGATGTTGATTCTTGGAGGCTTGACCGCACTGCTTCCAGATGTGTTTGGGCGCTGGGTGATGAGGAGTTGACTGGTCATATAGTAGAGTCACGGGAACCTCACGTAAAACTTTGGCTCTTCAACATGTTGGAAACGTTACCTCATGTGGATTTTATTAAGATGGCATTCACCCTCTAGGCGATTTGGACAGCACACAGAAAAGCAATACATGAGTCAATTTATCAAAGTCCAATGTCGACACATCTTTTTGTGGCAAGATTTATTTCAGAGTTCGAGAGCCTAAAGATGATTACAAGAACAGTGACACCACGGAGGCATGCACATGCGATAACAATTTTTAACACATGGAAGCCTCCTTCAAGTGGCCATGTAAAGATCTATGTCGATGGAGGTATGTCTCGCGATGGCGATGTGGGTGCAGAAGATGTGGGATGGAGAGATGAATATGGCAAATATCTCAGATCCTCGGCGATTGTCCTCGCGGGAGTGAATGATCCGACAGTCCTCGAAGCTATAGCGTGCCGTGAGGCGTTGGCTTTAGCTGATGATTTGTCTTTGAACTATTTGATGATCGCGTGCGATTGCAAGGCAGTGGTGGAGGACATTAACAAATCGATTGGAGACCCTCATATTGTAGTGGTGAAGGAAATAGTAAAAAGAAGAGCCAATTTTGAGAGATGTGATTTTATGGTGGAAGGTCGTGATTCGAATAAGGAGTCACATAATCTTGTAAAATTTTCTGTAGCGCTCCCACAGGGTCGCTATTTGTGGCTGATATTCCCTCATGACCCTCTTTGTATCCCTTTAAATATTGTTTCACGTTAGTTAAGTTTGGGATCCCCCAAAATAGAGTTCGGGCAATAAATTAATAGGTTAGTCCAGAAAAATAATACAAAGTGACATACAAAACATACAAAAGTGATAACATAATATCATTTAATAAAACAAAATTATAGATATGTTCGAGACGTATCAGTAGTGCGCGCCGCCACCATGTCATCTGGGAGGCGGGCCTCGGCCACCCTCAACCCTCTCCAGTGGATCGGTGATGGGGAAAGGAAGATTGGAAGGCTCCTGGGGGACCGCGATAATCCAGCCCCGGAGGATCCAAGCGGCCGATGCGCCGATGCAATGGATTCGTGCCAGATAGATCATGCCGTTGATCGGGCGCAGTCCCCCGGGAGCGGCGGAGTGCAATGAGGATGACCCTTGTCTTCTTCAACCCTCATGGGACGACACCCCAGTCGATGAATTCGGAGTGGTCGGAGTCAGCTCCGCTGCCCCCCATGCCAAAGAAGGCCGGATATCACCGAACATGAGTTTGGGTGGCGGAGTGGAGTGGCTAGGGTTTGGTCTGGCAAGCGGATGGGACGGATATATATAGGGTCGGGTGGGCCAGCGTGAGCCGGATTTGACGTGACAGACGCGCCCGAACCTCCCCACATATAGGGTGCCGGTTAGTCCGGGCATTGAGCCTGATTTAAGACGTTCATCTGGATAGGATTTTTTTTCACCGGGTGTGGGGTCCCGGGCTGCTCCAAGGAGGAGTGATGGCCTATGACGCCATGGGGTGCAACCTTCGTGATGATTTTTATTCTCGGCATGAGATGTTTTTGCTGTGAGCCTGATCGGCCAGAGGTCCACCGTAGGGGTGGGCGCTTGTAACGATTTTAGCATGGTACTCTTTTCAATCCTTTTTATTTTGTGTATTTAGATTTGTGTCAAGTTAAACTTTGTAAATTTTGATCAAATTTATATTAAAAATATCAACAATTATAACAACATTTCATAATGAATCTGACAATTTTAATTTGACATTATGAATATCGATACTTTTTTCCATAAGCTTGATCAAAGTAGCGATACTTAAACTTCGGATAAAACTTATATGTAGACTAAAAAGAACATGAGGGAGTACCCTTAAGCAACCAGATAATTCGATGATCGATTTCTCGGTTAAAAACAAGACAATGCGCGGGCGCCCTGTGGAACAGATCGATCAATCGGGTGCAGAATCGATCGATCGATGCATGTATGCACAATTAAATAATTATTACATAAGACAGTCAATTAAACAATCTATCTACATTCATTACTCCAGCTGGATTGCCACCGATGAACTATTCAAATACAAAAATAATGCAGAGAGTGCAAAAGTAGAATCCCCTGAGGGACAACAGAAGCGAGAGCAGGAGGACGATGGAAGGCGCAGGGCAGCTCTCCAAGTCCTCCGTTAGGTACAAGGCTAAGCCGAGAAGCGTGACGCTCCCGCAGGCCAGAAGGCAGATCATCGCCCACCTGCTACACTCGTCGGGTTCCGCTGTCGCCGTCATGACCAGCAGCTGCTCCTGCTCCCCGTCGTCGGCCATTGTACGCGTGCCCTAGCTTAGGTACCTGGTTTCTTGATTTTTTAGGGTTGTTTATTTTGGCGTTGTTTGGTCTGGTACCCGTACCTCCGACTTATAAGAGGACTCCAACGATGCTTGTACTACGATAATTCTAAACGCACGGGCCAACTACAGAGGTTTTATGGGCCAAGAGACAAAGTGCGTACTACGTATACAACATTTAAAGGAAAAGGCGTACTTTTACATTACATGTACCTGTAGGTTGTTCGGTTTCTTTGTTTTTTTTGCAGGGAAAAGAGAGTTTTATTCCATAATGAGAGAGTTATGGTACACTCACCCTCTAAACAACTATAATTTGCCAAACGGCCAACAACTCAAATTTGATCCCTACATAATTTCTGGGAAATAAACTCCCCGTCTTTCATCAACTCCTTAATTTCAGCCACCAGATGTCCATAGGCAGAAGGAACTAGTCCATCACCTGTAATACTAGACAAAGCTTCACTTAAATCAGATTGAACAATGACTGGAAGGTTAGAATGTTGTAAAGCAAGGGCCATTCCTTGCATGATTGCATGTAACTCCGCATCGTTGCAATTGAAAATAAACCGATATGCAGCAAAAATAACTGACCCATCACTAGTGCAGAACCTGGCTTTAGTCCCGTTTCGTAAAGGCCTTTAGTGCCGGTTCCATAACCGGCACTAAAGGGTGGGCACTAAAGGCCTCCCCCCTTTAGTACCGGTTCGGCACGAACCGGCGCTAAAGTGCCACCACGTGGCACGAGCCAGACCACAGGTGCGGTAGATCATTAGTACCGGTTGGTAACACCAACCGGTACTAAATGTTTGTGCGTTTTGGTTTTATTTTTTATTTTTCCTTTAAATTTGTGTTATCAATTTAATTTAGGATTGTTTTACGTTATAATGAGTTGTTAAATCATTAGGTGAAAGTACCGCAGATTAGTTTCGACTGGATGCATGTGGATCCTATAGCTAGCTGAGTGATCAAGTATATGCCATATATGATATATACTTGATCACTTACCTAGGATCCATCCAGTTCAAACTAATTTGCGGTTTCTTTCATAAATGATATATATAATAACTCGTCATCATCATTATCATCACCATCATAATATTAACTAGATGATGCCCCGCGCGTTGCTGCGGGAATTGGTTGCAATATATTTCAATAAGATTAGATTGTGTGAAATATAAATTTTTAGATTAACAACACATGAACCAAAATTAAACATGCATATGACTTATTATATGTGATAAAATATTTATTGAATTTAAGTTGAACAATAGAATGATAATTATTTTCCCATGCATGGTTGCATGTGATGGTGGGTCTTTATCATGCATGGTTGTATGTTATGGTGGGCCTTATCCCATCTATAATTGTATGGTGATGTGGCATGCTTGCATGTTAAGATAAATAGGTTAGTGGGGATCAATCTCTTAGGTATATAAGATATATAAACTCTTGCATCATATCATCACCAACAACAGTATACTAGCTAGCTAAAAATCATCGTAGTCGTCATTACCACTATTTAATCATCATAGTCATTACCGCTATTTAATCACCACCAACACTAGCTTAAAGAAGAAACATTCACTTGTACCAGAGCAAAGATATCATCGAGTTCAACATGGTCATGATATTATAAGCGTTCATAACAAGCAAATCACTCTTTGAGATTAAGTTCAGGACGAAGAATACGGAATGAGAGGACAAGTACTAAGAGCATGAACTAGCTAAATCACTCCTGCTGCTCCCTCTCAGGTAAAATAGCATAGAACATGTATAGCTCTCCTGATTCATCATACTGGAGCATGCAGATGAATCTGTCTCCTAATCGTGGGATGCGCTTCTCCTTGCTGCCCCCTAGTACTTCTCTGGGATCGTTAACAATTTTGCTCCAATCTTTCACTATTAAGCATTCATCGCTTTCAGAAATCCTGAATGCACTCATGTGCAATGTAGGATATCTTGGTCGTAAGCTAACCATTGACATTCGACCTTTAGTCTCGATCCACTGAGGCACAACTATCATCGGGAGTCCCTGTTGAAGAACATCGTATAGTAATTAATATACTTAGCAATGAAAGTTTAGCTGCAAAAATAATGTATGCAAAAGATACACTAAGGACAAATAGTAAAAATCTTACCATCTTTCCATTATAGATGTGACCGTAGTTCAATACGATCACTATTGGTCGCACGTTTTGAGTACTAACATTTCTAAGTGCAGGAAGAAAATTTGTCTTGACAGTATGAAGATCCTCAAGCCATGAAACATAATGACTTATCTCCTCGCAGTTTAGTTCAGCCCTCGGACAGTAGTAGGTCCTGTCTACCAAGCGCCGGACATGTTTGCTTGAACCGAAATAAGCTGACAATATAAATTAGTTGTCAACTATTTTTGAATAAACAATATCAAAGACATAAACATGGTTGAGAAAAACTCACATAATGGTAGAACTTGAGGCGTCTACACATCGACCCAGATGTCTCTATTACCTTCAATATCATCTTCCGGACGAATATCAAAGGTGATAACCATATCAGGATCAAATGCATAAGCCTTACATAGTGCTTGCCAAGTTTTGCATTCAAAATGGGTGTATGTGTCTGCATTGCATAATTTGACGTTGAAATTATACCCATGCTCAGTCTTCAAGTAAACTCTCTTTACCTCCATATCATTCATAGCACTGAAACCTATCTTATCCAAGACAAAAATTCTTGCATGGCAGGGGATGCGCTAGTAGAATAGTGAAAATTTAAAATTATAAGTTGAAGCAAATGACATAAGTCATGCTTTATTACGAAAAAATACTTGCCGTTGTGACTTACTGTATCCACTTCGTGTTGGGGAACGTAGTAATTTCAAAAACAATCCTACGTACACGCAAGATCATGGTGATGCATAGCAACGAGAGGGGAGAGTGTTGTCTACATACCCTCGTAGACCGTAAGCGGAAGCGTTATATCAACGCGGTTGATGTAGTCGTACGTCTTCACGATCCGACCGATCCAAGCACCAAAAGCATGACACCTCCGAGTTCTGCACACGTTCGGCTCGGTGACGTCCTCGCCTTCTCGATCCAGCAAGAGGGGCGAAGTATTAGATGAGTTTCGGCAGCACGACGGCGTGGTGACGGTGTTGGTGAAGAACAATCTTCGCAGGGCTTCGCCTAAGCACTACGAAAACTATGATGGAGGATAAACTAGAGGAGACGGGGTTGCCGGCACACGGCTTGGTGTTTCTTGATGTGTCTTGGGTGCTAGCCCTACCCCTCTATTTATATGTTGAGCCTTGGGGTCGAAACTTGGAGTAAAAGCCTCCACAAAGTCGGTTTCACCCGAAAGGCAAGAGTCCTTCTCGGACTCCAAGGCCAGACGCTAGGGTTCCCGGCGTCTGGACCTAGACGCCAGGGACCCTGGCGTCTGGCCCCTGGACTCCGCAAAACTTCCTTTTGCGCATTCCAAAAACCTCGTGGGCTGTCCCCTTTGGCCCAGATAAAGTGTTCTCGTGCCCAAACATTTCGGGAAACATCCGGAACCCCTTCCGATGGATTCCGGAACCTTTCCGGAGATCAAACACTACTATCCACATATCAATCTTTACTTCCGGACCATTCCGGAGTTCCTCGTCATATCCGTGATCTCATCCAAAACTCCGAACAACATTCGGTCACCAACATACATAACTCGTAGTACTATATCGTCAACGAACGTTAAGCGTGCGGACCCTACGGGTTCGAGAACTATGTAGACATGACCAAGACACCTCTCTTGTCAATAACCAATAGCGGGACCTGGATGCCCATATTGGCTCCTACATATTCCACGAAGACCTTTATCGGTCAGACCGCATAACAACATACGTTGTTCCCTTTGTCATCGGTATGTTACTTGCTCGAGATTCGATCGTCGGTATCTCAATACCTAGTTCAATCTCGTTACCGGCAAGTCTCTTTACTCGTTCCGTAATACATCATCTCGCAACTACCTCATTAGTTGCAATGCTTGCAAGGCTTAAGTGATGTGCATTACCGAGAGGGCTCAGAGATACCTCTCCGACAATCGGAGTGACAAATCCTAATCTCGAAATACGCCAACCCAACAAGTACCTTCAGAGACACCTATAGAGCACCTTTATAATCATCCAGTTACATTGTGACGTTTGGTAGCACACAAAGTGTTCCTCCGGTAAACGGGAGTTGCATAATCTCATAGTCATAGGAACATGTATAAGTCATGAAGAAAGCAATAGCAACATACTAAACGATCGATTGCTAAGCTAATGGAATGGGTCAAGTCAATCACATCATTCTTCTAATGATGTGATCCCGTTAATCAAATGACAACTCATGTCTATGGCTAGGAAACTTAACCATCTTTGATCAACGAGCTAGTCAAGTAGAGGCATACTAGTGACACTTTGTTTGTCTATGTACTCACACATGTATTATGTTTCCGGTTAATACAATTCTAGTATGAATAATAAACATTTATCATGATATAAGGAAATAAATAATAACTTTATTATTACCTCTAGGGCATATTTTCTTCACTTCGAATGTCTCATCCAGCTTGATGCTGAAGCGCCTATTATCAACAAGGAAATTTCTGTCGCACAAGCCGCGTTGGTCTTCACAGTGTTCGCACATAATGAAATATTTTTCATCGTCAGACGACATTTCCTATGTTCATATAGGTGAAACATTAAACACTTACTATCTAACATTAATTAATATCTAGCTAATTCTAATAGTCATCTAACATTTGACATTAATATCTAACATATATTTCTATCTAATTCATCTAACATTTGACATTAATGTAACATTTATATAAACTAAAAAAATATATAAAAAATTAAAAAAACAGAAAAAATCATTAACAAATAACAAAAAAATCATTAACATTAACATCTAGCTAGTTAAGTTCTATATATAGGTGAAACATTACTAGTTTTATTAGTTCAACTAATTCAAATAGTTCTACTAATTCAACTAGTTCTATTAATTCAACTAATTTAACTAAGCATTTACTAAAAATAAACTAGTTATATTAATTCAACTAGTTCAAATCCCATATACCTAATTAATATCTAGCTAATTCATCTAACAATTGACATTAATATTTAACTTTTCTATCTAATTCATATCTAACATTCGACATTAATCTAACATTCCTATCTAGGTAATTCATCTAAAAAACAGAAAACAAAAAATAAATAACAAAATTGTGCGTGCGTGCGTGTGTGTGTGTACGAGCGGGGGCGACAGCGTACGGGCCGCGGCGCGAGACGATGGGGACGGCCGGGGCGTGCGACGACGGGGACGGGGACGGCCGGGGCGCGCGACGACGGGGACGGGGACGGCCGTGGCGCGTGCGACGACGGGGACAGGGACGGCCGAGGCGCGCGACGCCGGGGACGGCCGGGGCGCGACGACGGCGACAGGGACGGCGCGCGATACAGGGCGGGGCATGGGCGGCACGAAGACGAACATGAACTAACTGAAAATTTTCGTAAGTGTTGTATATATAGGAGAGGCCTTTAATACCGGTTGGAGCCACCAACCGGTACTAAAGGCCAACTTTGGCCAGGCCAAGAGACGGGAAGAGCAGGCCATTAGTACCGGTTGGTGGCTCCAACCGGTACTAAAGACCACCCTCTAGTACCGGTTGGAGCCACCAACCGGTACTAATGGTGGTGCGCTGCCACCCGCCGTGCACAAAATTTAGTCCCACCTTGCCTGGCGAAGGGCAGCCGCACTGGTTTATAAACCCAGCCGCGGCTGCCCTTTTGAACTCCTCTATAAAGCAGGCTTTTGGGCCTAACTACGGTGCGCTGCCCTGTGAGCCTGCTGGGCCTAAAATTGCACGTCCGTGGTCAAGCAGGCCCACAGGTCAGCGCCCCAAATTTTTTTATATAGTTTTTTCTTCTATTTATTTCTGAGTAGTTTTTTCATATAGTTTTTTTCTTTTCTGCTTTATTTATTTTCTTCTATTTATTTCTGAGTAGTTTTTTATATAGTTTTTTTCTTTTCTGCTTTATTTATTTTCTTCTATTTATTTCTGAGTAGTTTTTTTATATAGTTTTTTTTCTTTTCTGCTTTATATATTTTCTTCTATTTATTTCTGAGTAGTTTTATTTTTGCAAAGTTTCGATTTTTTCTTTTCTGCTTTATTTATTTTCTTCTATTCATTTATTTTTATATACCATGCCGGTGTAACAGATGAGTTTTCGTCCGAAACCGGCCCTGATACTTTGAAAGAGATTGTCCAGTTTGTACACGAAATGCATCTAGTTTTTGCCGTAACAGAAGAAGTCCGGAGTTGTATAATAAGTTTTTAGAAATAAAAAAGAGACGCAATGCTCGTTAGTTAGCTTCAAGCCTTTCGAAATAGTGTAAACTGCACAGCACATAGCTCCGTGCAGTCTACCCTATTCCTCAAGGCTTGAAGCTAAGCAACGTGCAGGTGAGCATTGAGCCTCTTCTTCATCGTCTCTGCACTCAGGGCTTATAAACCGCTCCTAGTGCCTCTCTCTTCGTGAGGTGGGACTAAAAAACAGCTTACTAAGAAACTCTAGTACTGGTTCATGCCATGAACCGGTACTAAAGGTGCTCGTGGGGCCCCAGCCTGACCACAGCCTGACACAACCTCATTAGTACCAGTTCGTGGCACGAACCAGTGCTAAAGGTTTGCCACGAACCGGTACTAAAGAGCTCCTCCCGCCTAGCCGTTGGAACCGGCACTAATGGACACATTAGTGTCGGCTCAAATTCAAACAGGGACTAATGTGTCTCATTTTGTAGTGCTTTTCAATTTCAGGGTCATTTAGCTCAAAACAAATCATTAAATGCATGAAAAATAGCAAATGATGGCAGAAATGGTTGAATGTTGATGGCGTCGCTTTGAATGGTGCATACTGAATGCACAAAAAGTCTGGAGTTGTAATAAGTTAAAAAAAATGAAATGCTTTTGTAACAGATGAGTTTTCGTCAGAAACCCGAATACTTCGAAAGAGATTGTCCAGTTTGTAAACGAAGTGCATCCAGTTTTTGCCGTAACCCTCTCTACTTTTTTGCACATACTATGTGGGTGAAATGATGATACCATGCCAAGTTTCAACTTTTTCAGAGTTCATTTGTAGTGCTTTTCAACTTCAATGTCATTTAGCTCTCAAAACAAATCATTAAATGAATGAAAAATAGCAAATGAAGGCAGAAATTGTTGAAAGTTGATGGCGTCGCTTTGAATGGTGCATACTGAGTACACAAAAAGCCTGGAGTTGTAATAAGTTTAAAAAAATGAAATGCCTTTGTAACAGATGAGTTTTCGTCAGAAACCCGGATACTTCGAAAGAGATTGTCCAGTTTGTAAACGAAGTGCATCCAGTTTTTTCCATAACCCTCTGTGCTTTTTTGCACATGCTATGTGGGTGAAATGATGATACCATGCCAAGTTTCGACTTTTTCAGAGTTCATTTGTAGTGCTTTTCAATTTCAGGGTCATTTAACTCTCTAAACAAATCGGTAAATGACTGAAAAACAACAAATGATGTCAGAAAGGGTTGAAAATTGATGACGTCGCTTTGAATGGTGCATACGGAACGCAAAAAATATAAGAGCATTTAGATCATGATCTTATATTTCTTTAAAGTCTGAATTGTCAATATGATCTTATACATCAAAAATACTTTGATCATCAATGATCTTTTTGTGTACAATCTGAATTATCAATATGAGTCCTCAATGATTTGTAAACCGGTGAAGACTCATATTGTGGCCACAAATTCTACACATAGAGTTCAATGAAGACCAAGTGCTTGTGATAGTTAGAGAAGTAACATATTTAACACTACAGGAATCAGCTACTTTGCCATCTGCCACGGCAGACGGCAAAGGCATGGATGGTTGACGGCAAAGGACTGTTGGGGAACGTTGCAGGAAACAAAAAAATTTCTACGGTTTCACCAAGATCCATCTATGAGTTCATCTAGCAACGAGTGATCGGATGCATCTACATACCTTGTAGATCACGAGCGGAAGCGTTCAAAGAACGGGGATGAGGGAGTCGTACTCGACGTGATCCAAATCACCGGAGATCCTAGCGCCGAACGAACGGCACCTCCGTGTTCAACACACGTACGGACAGCGTGACGTCTCCTCCTTCTTGATCCAGCAAGGGGGAAGGAGAGGTTGAGGAAGATGGCTCCAGCAGCAGCATGACGGCGTGGTGGTGGTGGAGAAGCAGTACTCCGACAGGGCTTCGCCGAGCTCTACGGAGAGGGAGAGGTGTAGCGGGGGAGAGGGAGGCGCCAAGACTCAAGGGTGCGGCTGCCCCTCCCTCCCCTCCCTTTATATAGGCCCCCTAGGGGGGGGCGCCGGCCCTGGAGATCCCATCTCCCAAGGGGGGCGGCGGCCAGGGGGTTGGAGTACCCCCCAAGGCAAGTGGGGCGCCCCCCCACCCTAGGGTTTCAACCCTAGGCGCAAGGGGTTGGGCCAAGGGGGCGCACCAGCCCACTATGGGCTGGTTCCCCTTCCCACTTCAGCCCATGGGGCCCTCCGGGATGGGTGGCCCCACCCGGTGGACCCCGGGATCCTTCCGGTGGTCCCGGTACAATACCGGTGACCCCCGAAACTCTCCCGATGGCCGAAACTGCACTTCCTATATATAATTCTTCACCTCCGGACCATTCCGGAACTCCTCGTGACGTCCGGGATCTCATACGGGACTCCGAACAACTTTCGGGTTACTGCATATTCATATCCCTACAACCCTAGCGTCACCGAACCTTAAGTGTGCAGACCCTACGGGTTTGGGAGACATGTAGACATGACCGAGATGGCTCTCCGGTCAATAACCACCAGCGGGATCTGGATACCCATGTTGGCTCCCACATGCTCCTCGATGATCTCATCGGATGAACCACGATGTCGAGGATTCAAGCAACCCCGTATACAATTCCCTTTGTCAATCGGTATGTTACTTGCCCGAGATTCGATCGTCGGTATCCCAATACCTCATTCAATCTCGTTACCGGCAAGTCACTTTACTCGTACCGCAATGCATGATCCCGCGACCAGACACTTGGTCACTTTGAGCTCATTGTGATGATGCATTACCGAGCGGGCCCAGAGATACCTCTCCGTCATACGGAGTGACAAATCCCAGTCTTGATCCATGTCAACCCAACAGACACTTTCGGAGATACCCGTAGTATACCTTTATAGTCACCCAGTTACGTTGTGACGTTTGGTACACCCAAAGCACTCCTACGGTATCCGGGAGTTACACGATCTCATGGTCTAAGGAAAAGATACTTGACATTGAAAAACTCTAGCAAACGAATTATACGATCTTGTGCCATGTTTAGGATTGGGTCTTGTCCATCACATCATTCTCCTAATGATGTGATCTCGTTATCAATGACATCCAATGTCCATAGTCAGGAAACCATGACTATCCGTTGATCAACGAGCTAGTCAACTAGAGGCTTACTAGGGACATGTTGGTGTCTATTTATTCACACATGTATTACGATTTCCGGATAACACAATTATAGCATGAATAAAAGACAATTATCATGAACAAGGAAATATAATAATAATGCTTTTATTATTGCCTCTAGGGCATATTTCCAACAGTCTCCCACTTGCACTAGAGTCAATAATCTGGTTACATTGTGATGAATCGAACACCCATGGAATTCTAGTGTTGATCATGTTTTGCTCTAGGGAGAGGTTTAGTCAACGGATCTGCTACATTCAGGTCCGTATGTACTTTACAAATATCTATGTCTCCATCTTGAACATTTTCACGAATGGAGTTGAAGCGACGCTTGATGTGTCTGGTCTTCTTGTGAAACCTAGGCTCCTTGGCAAGTGCAATAGCTCCAGTGTTGTCACAGAAGAGTTTGATTGGCCCCGACGCATTGGGTATGACTCCTAGGTCGGTGATGAACTCCTTCACCCAAATTGCTTCATGTGCTGCCTCCGAGGCTGCCATGTACTCCGCTTCACATGTAGATCCCGCCACGACGCTCTGCTTGCAACTGCACCAGCTTACTGCCCCACCATTCAAAATATACATGTATCCGGTTTGTGACTTAGAGTCATCCAGATCTGTGTCGAAGCTACCGTCGACGTAACCCTTTACGACGAGCTCTTCGTCACCTCCATAAACGAGAAACATTTCCTTAGTCCTTTTCAGGTACTTCAGGATATTCTTGACCGCTGTCCAGTGTTCCTTGCCGGGATTACTTTGGTACCTACCTACCAAACTTACGGCAAGGTTTACATCAGGTCTAGTACACAGCATGGCATACATAATAGAACCTATGGCTGAGGCATAGGGGATGACACTCATCTCTTCTATATCTTCTGCCGTGGTCGGACATTGAGCTGAGCTCAATTTCACACCTTGCAACACAGGCAAGAACCCCTTCTTAGACTGATCCATATTGAACTTCTTCAATATCTTATCAAGGTATGTGCTTTGTGAAAGACCTATGAGGCGTCTTGATCTATCTCTGTAGATCTTGATGCCTAATATATATGCAGCTTCTCCAAGGTCCTTCATTGAAAAACTCTTATTCAAGTAGGCCTTAATGCTGTCCAAGAGTTCTATATCATTTCCCATCAAAAGTATGTCATCTACATATAATATGAGAAATGCTACAGAGCTCCCACTCACTTTCTTGTAAACGCAGGCTTCTCCATAAGTCTGCGTAAACCCAAACGCTTTGATCATCTCATCAAAGCGAATGTTCCAACTCCGAGATGCTTGCACCAGCCCATAAATCGAGCGTTGGAGCTTGCACACTTTGTCAGCATTCTCAGGATCGACAAAACCTTCCGGCTGCATCATATACAATTCTTCCTTAAGGAAACCATTAAGGAATGCCGTTTTGACGTCCATTTGCCATATCTCATAATCATAGAATGCGGCAATTGCTAACATGATTCGGACGGACTTTAGCTTCGCTACCGGTGAGAAAGTCTCATCGTAGTCAACCCCTTGAACTTGTCGATAACCCTTAGCGATAAGCCGAGCTTTATAGATGGTCACATTACCATCCGCGTCTGTCTCCTTCTTAAAGATCCATTTATTTTCTATGGCTCGCCGCTCAACGGGCAAGTCAGTCAAAGTCCATACTTCGTTTTCATACATGGATCCTATCTCGGATTTCATGTCTTCTAGCCATTTGTCGGAATCTGGGCCCGCCATCGCTTCTTCATAGTTCGAAGGTTCACTGTTGTCTAACAACATGATTTCCAAGACAGGGTTGCCGTACCACTCTGGTGCGGAACGTGTCCTTGTGGACCTACGAAGTTCAGTAGCAACTTCATCTGAAGTTTCATGATCATTATCATTAATTTCCTCTCTAGTCGGTGCAGGCACCTCAGGAACATTTTCTTGAGTTGCGCCATTTTCCGGTTCAAGAGGTAATACTTCATCAAGTTCTACTTTCCTCCCACTTACTTCTTTCGAGAGAATCTCCTTCTCGAGAAAGGATCCATTCTTGGCAACAAAGATCTTGCCTTCGGATCTGAGGTAGAAGGTATACCCAATAGTTTCTTTAGGGTATCCTATGAAGACGCATTTTTCCGACTTGGGTTCGAGCTTTTCAGGTTGAAGTTTCTTGACATAAGCATCGCATCCCCAAACTTTTAGAAACGACAGCTTAGGTTTCTTCCCAAACCATAATTCATACGGTGTCGTCTCAACGGATTTCGACAGAGCCCTATTTAAAGTGAATGCGGTAGTCTCTAAAGCATAGCCCCAAAATGATAGCGGTAAATCGGTAAGAGACATCATAGATCGCACCATATCTAATAGAGTGCGATTACGACATTAGGACACACCATTACGCTGAGGTGTTCCAGGCGGCGTCAGTTGTGAAACTATTCCACATTTTCTTAAGTGTGTGCCAAATTCGTGACTCAAGTATTCTCCTCCACGATCTGATCGCAAGAACTTGATTTTCCTGTCACGTTGATTCTCAACCTCACTCTGAAATTCCTTGAACTTTTCAAAGGTCTCAGACTTGTGTTTCATTAAATAGACATACCCATATCTACTCAAATCATCAGTGAGGGTGAGAACAGAACGATAGCCACCGCGAGCCTCAACACTCATTGGACCGCATACATCAGTATGTATGATTTCCAATAAGTTGGTTGCTCGCTCCATTGTTCCTGAAAACGGAGTCTTGGTCATTTTACCCATGAGGCATGGTTCGCACGTGTCAAATGATTCGTAATCAAGAGACTCTGAAAGTCCATCCGTATGGAGCTTCTTCATGCGTTTGACACCTATGTGACCAAGGCGGCAGTGCCACAAGTATGTGGGACTATCATTATCAATCTTACATCTTTTGGTATTCACACTATGAATATGTGTAGCATTACGCTCGAGATTCATTAAGAATAAACCATTCACCATCAGAGCATGACCATAAAACATATCTCTCATATAAATAGAACAACCATTATTCTTGGATTTAAATGAGTAGCCATCTCGTATTAAACGAGATCCTGATACAATGTTCATGCTCAAACTTGGCACTAAATAAAAATTATTGAGGTTCAAAACTAATCCCGTAGGTAAATGTAGAGGTAGCGTGCCGACGGCGATCACATCGACCTAGGAACCATTCCCGACGCGCATCGTCACCTCGTCCTTCGCCAGTCTCCGCTTATTCCGCAGCTCCTGCTTTGAGTTACAAATTTGAGCAACTGCACCGGTATCAAATACCCAAGAGCTACTACGAGTACTGGTAAGGTACACATCAATTACATGTATATCACATATACCTTTCGTGATGCCGGCCTTCTTGTCCGCTAAGTATTTGGGGCAGTTCCGCTTCCAGTGACCACTTCCCTTGCAATAAAAACACTTAGTCGCGGGCTTGGGTCCATTCTTTGGCTTCTTCCTGGCAGCTTGCTTGCCGGGCGCGGCAACTCCCTTGCCGTCCTTCTTGAAGTTTTTCTTACCCTTGCCTTTCTTGAACTTAGTGGTTTTATTCACCATCAACACTTGATGTTCCTTTTTGACTTCTACCTCTGCTGATTTCAGCATTGCAAATACTTCAAGAATGGTCTTTTCCATCCCCTGCATATTGAAGTTCATCACAAAGATCTTGTAGCTCGATGGAAGCGACTGGAGGATTCTGTCAATGACCGCGTCATCCGGGAGATTAACTCCCAGCTGAGTCAAGCGGTTATGTAACCCAGACATAGTGAGTATGTGCTCACTGACAGAACTATTTTCCTCAATCTTACAGCTGAAGAACTTGTCGGAGACTTCATATCTCTCGACCCGGGCATGAGCTTGAAAAACCATTTTCAGCTCTTCGAACATCTCATATGCTCCGTGTCTCTCAAAACGCTTTTGGAGCCCCGGCTCTAAGCTGTAAAGCATGCCGCACTGAACGAGGGAGTAATCATCGGAACGTGTCTGCCAAGCGTTCATAACGTCTTGTTCTGCAGGGAGAACATGTGCTTCACCTAGCGGTGCTTGTAGGACATAATCTTTCTTGGCAGCTATGAGGATGATCCTCAGGTTCCGGACCCAGTCCGTATAGTTGCTGCCATCGTCTTTCAGCTTGGTTTTCTCTAGGAACGCGTTGAAGTTGAGGACAACGTTGGCCATTTGATCTACAAGACATATTGTAAATATTTTAGGCTAAGTTCATGATAATTAAGTTCATCTAATAAAATTATTCAATGAACTCCCACTTAGATAGACATCCCTCCAGTCATCTAAGTATAACATGATCCGAGTTAACTAGGCCGTGTCCGATCATCACGTGAGACGGACGAGTCAACGTCGATGAACATCTTCATGTTGATCGTATCTTCTATACGACTCATGCTCGACCTTTCGGTCTTCTGCGTTCCGAGGCCATGTCTGTACATGCTAGGCTCGTCAAGTCAACCTAAGTGTTTGCATGTGTAAATCTGTCTTACACCCGTTGTATGTGAACGTTGGAATCTATCACACCCGATCATCACGTGGTGCTTCGAAACAACGAACTGTCGCAACGGTGCACAGTTAGGGGGAACACTTTCTTGAAATTATTATGAGGGATCATCTTATTTACTACCGTCGTTCTAAGTAAACAAGATATAAAACATGATAAACATCACATGCAATCAAATAATAATAGTGACATGATATGGCCAATATCACATAGCTCCTTTGATCTCCATCTTGGGGCTCCATGATCATCTTGTCACTGGCATGACACCATGATCTCCATCATCGTGTCTCCATGAAGTTGCTCGCCAACTATTACTTCTACTACTATGGCTAACACGTTTAGCAATAAAGTAAAGTAATTTACATGGCGTTTTTCAATGACACGCAGGTCATACAAAAAATAAAGACAACTCCTATGGCTCCTGCCGGTTGTCATACTCATCGACATGCAAGTCGTGATTCCTATTACAATAGCATGAACATCTCATAAATCACATATATATCATTCATCATTCATCACAACTTTGGCCATATCACATCACAAAACACTTGCTGCAAAAACAAGTTAGACGTCCTCTAATTGTTGTTGCAAGTTTTACGGGGCTGCAATAGGGTTCTAGCAAGAACGTTTTCTTACCTACATGGAAGCCACAACATGATCTGTCAACTTCTATTTACCCTTCATAAGGACCCTTTTCATCGAATCCGCTCCAACTAAAGTGGGAGAGACAGACACCCGCCAGCCACCTTATGCAACTAGTGCATGTTAGTCGGTGGAACCGGTCTCACGTAGGCGTACGTGTAAGGTTGGTCCGGGCCGCTTCATTCCACAATACCGCTGAAGCAAAATAAGACTAGTAGCAGCAAGAAAGTTGACAACATCTACGCCCACAACAAATTGTGTTCTACTCGTGCAAAGAGAACTACGCATAGACCTAGCTCATGATGCCACTTTTGGGGAACGTTGCAGAAAACAAAAATTTTCCTATGGTTTCACCAAGATCCATATATGAGTTGATCTAGCAACGAGTGATCGGATGCATCTACATACCTTGTAGATCGCGAGTGGAAGCGTTCAAAGAACGGGGATGAGGGAGTCGTACTCGATGTGATCCAAATCACCGGAGATCCTAGCGCCGAACGGACGGCACCTCCGCGTTCAACACACGTACGGATATCGTGACGTCTCCTCCTTCTTGATCCAGCAAGGGGGAAGGAGAGGTTGAGGAAGATGGCTCCAGCAGCAGCACGATGGCGTGGTGGTGGTGGAGAAGCAGTACTCCGACAGGGCTTCGCCGAGCTCTACGGAGAGGGAGAGGTGTAGTAGGGGAGAGGGAGGCACCAAGACTCAAGGGTGTGGCTGCCCCTCCCTCCCCTCCCTTTATATAGGCCCCCTAGGGGGGGGCGCCGGCCCTGGAGATCCCATCTCCCAAGGGGGGCGGCGGCCAGGGGGTAGGAGTACCCCCCAAGGCAAGTGGGGCGCCACCCACCCTAGGGTTTCAACCCTAGGCGCAAGGGGTTGGGCCAAGGGGGCGCACCAGCCCACTATGGGCTGGTTGGTTAGCCATACACTTCACATGTTTCTAGCGATTCACATGGCATCATCAAATGATACAAGTCTTGGATAAGAATCTACAACGCACTAGAACGCCCTTGTTGACGATTCTTTACTGCGACAGCATCTAGGGTTCCTCGAATAATGCGATATCTCACACCGGGTAAATCCTTAACCCTTCCTCCTTCCCACTTCAGCCCATGGGGCCCTCCGGGATGGGTGGCCCCACCCGGTGGACCCCCGGGATCCTTCCGGTGGTCTCGGTACAATACCGGTGATCCCCGAAACTCTCCCGATGGCCGAAACTGCACTTCCTATATATAATTCTTCACCTCCGGACCATTCCGGAACTCCTCGTGACGTCCGGGATCTCATCCGGGACTCCGAACAACTTTCGGGTTACTGCATATTCATATCCCTACAACCCTAGCGTCACCGAACCTTAAGTGTGTAGACCCTACGGGTTCGGGAGACATGTAGACATGACCGAGATGGCTCTCCGGTCAATAACCACCAGCGGGATCTGGATACCCATGTTGGCTCCCACATGCTCCTCAATGATCTCATCGGATGAACCACGATGTCGAGGATTCAAGCAACCCCGTATACAATTCCCTTTGTCAATCGGTACGTTACTTGCCCGAGATTCGATCGTCGGTATCCCAATACCTCGTTCAATCTCGTTACCGGCAAGTCACTTTACTCGTACCACAATGCATGATCCCGTGACCAGACACTTGGTCACTTTGAGCTCATTGTGATGATGCATTACCGAGTGGGCCCAGAGATACCTCTCCGTCATACGGAGTGACATATCCCAGTCTTGATCGATGTCAACCCAACAGACACTCTTGGAGATACCCGTAGTATACCTTTATAGTCACCCAGTTATGTTGTGACGTTTGGTACACCCAAAGCACTCCTACAGTATCCGGGAGTTACACGATCTCATGGTCTAAGGAAAAGATACTTGACATTGAAAAACTCTAGCAAACGAATTATACGATCTTGTGCTGTGTTTAGGATTGGGTCTTGTCCATCACATCATTCTCCTAATGATGTGATCTCGTTATTAATGACATCCAATGTCCATAGCCAGGAAACCATGACTATCCATTGATCAACGAGCTAGTCAACTAGAGGCTTACTAGGGACATGTTGGTGTCTATTTATTCACACATGTATTACGATTTCCGGATAACACAATTATAGCATGAATAAAAGACAATTATCATGAACAAGGAAATATAATAATAATGCTTTTATTATTGCGTCTAGGGCATATTTCCAACAAGGTATTTGCCGTCAGCCGCTGACGGCAAATTTCGGAAGGACTTTGCCGTCCGCCGAATGATGTCAGCCGACGTCACTACACGGCAGGTCTTTGCCGTCCGCCACTGTAGGCAAAGTTTTTAGTCTTTGCCGTCAGCCACTGTAGGCAAACTGACCAAATTGGCCTCTTTGCCGTCGGCTGCTGATGGCAAAGAGCCCTTTGCCGTCGGTGGCATACGGCAAAGAGCCTGCGTATTGTCTCTTTTTTCTGTTTTTTTAATCCAACAATTTTCACAGCAAATATATATGACATATATAGATATATTTAACAGCAAACATATCACATATCCAGCACATAATTCCATATACATATTACATAGCAAAGTTTCATCAACATAGCAAGTCCCATCAAGTTCCATCCATACACATTGTTCCATATACATATTACATAGCAAAGTTTCATCAACATAGCAAGTTCTATCATAGCAAGCTAGATACAATGCAAAGTTTTAGCAAAGAAAAAGCAAGCACTCCGTCATAGCAAGCTAGCTTCCATGAAGTGAGTGAAATCTGCAAAATGGTAAATAAGAAAGTTAGAAATAGGTGAATAGAACAAGAAGAAGACTAGAACAAGAAGTATATGTCATTTATGAGCTAACTTAGGTGAAATGGATCATATATGAGCTAACTAAGTTGAAATGGGTTGTTTATGAGCTAACTTAGTTGAAATGGATCATTTATGAGCTAACTTAGTTGAAATGGGTCGTTTTTGAGGTAACTAAGGTGAAGGACATCGTTTTTGAGCTAACTAAGGTGAAATGGATCGTTTTTGAGCTAACTAAGGTGAAATGGACCGTTTTTGAGCTAACTAAGGTGAAATGGATCGTTTTTGAGCTAACTAAGGTGAAATGGATCGTTTTTGAGCTAACTTAGGTGAAATGGATCATTTATGAGCTAACTTCGGTGAAATGGATCATTTATGAGCTAACTTAGTTGAAATGGGTCGTTTATGAGCTAACTAAGGTGAAATGGATAGTTTTTGAGCTAACTAAGGTGAAATGGATCGTTTTTAGCTAACTTAGGTGAAATGGATCATTGATGAGCTAACTTAGTTGAAATGGGTCGTTTCTGAGCTAACTAAGGTGAAATGCCACGTTTTTGAGCTAACTAAGGTGAAATGGATCGTTTTTGAGCTAACTTAGGTGAAATGGATCATTTAAGAGCTAATTTAGGTGAAATGGATCGTTTTTAGCTAACTTAGGTGAAATGGATCGTTTAGGAGCTACTCTAGGTAAATTGGGTCATTTTAGAGCTAACTTGGATAAACTGGATCATTTATAAGCTAACCTAGGTAAGATGGGTCATTTTGGAGCTAACCTAGGTGAAATGGGTCATTTTGGAGCTAACCTAGGTGAAATGGGTCATTTTAAAGCTAACGTAGGTAAAATGGATCATTTAGGAGCTAATCTACGTAAAATGGGTCATTTTAGAGCTAACTTGGATAAATTGGTCACTTATAAGCTAACTAAGGTAAAATGAGTCATTTTAGAGCTAACTTAGGTAAAATGGATCGTTTATGAGCTAACTAAGTTAATTATGCAATTTTTGACATAAGTAAGCTAAGTACATATCGTTTTAGAGCTAACTTAGGTAAAATGGATGGTTTATGAGGTCAGTAAGCTTATTAAGTCATTTTGGAGGAAAATAAGCTAACTCTAGGTCATTATGGTAAGCATATTGGAGGAAATAAAGCTAAGTATAGGTCTTTATGCATTTGTTAAGCAAAACACTAGAGAAACTTACCGTGGTCACGGAGGTGTAGGAGCGGGCTGGCTCGCGCCGGTAGCTGGAGAAGGATCGTGCGATGCGTTTCTGGAGTTAAGCTGCACCAAAGATCATTTCCAATGTCTCGTTAGCATTATGACACTCAAATGTTAAGACTAGCAAGTAATGTCCATTCAAATTAAACTCACCGTACTCCCAGGAGCAATCACTGGCATCGGCGGAGCGGTCTGACCAGACTTCTCGCACACAGACTGCACATTTGGTTTTCACAACAGTCATACTAGTTAGTAATGAGACTCAAATGTTAAGACTAGCAAGTAATCTGCAGAAGAAACTTACCACAAGGAGCTCGTACATGGCCCTTGCCTGCATGTCATTCCGTGCCCTCTCCTCCTCCAACATCTTTGTCGTCCTCTCCTCCAACTCCCGCTGCCTCTCCGCCGCCTCCACCAGAAGTTTCTCCGTTCTATCTCTCTCACTCTGTATAGCAGCCTGCAACACCACTCACATGACCATTTGTAATCATTGATGGAAGTGCACACAATGTAATGGAGAAAGATAGCCAAGTACGTATAACTAACCTTGAAGGCGAGTTGGACTGGCCGTTCACGAGGCCTTATCTCAGGAGCGGAGCTCGACTGGTGCGCCTTGATCTCCGGGAGAGTGCTAGGACAACGGATAAGTCCATCTCCCATGGCTATGGAGCCATGGGACTTCCCGCCACCAGATATCATCAGCTGCTCTGTATCAATGGGACCCTGGCTTGGGTTAAAGTCCTCCCCTTTCCTCGCCTTCCCCTGATCTCTATATTGCACGAGCTTGTCGTGGGCGGAGATGTTGGTGAACTTCTTTGGATCATCGAGGTCAGACACAGAGAATGCCTTGACTTTCTTGTAAGGGCCAGTGTGGGCCATGGCATACAGGTCGTACACCTCTGGCACCTTATCCGCCTTATTGTAGCGTGCCTAAAAGAGAGAAACAAAGTAAATTAGTAATTAAAGGGCTAAAGCTAGCATGATGAATGAATTGCATGAATCATGAAGCAAACCACATACCCAGTTCCGCCCATACTGAAATAAGTTGGAGCTGCCTTGGTGGTGTGGAACACCTTCCATTTGGGCACGTTTGTCCTTGGCCTCTTTGTGGGTGGCCAGCCATTCTTTTGAGCACCACACATTGACCAACACCTCCCAACAATCCATCCGATCCGCACACCATCTCGGAGGGGCCTAAGTTAGCAAATAGAAACTTGAGCGCTACGGCTATGAATTACTAAATGAAGGAAGTAAGTACAAGCCCTTAAGAATTACCTTCATGTACTTCTCCTTACTCAAGAACTTATCGCGGCACTCCTGATTGCGCTTCTTGATACCACGCCCGGCGTAGTAGTCTCGAACAGCCTGCACCCGAACCTCATGCCGTAAGTTCAGAAGTAGGCGCTTGCACTCCTTGTGGATAACATCTGCCGCCTCCTCCTCGTATCCCTCCTCACACCTGTAGAATGTCTGCAATCAAATGAGACAATATTGATTAGTACAATTAATAACTAGCTAGTTGAAGATTTTTAATTGTGTAAAGGAGCAATTACCCAGAACTTTCTGATCACCACGTCTGCCCTCGTCTTGCACAAGACACCGTCGATAATCTCACCCGGCGGGGCCGGGGCAGCCAAGTAGTGCTCCCAAGTCAATCCAACCTTTGGAAGCCGACCCTCACCAGGCAACGTGACAAACCCTGGGAAGTTTTGCCAAATCAGAACTCCAAGGACGGAGTTGGGCCGGCGGACACTTTCATGGTGGTCCCAACCCCTGCAGCATGACAAGGCCAACACATTATTTATTTGAAGAAACGTGAATGCAGAAGGTACAAAAAGATTAAATGCACTTACGTCTCCCCATCAGGGAAAATCAACCACCTCTGCTCGCGGGTCGCCGGCACGGATGGGAGCCGCGTAGCACCATGCTGGTAGACGTTGCCCCCCTCCTCCCCCTCCTCATCAGTCGGCTCCCCACCATCATCAGCATGGCCACTCGGCTCCCCGCCATCATCAGCATGGCCACTCGGCTCCTCAGGCTGACCCGACCAGTTACCCCATCCAGACGTGTGCTCCTCCGGGGTCTCGTGGGCCCATGTCTCGTGGGCCGAAGGCCCGTCGACCCGAGGCTCGTGGGCCGAAGACCCATGGACCAGAGGCTCGTGGACCGGAGTCCGTGCAGCCTCCTCCTCAGACGAGTCCACCCTAGCAGTCACGTGCTCGGGTGAAACAGCTGGGGGCGACGGCGAGGAAGGCGCCGTAAGAGTCACCCTACCTCCTCTCCCGCGACCACGTGCTCCACCTCCTCTCTTCTTCTTACCTCATCCCCTGCTGGGCACCGTGGTCGATGAAGAAGGGCCCGGCGGTGTTGCCATACTGTCCAGCAACGCTCGGCGGAGAGGTGCGTGTGGAATGGAAGACCTCGCACCACGCGCCGACGAAGAAGGGGCCTCGGCGCGCTCCTGACCAGCGCCCACCATGTTTCAACACCTGCCATGACAAAGAATAACGAAATTAGTACAACATAAAAAAGGTACCGACATGAATAATAATATTTATATCACTTAAGTGTATCATCATCAAGTATAACAGAAAAAAATTGAATACCTGACACTACTAATAATCTCGATCAGTATCATCAATAAATGCATAATCATCATCATCACTATAATCAATGATGGGCTCATAGGGTTCATTGTCATCAACATGTGCAAGGCCACCTTGACGTAATCGGTCAAGCATTGACAGGTCATCTGCAGCAGTAACCTCTTCTTGTTCCGGCTCTTCTTGTTCCTCCTCTGGGGTGATGTCGGATTCATTGTCGCTGTCTACTTCAATGTTTTGGGGTGAAGTATAGTGGTTCTTGAAACGCTTTTTGGAAAGACGTGTCTCTTGGAAGAAGTCTCCTTCATATGTGTCTGGGTTAATGTGAGGTTCATAATCCTCTTCCTTTGGGGGAGAAAGTCTAGCACGTGGCGGCACTTCATAAACGACATCCCAACCTTTCAGATTTGGATTAGTTTGGCAGGCCCACGGTAGATAGAATACTTGGTTCGCCTGTTGAGCCGTAATATAGACATTAGGAACATCTAAATGGGTGCTTTGGTTGATTTCAACTAGCCCTATATGTTCATGAGTCCTTCTAGTCTCCTTCGGCTGAAACCAATAACATTTGAAGACTACGACATTCGGTGGGTTTTCACCATAGAACAGAAGTTCATAAATTGCTTCAACTCTCCCATAATACTCGGTACCTCCTTCGCCGATAGAGATTACAACAACAATTTGTAATTTCGGTCGGCCATTAGGCCATACTGATAAGCGATACCCGTTGAGCAATATGTAACTCTATCAGTGGCAAAACCCTGAGGTAATGGACACAGACTAATGGCATATAAAGCCCAAATATCTAAATAATTTGGATGCATACCATGAGTATTGTTTTTGTTAACACCTAATGACTACCTTCCTGCGCCGATAGCAGAATACACAACATGTAAGACTCGGGTCAGCATAGATAGCTCTTTCATAAGAACGCAAGCATACCCATGTGATGCGACTGCAAATAGTCAAAACCGTAGCGACTTCTCAATCGGCGCATAGACTCGATTACTACAAGTTAATAAAGATTTGCATACACACAATAAAATAGAAATTACCGTTGTTTACCAAGAAAACCATACCTTGCTGCACGACAATCCTTTTGGATCTCGCGCCATCCGAAGAATATAGCGAATATCGACTGATGACATTCCCAAAGAGATACAGAGCATTCAAGTAGAAATGAAGAAGTTTTGAAACAAGTACACGAGAACTACCAATTACGCCACAAATGGTCCCCATTCTTTAATCGTATCCAAGATAATACTGGAGTGAACACTACCATGGTGAGAAGCCCTTGAATATGCTGAGGTGATCCGACCCCTTTTTAGTCCGTCCACATTAAACCGACGGCTCGATATGCAAATGACGATTGGCTTCAAATCAGGGGGCCGTACATAAGTTTGCCGCCATAATCCAGATAAGCCAGCCATTAATGCTCAAATTTAACGGTAATAATACGAAAGCGCTTCCGCATCCCTCAGATTGGTATCGAAAAACACAACTGGGATGTCTGTCTCTCACACCCCATACCGTGTCTACCACAATATAACCTGGAAGACTTGCAAATGGGACAATAGTTCAAGTCCGCATAGTCAAGCCTAAATAAGGCACATCCTTTCTCACAGGCATGTATCTTCTCATAGGGCATCTTCAGTGCACGGAGGATTTTGTCCGACTGGTACAGGTTTGCAGGCATTACATGGCCTTTGGGTAGAAAGCGTCCAAATACTGTCATAATTGCGTCATAGCATTCTCTGCCCAAGTTGAACTGAGCCTTCAGAGCCATTACTTGTGAGATGGCATCCAACTGACAAAGCTCAGTGTGCTCGTGGAGCGGACGTTTTGAAGACTCCAACATTTCATTGAAGGCCTTTGCAGATTCCTCCATCTCCTCGTCCGAATCCCGAGCATCATCATAGTCTTGCACCATGTTTTCCATCCCGGTACCATGCTCGTCGGTGCGACGACGATCCACCTCAGCTCGGTCACGTTGGGCAGACTCACCATGAAATGTCCACACCGTATAATCGGGCGTAAAACCACTCTTCTGCAGGTGTTTGCCCATTTCAGCCTCTGTCTTCTTTTCCCAATTGCCGCACCGGAAACAGGGGCACCAGGTTTTCTTTTGGCCATTTGCAAATGCGGCTTGCACAAACCCCTTAGTTTTTGTGAACCATTCAGCGCTCCATTTGTTCTGACCAGTGTGACCGGTATACATCCAAGCACGGTCACTCATCTTGACTTTCAGAGCTACTGGACACACAACAATTATATATGTAATTCACCATGTATATATTCATCAGTTGATCTACTTTGTCAATTTTATTACGTCCATGCAACCTACACTCTAATAGGTAATGATAGGTCCTAATCCCACCCGTGTATGTGTAGATTGGGTTCATTTTCCCATGCTATGCTCCGGATCCGACGCAAAATTTCGGCAGCACCTCCCCGCTGTTCTCCTGATACACGTCTCTGCAATAAACAGAGAGGATGTGTACCCGGAGAACAACAGGGGAGGCACTGACGAAATATATGCGTCGGATCCGGAGCAAAGCATATGGGAAAACGAACCCAATCTACACATACTCGGGCTGTCCATGGATAGCGTTGGACAATTCGAAAGAATCAAGGTTATAAATATGCAAATGCATGCATATTTATAACTATGACGCTTTCGAACGGGAGACACATATTGGTTACGCATACTGATGATTCAAGACACATATATAGCTAGCTATCAAGTTTCATCGGAATAGATCAAATAATTAATGGGGGAGGAGGACATGTCATTTGTGCTCACCCACGAACGAAGGGGCAGAGCTCGTCAAACGCACGGCGAGGTCGTCGAACACCAAACCTCGCAGCGATGAAACAACTGCACATTTAAAACTACCCGATCAACACAATTAGATATGATGTTTTTCATAACAAAATCGAAAAATATATGACCTAACTAATAATTCACAAATATATGACCCCGTCGGCCTCTGCAAGGCCAAAGAACACCTTTTTGGGAGGGTCGGGATCGGGGTGTCGTGTCGGTGTCGGGTCCGTGTCAGGTTGGAGGTCGCGTGCTGGGTCCGCGTGTCGGGTAAGCCGTGTCGGGTCGGGTCTGGTTCGGGTTCGTGGGTGGTGTCGGGTCGGGTCGTCAGGCTCGGGGTCGGGTCGGCAGCTCGGTCCGATCGGTTCAGGCGGGCGGGATCTTCGTCCGGGGGGTCGCTCGGGGTGCCGTTCGTGTCGGGTCTGGCCGGCTTCGGGCAGGGTCGGCTCGGTGTCAGGGTCGGGTCGGGGGTCGGTTCGGTCGGAATGTCGGTGGGGCCGTCGCGTGTCGTGGGGCGGTCGCCGGTCGGGTCGGGCGGGTCGCGTCGGTCGGGTACCTGTGTCGGGCGGTTTTCCTTCTTCTCTTTCTTCTTCCTTCTTCTTCTTCTTCTTCTTCTTCTTCCTCTTTTTCCTCTTCTTCTTCTCCTCCTCTCCTCTTTTCTTCTTCTTCTTCTCTCTTCTTCTTCTTTTCTTCTCTTTCTCCTCCTCCTCTTCTTCTTCTCCTTCCTTTCTTCTTCTCTCCTCTCTCTTCTTCTTCTTTCCTAAAACTAAACTAAACCTAAACCTAAAACTAAAAAAACAGAAAAAAAAACTAAATCTAAACCTAAAACTAAACTAAAACTAAAACTAAATCTAAACTAAACATAAACCTAAAACTAAAAAAAAGAAAAAAGGAAAAAAGGAGGAGAGCTCACCTGGGAGGAGGGGGGCGGGGCGGCCTGGGCCGGAGGAGGGCGGGGCGGCCGGCGGCGGCGCGGGCGGCAGTGGCGACCGGGCCCGGCCGGGGCGGGGGCGCGGGGGGGCCGGGGCGCCGGGGCGCGGCGGCGCCCAGACGGCAGGGCGGCGGGGGCGACGGGGCGGGGGGCCGGTGGGGCGCCGGGCGGTAGTGGCGACGCGGGGGGGGCGGTGGGGCGGCGCGCAGGGTGGTGGGGCGACGGGACGGCGGCGACTGCTGGGGGCGGCGGCGCGCGTGTGAAGAAGAGAAAGAGAGAGAGAGGGGGCGGGGTGGGGCGCGGCCGTTAACGTTAGTGGGGCCCCTCCCTCTTTGCTGTCCGTCCCCCTTTATCGTCCGCTTATTTTCTCTTTGTCGTCCGCTAGCGAACGGCAAAGAGGGGGGGGCGTTAGGTTTTTTTAAGCAGCTCGTCAGTGGGGCCCCCTCCCTCTTTGCCGTCCGCTAGCGGACGGCAAAGAACTGGCTGATGGCAAATTAGGTCTTTGCCATCAGCCAGTTCTTTGCCGTCTGCTTTTTGGTAGCTGATGGCAAAGAGCTTCTTTGCCGTCCGCTAGCTGACGGCAAAGAGCTTCTTTGCCGTCCTCTAGCTGACGGCAAAGAGCTGGCAGATGGCAAAGGACCTGATTCCAGTAGTGTAAGGTGGTAAAAACCTTGTTAGGGGAGCGAGGTGGGACTAAAAACAGCTTGCGTAACCTCATTAGTACCGGTTTGTGGTACGAACCGGCACTAAATGGTGATGGTGGGGCCATAGCCTGACCGCAGGCTGCCACAACCTCTTTAGTACCGGTTTGTGGAATGAACCAGTACTAAAGGTCGTCGATGAACCGGTACTATTGATCGCCACCACGAATCGGTACTATTGATCCCATTAGTGTCAGTTCTGTTACAAACCGGGACTAATGTTCTTCACAATTGACCCTTTTTCTACTAGTGCATTGTCATGTCGAAGAATCATCCCTGCCGCCGCTGGACCAGACTCCCCTGAAAAGGACCCATCCACTGACAGAGCAACATAATCAGTGGGAGGAGGCAGCCAAAGCTTAGGAGCTGCGACCACTCTTACTTCAGGCAAAGTCCAATCAGCAACCGGCATTTTACCCTTAATAATTTCCTCTGTGGTATACTTACTAGCATCTCCAATAGACTACATATAACTCTCCAAAATGTCCACCGTAGCAGCCACCAGGGGAACCTCTTTATCATGAGTAAGATCATTCTGTAATTGCCAGATGCGCCATATAAGCATAGGGATGGCACCCGCAAGGTTTGGGTACGGGTGGAGCCACCCCATACCCTTACCCGTCCCATTTAAGCTTACCCACCACCCGTACCCATACCCGCTAGTGGGTACAAAATTTTCCCATACCCGTCACCCGACAGGGTAAATTGGTACCTGTGGGTAAAAATATCCATGTTTCAATAACATCAATTTGAATGAAACATAATCATAAACAACAACATACAATCATAATTTATAAACAACAACACATAATAATATTCATACATACTTATAAACAACAACACATCATAAACACAACACATTTTATAAACATCAACACTTTCTTGTAAACAACAACAAATCAAAGCATCAAAACATAGTCATAAAAATAATAGCACATAGTCATACACTTTACATTCACAAACTCACGACAAAGGGTAGAGGTAATTTTTCCGTACTTGTTAGAATTTATAAGGGTACATGGGTATGCGGGTATGGGTTATATGATCTCGTACCAATACCCACGCTACCCGATGGGTTTGAGATTTCCCTTTTTACATTCCCATGGGTAACTTTTTATGCCATACCTTTACCCTAATAGGGTTTTTATCCGCAGGGTACATGGGTAATGGGTACCCATTGCCATCCCTATATAAGCATAAGAACATGGTCACGATCGGCACCGTTACAATTAATCAGCAGGTTTAACAATCACTCTTTCCCACTGTTAATAAGGAGGTGGTCACAGGGGGAGCGACCAGACGCGCCTCATGGCCTCCCAAATGCTACGTGCATGGTTGCATGCAACCAATGCATGGTAGCTATCTTCCTCCACAATGCCATAGAGGGGGCACGTCCCACGCGACACGAGATGCCTATACTGCATGCACGCCATAGTAGCCAACACACCAGTCGTCGCTTGCCAAGCCATATGTTTCATGCATAAAGGAACACAAGAATTTCAAATAAGATTCCAAATGGATCGATTCCCATTGGGACTAGTGATCGATGCCCTGCCGGTGAACTGTTCATCATGCACGGCCGTCGCCAGGTAGTACGCACTTTTCACGGAAAAACGCCCGTTCTTCTCCGGATGCCATGCAAAGAAATCTTGACGTTGTCTTGGTGAAGTACGGATTTTCAGAATTTCACGGACATCCAACGGCCAAAATGGTCATACAAGCATTGCACCATCAAAGCACCATTATCATCAAGAAAATCAGACACACGGTTGAATCGACAGTTCCCTTTCGGTGTGACGGGCTGAAAACTATCGCCTCGAGGAATCCAAGGATCCCTCCAAGTACATATTGATGAACCATCTCCAACCCGTCAAATGATGCCTTTTTAACCAGTTCCAGACCATGTTCAATTCCTTTCCAGACTGCTGAAGAGTTTCCTGTAAATGTTGTGTCCAATAAATTCCCATTGGGATAGTACTTCGCTCGTAATAATCGTGCACACAAACTTTCCGGATTATCAAGGATTCACCAGGCCTACTTTGCGAGTAGCGCTTGGTTAAAGGCTTGCATGTCAAGGAAACCCATACCATCCTTGGACTTTGGTAGCCTCATCTTGTCCCAACTTAACTAAGACATATTTCATTTTCCTTTGTCCACACCCCATCAGTATTGCCGCATTAATCGTGTAACACTATTAGAGAAAAGCCTAGCAGTAGCGCGTGTTGACACGCACTACTACTATACCTACTTAGCAGTAGCGCTTCCCATACCAGCGCTACTGCTAAGTGCTTTAGCAGTAGCGTTTTCCTGTCCAGCGCTAAAGAGCGCTACTACTATATTTTCTCATATATATTTTTGCTACGTATTTGCGATGTTTTTGTATAGGTTTTATACAGTATTCTAATCATATCATAAACATGCAATATGCTCATCATATCATACACATAATAGTCTCATCATATCATCCAACACAAATCATGTCGTCACATCATAACCACGATCTAGCTATACAAGTTACATGTCATGTCTCATCATACATAATGTAGTACTTCTTGAGGCGTCAGTTCATATCCCTCTCTCACACTAGCATGAACCTAAACTAACTACTTGTTGTCGCTCCAAAACCGAAAACCGGTACACCTGGGCCTGACACTCCGGTCACTCGTCGTATACTACTGGCGTAGCACTTATTCATCATCGATGATCTGTGCACCTGCATCATCACATGTGTCGATGATATGCAACATATATAGTTGAGCAACAGAAAGAGACAGACTTGGCAAAAATAGAAGCAGCATATCATAAGCATAAATAACAAAGTTCGGCATGACCTTTGCTAAAAATTGGACAAATCGAGCACCTGAAATTTGCCAGAACGGAAATGAATCAACATTCCAGCAAAACATAGGGCACTCGGCTTCATTCCCTGGAAACAACAAAAGGCCACTTGGGCACAATCGAACCACTTCAATGCAAATATATAACATGACCACTTCAATGAAAAGATATAATCACAATAATGGAATATGCAAATGAACATCAATGACATATATCATATAACATCAATTCTTTTTTTTTGTTTATAGCTAAATGCCATAGCTACTGTTTTTTATATTTAGCTAAATGATTTTGTTTTTTGTTTAAAGCTAAAAGTCTAGGAAGGGATCATCTTTAAAATAAAACCTGCCTAAATTCTTTATCTTAAAAAATAGTGGTCTTTTCAAAAATCAAAAACCTTTGCAAAATGACCTCACTAAACACTTCTCTGCCTAGGACAGAACCCAAATTCTGTTCTAGCTATTCCCCTCTCTCTCTCTCTCACATTATTTTCTCTAACGCTTCTTTGCCTAGGACAAAACCCAATTAAATTGCAAAGGCACTCAATTTTCTCTAACCCTTCTGGCCGAATGCTCTAAAATAAATTTTTGCTCTAACTTAGCCAACCTAGTTAACCTAGTTTGTTAACCTAGCTAGTTAACCTAGTTTACCTAGATAATTAACCTAATTAAACTAGTTAACCTAGCTAGTTCTCTGTCGAAGCCCTAACTAAATTTTTGCACTAACCTTGATAATTAACCTAACTAAACTAGTTAACCTAACTAGTTCTCTGTCAAATCCCTAACTAAATTTTTGCACTAACCTAGATAATTAACCTAATTAAACTAGTTAACCTAGGTAGCTAGTTATGTGTCCAATGTTTGTGCTATGCATGAGAGAGAGAGGGAGGGAGAGAGAGAGGAGGGGTGGGGCTCATAGAGGATGGCTCCGGTGGTGGCGAGGCAGGCAGTGATGGCGAGGGAGGCAGGGGCGTCTCCGGTGACGGCGAGGGAGGCAGTTATGGCAAGGGAGGCTGGGGCGTCGAGGGTGGCTCCGGTGGCGGCGAGGGCAGCTCCAGTGGCGTTGGGGGCGGCTCCGCTGGCCTCGACGGCGCGCGGCTCTGGTGGCTCCGGGGCATCGACATCGACAGGAGACGGCGGCGAAGTGGGGCGACGGCGAAGTGGGGCGACGGCGAAGTGGGGAGACGGCGGCGAAGTGGGGTGAGGGATTTGGGGGAGAAGTGGTGGCCGGGGGGGGGGGGAGGGAAACCGCGCGG
>NC_053023.1:37086361-37275431 GCF_003073215.2 Triticum urartu | reverse complement strand
ACGGAGCTTACGAGTTTTCTGTTAAGTTTTGTGTTGTGAAGTTTTCAAATTTTTGGTAAAGTTTTGATGGACTACGAAATAAAGAGTGGACAGAACCTGAGTTTGGGGATGCCCAAGGTACCCCAAGGTAATATTCAAGGAAAACCAAGGGCCTAAGCTTGGGGATGCCCCGGAAGGCATCCCCTCTTTCGTCTTTGTTCATCGCTAAGCTTATTTGGAGCTATATTTTTATTAACCACATGATATGAGTTTTGCTTGGAGCATCATTTTATTTTATTAGTATTCGCTTTCTGCTAATTAAAATAATGTTTTTCATCTTTTAGTTCAATAAAAAGGTCAAGTATAGCCTTTGCCATGCTTATTTTGCATGTCTATATGTTGTTGTTTTGAAAACAGAAAGTTTTCTATCATTTTCTGAATTCTTCTGGAAAGTCAGAAGATGGTAAAACCTTGAAATTTCTACACAATGGGTAACAACACATTTTCAACAGTGTGGTAAATTTTCAGAATTTTTGGAGTTAGGGAAGTATGAGTACAATTCCACTCTTTACAGAATGTCCTGTTTTGACAGATTGCTGTTATGTTTGCACTGTTTCCATATGTTTGCTTGTTTAATAATTCTATTTGAGAATAGGAGTATTAAATGTGCAGAGGCATTTAGTATGCAATGTCAAATAATAATTTTAGTGATTTGCTATAGTAGAGAATGATAAGGTTCTGCATTTGATTTATACTAACTTTTCTCAGGAGTTCTTGTTGAGTTTTGTGTGGATGAAGTTTTCAAGATTTAGGGAAACCATCATATAAAAGAAATTAAGGAGACACAAAAGCTCAAGCTTGGGGATGCCCAGGGCATCCCAATAAAATTTTCAAGAAGTCTGAAGCATCTAAGCTCGGGGATGCTCCGGTAGGCATCCCACCTTTATTCATTAAGAATTATCGGTTAGTATCGGTTGAGCCTAAGTTTTTGCTTCTTCACATGATGTGTGCTATTTTTAGAATGTCATTTTATTTTGTTTTGCTTGCTGTTTGAGTAAATTACTTAAAATCTGAAATCTTTTATGAGAGAGAGTCTTCACATAGTTACATAATTATTCAACTACTCATTGATCTTCACTTACATCTTTTTGGAGTAGCTTGTCATTTACTCACGTGCTTCACTTATATCCTATGAGTAAATGGTTGAATGAACTGAATATCATAAATCTGAATTTATATATGTTTCATATGCTTATCCCATGGGGAGTAATGACTTCACATATAAGAAGTAGAGGTGGTAAATTTATTGAAAGTTAGCAAACAAAGTATTGGTCACTTGAACAATTCAATCCGTGAAAGAATATTGAAGGAAAAGAGGTTTCACATATAATATATTATCTTAGACATCTTCTATGATTGTGAGCCCCATTAATTATTTTCAAACTTGATCAAATTAGTTGAAGTTGGACAAGGAAGACAACTTAATGAGTTATGTTTGGGTATATTTGTATAGAAGTTATATTGTTGTAGATCCTCCAACATGTGGTGTTTGTTATTTAGAATCATTTGCTAGCCTGAATTTCTGTACTAAGCGGGAATACTGCTTGTGCATCCAAATTCCTTGAACCAAGTTTCTTACATGAGTGTCCACCATATCTACCTATATGCGGTATTTCCCTGCCGTTCCAAGTAAATTTGCATGTGCCAAACTCTAAACCTTCAAATAATAATCTGTTTTGTATGCCCGGATTGCTCATGTAGCGACGAGGGGTTGTCAGTATCTTCCATGCTAGGTGGGTTATTCTCACAATGAGTGGACTCCGTTGATCATTCACGAGAATATGGTTGGTAATTGGGATGCCCAGACCTATGATCAAAAGATAAAAAACAAAATCACAAATAAATTAAACAAAACTCCCCCGGGATTGTTGATAGTTGGACGGTACCCGTTGTTTCGGACCAACCATGAAATGTGATTATTGGTGGAGGGGGAGTAAAAATTTTACCTTTCTGTTAGGGAACCGCCTATAATGTATCTAGTATGGAAGATATTGGGAACTCTTGGTTGTTATTTTGGCAATGAAAGCATACCTCTCAAAATTATTTTAATCTCCGTTTTAAAAGCTTCGAGCTCTGGCACCTCTCCAAATCCCTGCTTCCCTCTGCGAAGGGCCTATCTTTTACTTTTATGGCAGAGTCGGTAGTATTCCTTCTCATCCAACCTACTCTTTAGTTGGCAAGCATCACGTGGTGGGGAAAGATCTAAGCATATATGACCATTCAAATATATTTGACCATGAATTATTATTGCTGACAATTGTCTATATGATAAATAAGTTGGGAGGCAAAATATTAAGACCCTATCTTTCTCTGTGTTTGATGGATGCTATTTGTTCTAAAAATATGCTTTGAGTGGTAGCAATCATGAAAGACTACATGATAGTTGAGTATGTCGGATTTGCTAAATCAAAACTCTGACATAGACCCTTCCTGAAAATAAGATGAATTGCAATTGTTTGATGACTGAGAACATAGTTTGTTAGTTTTCAAGGAAGTTTATGATCTTTCCTTTAACATGTGAATAGCTTGTTACTTGATCATGAGAGGATTTATGATAGGAGCCACTAATACTATATATAATGATGCTAGAAAATGTGATTGAAATTATCATTGATCAAACTTGTGCACTTGCTAGCATTTCACATCAAAAATTCTGTTGTGGGGCTAAAGGAAGATTTCATTACTCAAGGAGGCTTATCCGCCTTAGACAAGTTTACAATGAAGTCCAAACCCAAGCACAGCCAAACCGTTGTGCGGGGTACTACGGGCGTATGCGGCGAGCACGTGAATGACTATTATGAGAGTGACTAATGTGAGTAAAAGAAATCTCCCTATCGGCAGCAGTTGTAACCCTACGAATCTCCTCCACAAGCAGGCGATGTTGTGACCAGTCCTCAGAATGTGCCATCAACATCAACATTACTTCTCCACTATCCATTTCCACCAAGACAGACAGGTTTGTCCTCTCGAGGGCTAGTGACAAGCCCTCTTTGGATGCCTCTAACTGTACCAGGAGACCATTATCACATGTAAGCAACTCTCTAAAGCTGCAAAATAATCATTCTGCAAGCCCATGCCTCCTCCAGCCGCGTTGGTGGGTGGAACATGACTCCCTTCAGTGTTTAGCTTGGTCTAGCCAGGCCGGGGGGTACCCAACGCAGTTCCTGCCACGGCTCTACTCTGAAATGAGGGGTGTGCATACCCTCATGCAGAACCGTTTCCCCCTTCTCCACAAATCCTTGGCGAGCAGGCACCTGTATAGCGCATTAAAGCCGTCCTCTCGTTCCACACCTCGGAGGCAAATATGAGTAAGCTCAAGGTGGCGAGTAAATTTGTTGGCCCAGGTGGCAAAGGAGTTGGACACAATTCTCCATGCAAACACATGTACCTTAGGGGGAGCAGGGCACCCGCATGTGATCTTCGAGATGGCACGACGACTGTCCGATGCCTGCTCATGGCGGTTGTCGATGGACGCTCGCGCTCGTCCATGGCTAAGTGATATGTGGATCGAATGGTGAAGATGCCATTCTTCACCCATGCCTAGGCAATGATGTCGTCGGTGAAGCGGGGCGACGTGCGATGAATGCTTGTGATGGTGTCTACGTCCGTCGGGAGGAAGTGGCATCTAATAAGATCCACGCGCCATGTGCCGGACTCATCCAATTGTTAATTTATCAACTTCATATTCTGAAATCAATATCATTAGATGCATCAACAAGTTAATTTTCATACTGTGCATCTTAAGTATTGTAGATGTTGATCGTTTTAGTTAAATTTGATCGAATTTTATGAAGTTTGATCTAATTTCTAATACAAATGGAGTAAAGAGAGAATGTACCAATTGATTCTCACACAAGAAGAGAAATTGCATATCTGTATAGAAGTTATATTGTTATAGATCCTCCAACATATGGTGCTTGTTATTTAGAATCTTTTGTTAGCATAAATTTCCGTACTAAGCGGGAATACTGCTTGTGCATCCAAATTCCTTGAACCAAGTTTCTTCCATGAGTGTCCACCATATCTACCTATATGCGGTATTTTCCTGCCGTTCCAAGTAAATTTGCGAACTCCGGAGGAGGGCGAGCTTGCGTGGCTGTGACGGAAGGAGAGGCGGCCGGTATTAGACAGTGGTTGTAGCCCCAGATGAGCCAGGTTCTGGAAGGGAGCATAGTCCTGGGCCACCTGGGACTAAGCAACAGGGTGCCGGCGGGCCCAAGGAGCTGGAAGGGGACGCAACTCCTGGAGTAGTGTTGAAGACCAAGATGCACCGGGATGGACGGCCATCAAGTAACCGGCAGGGTGGTGGTGGTGCGGAGACATCGAGGAGCTAGTGAGCCAGAGGAGCCTGAAAGAGCGCAGCTCCCCGGGCTTGTCGGGTCCGAGACCGCGCCAGCCGGCCATGAACACAGGAAAGGGACGCAAGTCCATGGCCGCTAGGCTGAAGCCGTCCCTGTGGGGTGGTGGTGGTGTTGGAGGCGATGGTGTTGAAGGGGCCTCGCACGCAGCTACATTCCTGACCGACGAGCAGCAAGAAATAGGCACCGTCGGGAGGACAAGCCGCCTCCGAAGAGGTCGGCCCGAAACTCGGGCAGGAGGGTGGGCGGGGGAGGGGGTAGCCTCGCAAGCAAGGCACACCCGGCCGCCATGGCCGGCCGGCCGGAGAGCACTATAACCTGCTGGGAGGAGCACCCAAATCACGTCCTGGGCGAACGGGGGCCAACACAGGGGGTGCGGCCGCGGCAAGCCATGCGTGCCACCAGCTGGCAGGGGAATCTGGGGGGGCTACAGTCGCCGGTGGAGGTCGCCGGAGCCGCTGAACCAGATATCTGGGTTGGGGGAGGAGTGGTGGAGGGCGAGGGATTGGGGCTCGAGGGAATGAGAAATGGCACCGCCGCTGCCATCCCAGGGCTCGGCGCGAATTCGCCGGCCGGCCCTCCGTCGGCGGCAACGTGGGGGTGCGTGGAGAGTGGGTGCCCTGCCGGGGGCGGCTAGGGTTTCCCCCGAGTCGCCCGGCACGGGGCGACGCGGGGGTCTGGCGGAGGGTGGGTCACCAAGTGTTAATTCACAAGTTGCCGAGACCATAGCAATAATTTCAAGTACAAATGAATGTCTTATCGCCCACCAACCACAGTTTGGCGCTTCCTCATAAACTTGTCTTGGCCAAAATTCATAAGTGACCAAGATTTTAGGGAAAAAATATCAACACTCACAAAAAAATTGTGGGGCTAAAGGAAGATTTCATTACTCAAGGAGGCTTATCCGCCTTAGACAAGTTTACAATGAAGTCCAAACCCAAGCACAGCCAAACCGTTGTGCGGGGTACTACGGGCGTACGCGGCGAGCACGTGAGTGACTATTATGTGAGTGACTAATGTGAGTAAAAGAAATCTCCCTATCGGCAGCAGTTGTAACCCTACGAATCTCCTCCACAAGCAGGCGATGTTGTGACCAGTCCTCAGAATGTGCCATCAACATTGACATTGCTTCTCCACTATCCATTTCCACCAAGACAGGCAGCTTTGTCCTCTCGAGGGCTAGTGACAAGCCCTCTTTGGATGCCTCTAACTCTACCTGGAGACCATTATCACATGTAAGCAACTCTCTAAAGCTGCGAAAATAATCATCCTGCAAGCCCATGCCTCCTCCAGCCGCGTTGGTGGGTGGAACATGACTCCCGTCAGTGTTTAGCTTGGTCCAGCCAGGCCGGGGGATACCCAACGCAGTTCTTGCCACGGCTCTACTCTGAAATGAGGGGTGTGCGTACCCTCATGCAGAACCGTTTCCCCCTTCTCCACAAATTCTTGGCGAGAAGGCACCTGTATAGCGCATGGAAGCCGTCCTCTCGTTCCACACCTCGGAGGCAAATATCAGTAAGCTCAAGGTGGCGGGTAAATTTGTTGGCCCAAGTGGCAAAGGAGTTGGACACAATTCTCCGTGCAAACACACGTACCTTAGGGAGAGCAGGGCACCCGCATGTGATCTTCGAGATGGCACGATGACTGTCCGATGCCTGCTCATGGCGGTTGTCGATGGACGCTCGCGCTCGTCCATGGCTAAGTGATATGTGGATCGAATGGTGAAGATGCCGTTCTTCACCCATGCTTAGGCAATGATGTATTCGGTGAAGCGGGGCAACGTGCGATGAATGCTGGTGATGGTGTCAACGTCCGCCGGGAGGAAGTGGCGTCTAAGAAGATCCACGCACCATGCGCCGGACTCATCCAATTGTTAATTTATCAACTTCATATTCTGAAATCAATATCATTAGATGCATCAAGAAGTTAATTTTCATATTGTACATCTTAAGTATTGTAGATGTTGATCGTTTTAGTTAAATTTGATCGAATTTTATGAAGTTTGATCTAATTTTTATTACAAATGGAGTAAAGAGAGAAAGTACCAATTGATTCTCACACAAGAAGAGAAATTGCATATTTGTATAGAAGTTATATTTTTATAGATCCTCCAACATATGGTGCTTGTTATTTAGAATCTTTTGCTAGCCTAAATTTCTGTACTAAGCGGGAATACTGCTTGTGCATCCAAATTCCTTGAACCAAGTTTCTTCCATGAGTGTCTACCATATCTACCTATATGCGGTATTTTCCTGCCGTTCCAAGTAAATTTGCATGTGCCAAACTCTAAACCTTCAAATAATAATCTTTTTTGTATGCCCGGATCGCTCATGTAGCGACTAGGGGTCGTCAGTATCTTCCATGCTAGGTGGGTTATTCTCACGATGAGTGGACTCCACTGATCATTCACGAGAAAATGGCTGGTAATTGGGATGCCCAGTCCTATGATCAAAAGATCAAAAACAAACTCGAAAATAAATTAAACAAAACTCCCCCAGGATTGTTGATAGTTGGACGGTACCCGTTGTTTCGGACCAACCATGAAATGTGATTGTTGGTGGAGGGGGAGTAAATTTTTTACCTTTCTGTTAGGGAACCGCCTATAATGTATCTAGTATGGAAGATATTGGGAACTCTTGGTTGTTATTTTGGCAATGAAAGCATACCTCTCAAAATTATTTTAATCTCTGTTTCAAAAGCTTCGAGCTCTGGCACCTGTGCAAATCCCTGCTTCCCTCTGCGAAGGGCCTATCTTTTACTTTTATGCAAGAGTCAGTAGTATTCCTTCTCATTCCAACCTACTCTTTAGTTGGCAAGCATCATGTGGTGGGGAAAGATCTAAGCGTATATGACCATTCAAATATATTTGATTATGAATTATTATTGTTGACAATTATCTATATGATAAATAAGTTGGGAGGCAAAACATTAAGCCCCTATCTTTCTCTGTGTTCGATGGATGCTATTTGTTCTAAAAATATGCTTTGAGTGGTAGCAATCATGGAAGACTACATGATAGTTGAGTGTGTGGGATTTGCTAAATCAAAGCTCTGACATAGACCCTTCCTGAAAAGAAGATGAATTGCAATTGCTTGATGACTGAGAACATAGTTTGTTAGTTTTCAAGGAAGTTTATGATCTATGCTTTAACATGTGAATAGATTTTTACTTGATCATGAGAAGTTTTATGATAGGAGCCACTAATATTATATATAATGATGCTAGAAAATGTGATTGAAATTATCATTGATCAAACTTGTGCACTTGCTAGCATTTCACATCAAAAATTCTGTTTTTATCATTTACCTACTCGAGGATGAGCAGGAATTAAGCTTGGGGGTGCTTGATACATCTCCAACGTATCTATAACTTTTGCTTGTTCCATGCTATTATATTGTCCATCTTAGATGTTTTATATGCATTTATATGCTATTTTATATGATTTTTGGGACTAACCTATTAACCTAGAGCCCAGTGCCAGTTTGTGTCTTTTCCTTGTTTTTGAGTTTCGCAGAAAAGGAATATCAAACGGAGTCCAATTGAGCTGAAAATTTACGGTGTTCTTTTTATGGACCAAAAGAATCCCCCGAAGCTAAATAATTGGGCCAGAAGAGCCACGAGGCCTCCACAAGGGTGGAGGGAGCGCCCTACCCCCCCCCCCCCCCCCCCCCCCCCCCGCCCGCGCTCCGCGCTCTCTCGCACAAGGGCGAAGGGCGTGCCCTCCAACCTTGTGGTTGACTCGTGGACCCCCCCTGACGTGAAACCGACACCAAAAATTCCTATAAATATAGAAACCCCAGAAAAGAAACCTAGATCGGGAGTTCTGCCGCCGCAAGCCTCCGTAGCCACCAAAAACCAATTGGGACCCTATTCCGGCACCCTGCCGAAGGGGTAAATCATCACCGGTGGCCATCTTCATCATCCCGGTGTTCTCCATGACGAGGAGGGAGTAGTTCACCCTCGGGGCTGAGGGTATGTACCAGTAGCTATGTGTTTGACCACTCTCTCTCATGTTCTTGATTTTGCACGATCTTGATGTACCTCGAGCTTTGCTATTATAGTTGGATCTTATGATGTTTCTCGCCCTCTAATGGATTGAGTTTTCCCTTTGAAGTTATCTTATCGGATTGAGTCTTTAAGGATTTGAGAACACTTGATGTATGTCTTGCATGTGCTTATCTGTGGTGACAATAGGATATTCACGTGATCTATTTGATGTATGTTTTGGTGATCAACTTGCGGGTTCTGTGACCTTGTGAACTTATGCATATGGGTTGGCACACGTTTTCGTCTTGACTCTCCGGTAGAAACTTTGGGACACTCTTTGAAGTTATTTGTCTTGGTTTGAATAGTTGAATCTGAGATTGTGTGATGCATATCGTATAATCAAACCCGCGAATACTTGTGGTGACATTGGAGTATCTAGGTGACATTAGGGTCTTGGTTGATGTGTGTCTTAAGGTGTTATTTTAGTATGAACTCTAGGGCTGTTTGTGGCACTTATAGGAATAGCCCAATAGATCGATCAGAAAGAATAACTTTGAGGTGGTTTCATACCCTACAATAATCTCTCCGTTTGTTCTCCGCTATTAGTGACATTGGAGTGACTCTTTGTTGCATGTTGAGGGATTATTATATGACCTAATTTTGTTATCATTGTTGAGAGAACTTGCACTAGTGAAAGTATGAACCCTAGGCCTTGTTTTAAAGCATTACAATACCGTTTTCGCCCACTTTTACTACTTGCTACCTCGCTGTTTTTATATTTTCAGATTACAAAAACCTATATCTACTATCCATATTGCACTTGTATCACCATCTCTTCGCCGAACTAGTGCACCTATACAATTTACCATTGTATTGGGTGTGTTGGGGACACAAGAGACTCTTTGTTATTTGGTTGGAGGGTTTGAGAGAGACTATCTTCATCCTACGCCTCCCACGGATTTATAAACCTTAGGTCATCCACTTCAGGGAAATTTGCTACTATCCTACAAACATGTGCACTTGGAGGCCCAACAATGTCCATAAGAAGAAGGTTGCGTAGTAGACATCATCGGGCGTTTGGCCGGAGTTGCGACTGCAGGAAGGTGAGCCGTGCTCGACGCTGAAAGAGGCATCGGGCGCCGCTGGACGTACGAACTCCGGAGGAGGGCGAGCTTGCGTGGCTGCAACGGAAGGAGAGGCGGCGGGTATTAGACAGTGGTTGTAGCCCCAGATCAGCCAGGTTCTGGAAGGGAGCATAGTCCTGGGCCACCTGGGACTAAGAAACAGGGTGCCGGCGGGCCCAAGGAGCTGGAAGGGGACGCAACTCCTGGAGTAGTGTTGGAGACGAAGATGCACCGGGATGGACGGCCAACCAAGTAACCAGCAGGGTGGTGGTGGTGCGGAGACACCGAGGAGCTAGTGAGCCAGAGGAGCCGGAAAGAGCGCAGCTCCCGGGGCTTGTCGGGTCCGAGACCGCGCCGGCCGGCCATGAACACAGGAAAGGGACGCAAGTCCATGGCCGCCGGGCTGAAGCCGTCCCTGTGGGGTGGTGGTGTTGGAGGCGGTGGTGTTGAAGGGGCCTCGCACGCAGCTACATTCCTGACCGGCGAGCAGCAAGAAATAGGCACCGTCGGGAGGACAAGCCGGCGCCGAAGAGGTCGGGCCGAAACTCGGGCAGGGGGGGCGGGGGGGGAGGGGGTAGCCTCGCAAGCAAGGCACACCCGGCCGCCATGGCCGGCCGGCCGGAGAGCACTATAACCTGCTGGGAGGAGCACCCAAATCACGTCCTGGGCGAACGGGGGCCAACACAGGGGGTGCGGCCGCGGCAAGCCATGCGTGCCACCAGCTGGCAGGGGAATCTGGGGGGGCTACAGTCGCCGGTGGAGGTCGCCGGAGCCGCTGAACCAGATATCTGGGTTGGGGGAGGACTGGTGGAGTGTGAGGGATTGGGGCTCGAGGGAATGAGAAATGGCACCGCCGCGCCATCCCAGGGCGGCGCGAATTCGCCGCCGGCCCTCCGTCGGCGGCAACGTGGGGGTGCGTGGAGAGTGGGTGCCCGGCCGGGGGGCTAGGGTTTCCCGAGTCGCCCGGTCGGGCGACACGGGGGTCTGGCGGAGGGTGGGTCACCAAGTGTTAATTCACAAGTTGCCGAGACCATAGCAATAATTTCAAGTACAAATGAATGTCTTATCGCCCACCGAACCCAGTTTGGCGCTTCCTCATAAACTTGTCTTGGCCAAAATTCATAAGTGACCAAGATTTTAGGGAAAAAATATCAACACTCACAAAAAAATTGTGGGGCTAAAGGAAGATTTCATTACTCAAGGAGGCTTATCCGCCTTAGACAAGTTTACAATGAAGTCCAAACCCAAGCACAGCCAAACCGTTGTGCGGGGTACTACGGGCGTACGCGGCGAGCACGTGAGTGACTATTATGTGAGTGACTAATGTGAGTAAAAGAAATCTCCCTATCGGCAGCAGTTGTAACCCTACGAATCTCCTCCACAAGCAGGCGATGTTGTGACCAGTCCTCAGAATGTGCCATCAACATCGACATTGCTTCTCCACTATCCATTTCCACCAAGACAGGCAGCTTTGTCCTCTCGAGGGCTAGTGACAAGCCCTCTTTGGATGCCTCTAACTCTACCTGGAGACCATTATCACATGTAAGCAACTCTCTAAAGCTGCGAAAATAATCATCCTGCAAGCCCATGCCTCCTCCAGCCGCGTTGGTGGGTGGAACATGACTCCCGTCAGTGTTTAGCTTGGTCCAGCCAGGCCGGGGGATACCCAACGCAGTTCTTGCCACGGCTCTACTCTGAAATGAGGGGTGTGCGTACCCTCATGCAGAACCGTTTCCCCCTTCTCCACAAATTCTTGGCGAGCAGGCACCTGTATAGCGCATGGAAGCCGTCCTCTCTTTCCACACCTCGGAGGCAAATATCAGTAAGCTCAAGGTGGCGCGTAAATTTGTTGGCCCAAGTGGCAAAGGAGTTAGACACAATTCTCCATGCAAACACACGTACCATAGGGGGAGCAGGGCACCCGCATGTGATCTTCGAGATGGCACGACGACTGTCCGATGCCTGCTCATGGCGGTTGTCGATGGATGCTCGCGCTCGTCCATGGCTAAGTGATATGTGGATCGAATGGTGAAGATGCCGTTCTTCACCCATGCCTAGGCAATGATGTCTTCGGTGAAGCGGGGCGACGTGCGATGAATGCTGGTGATGGTGTCAATGTCCATCGGGAGGAAGTGGCGTCTAAGAAGATCCACGCGCCATGCGCCGGACTCATCCAATTGTTAATTTATCAACTTCATATTCTGAAATCAATATCATTAGATGCATCAAGAAGTTTATTTTCATACTGTGCATCTTAAGTATTGTAGATGTTGATCGTTTTAGTTAAATTTGATCGAATTTTATGAAGTTCGATCTAATTTTTAATACAAATGGAGTAAAGAGAGAAAGTACCAATTGATTTTCACGCAAGAAGAGAAACTGCATATTTTGGATCGTTGAAAGATGCGGACTGCTATAAATAAATATAGTGAACAAGTCATGTAACATGGTTTCGTGTTGTACATGGTAATCACGTCAGATTAAACAGTCTGTAAGGTCCCCGGGTTCGACCCCGGGCGAAGCCAAACTTTTTCAGACTTTTTCAGGTAAACAAACACTAAAAAGGAACAAAGCAAAAATAAAAATTCCATGGCCCATGCAGGCCTCGAAGCTGCGACCTTCGCGTTATTAGCATGACGCTCTAACCAACTGAGCTAACAGACCAATTTACATGCCATAGAAGTTCCTTTTTTATATTTAGTAAATAGGCTTGCAACTCGTTCTTTCAAATAAAAACAGGTGGCATGCACGTCGCTTTATGGTGCTCATAGTAACAGATTAAAGATGAAAACTCATCAAACCGGAACTCATAGACACAGCTCAATCAGGCCTGGATTCCCAACTCAACTCAGGTCGGGAAACCTAGGAATGAGATATGGGGGCATTATGACTAGAGGCGAAAGTGGAGAACATCGGGATGCGGTCCCCGAACCACTTTTTTCCGCTGTAAGGAACTGCGTGTGAGAGAGTGTATGTGCCTAAAAACAATGAGTAACATATATTTAATATCAATGCACTAAGAAAGTAAGAAGTAATGTTTGAGTGCAGCGATTCGGTGCCCAGGCTCATCTACACCCGATCAAAAAAATATGAAAAAATACTAGAAAAATTCCAATTTTTTTCCCATGGTAGATAATTTATTGCGTGAGGTTCGCTCCAAATATTAGCTCATTTGGACATCTGAGTAACTCTCAGCAAAAAAGACAAATCGTGTCAAAACAGTATGTGAACAATAAACTGTTTTACAGACCCTGAATTTGTTTTTTTTGCCGAGAGTTTCTCAGTTGTCCAAATCATTTGAAAATTGGGCCGGATCTCACGCACCAAATTTTCTACCATGGGAAAAAAATTGGAATTCTTTGAATTTTTCTAGTATTTGTTTTAAATTTTTGATTCAACACGTGTGCAGATGAGCCCGGGCTCAGAAAAGGATTTTCGTTGGTGCTTTCACGCAAATAAAGAAACAACGTTTGAATCGCGGGAAGATATTGCCCCAAATAGATGTCAGGAGTGCAGCCTTTTGGTGCTCAAGTTCCATGGAGCTTATTTAAAAAGAAAAAAGAAAACTCACATTTTAAAGTTTTAGAAAAAATATAAAAATATTACACATTGACATATGGATGTGTACTATATGTGTGAAATTTTTCATGAGAAAATACATTGACACTCGAGCTACACAAAATTGACAAATTCCGACTTTTAAAGAAGTGGACAGTGCAAATACATTTATTTGTCAGTGTGTAAATTTTATCAGAATCTTTTGTAACGTCGAAATACGATTTTTCGATGTTTATACCAACTAAATTTATTGCACAAACCTGTCCAATTGGTTTTGTGGAGTAGTTGGTTATCATGTCAGCCTAACACAATGAAGGTCACCGGTTCAATCCCGGACAAAGCTATATTGTTTTTACTATTATTTTTGTGCACATTATTAAAAATAAATGAAATAAGAAATAAAAAATACGCCCCGAAATGCAAAAAAATCATGGCCCATGCAGGTCTCGAACCTACGACCTTCTAACTAGATGAGCTAATAGGCCATTTTGGTTTTTTTATAGCTTCTCTAATACTCCCTCTGTCTTGTTACTTGTCACAGAAATGAATGTATCTTCATTTCCGCGATAAGTAATTCGGGACATAGGGAGCACTCCTTTATGAAAATAGAGGATGAGCGACCCCGGCTACCAGAAGAAACAAAGTGATATATTGCACATTTGAGAGCATCTACCCTTTCTCTAAAACTTAACCCCCCAAACTTTAACACATTAAGTCCAATGGTACAAATAAATTGTGCACGTGGTTCTTTTCCTGAAACTCAACTCAATTTTTTTTTGTTAATTCTTCCATCATTTTGTTTACATTCTCCATTCAAACTTGATATTTGCACAACATATTACTTCAAAACTTCATAATTCCAGTGCACAAATTTCAACAACATTTTAAATTAAATGTACTCATATGTAAACATTCAAATTCAAACATACCATATGGTTCCAATGAAGTGATAATTCAAATAAAACATGATAAAGTATAAAAGTAAAAGTGTTGTGAAGTTACACTTATTTAAATATTCAAATCCAAACACACCATAGGACCGCGGTTCACTTCATCAATGGACTCACACTGATTTCTCCCACTGCGTTCCTTCTCAATGTGAACCAAGGATCTGTTGGGAAACGTTGCATGGAAAACAAAAAATCTCTATGCACACGCAAGATCTATCCATGGAGATGCATAGCTATGAGAAGGGGAGAGCATCTTTGTACCCTTGAAGATCGCTAAGCGGAAGCATTTATCAACGCAGTTGATGTAGTCGTACACCTTCACGATCCGTCCCGATCAAGTACCGAACGTACGGCACATCCGCGTTCAGCACACGTTCAGCTCGATGACGTCCTCGCCTTCTTGATCCAGCAAGATGGGCGAGGTAGTAAATGAGTTCTGGCAGCACGACGGCGTGGTGACGGTTTTGGTGAAGAACAATCTCCGCAGGACTTCGTCAAGCACAACGGAAACTATGATGGAGGATAAACTAGAGGGGACAGGGTTGCCGGGACACGGCTTGGTGATTCTTGATGTGTTCCAGGTGCTAGCCATGCCTCTCTATTTATATGTTGAGCCCTCGGGTCGAAAATTGGAGAAAGAGCCTCCTCAAAGTCGGTTTTGCCCGCAAGGAAGAGTCCTTCTCGAACTTCCAGGACCAGACGCCAGAGTCCTTGGTGTCTGGCCCAAACGCCATGGGCCTCGGCGTCTGGCCCAGGGCCAGATGCCAGGGTCTCTGGCGTTTGGCCCTCTGGCCTCCGCAAAACTCCTTTTGGACCGACCTAAAGCCCCGTGGGCTTTACTCCTTGGCATAATCATATCATCCTATATATCAATATTTACCTCCAGACCATTCCGGAACTCCTCCTCATGTCCGTGATCTCATCCGGAACACCGAACAACATTCGATCACCAATATACATAACTCATATAATACTATATCGTCAACGAACGTTAAGCGTGCGGACCCTATGGGTTCGAGAACTATGTAGACATGACCGAGACACCTCTCTGGTCAACAACCAATAGCGGAACCTGGATGCCCATATTGGCTCCTCATATTATACGGAGATCTTTATCGGTCGAACCTTATGACAACATACGTAATTCCATTTGTCCATCGGTATGTTACTTGCCCGAGATTCGATCGTCGGTATCTTCATACCTAGTTCCATCTCATTACTGGCAAGTCTCTTTACTCGTTCCGTAATACATCATCTTGCAATTAACTCCTTAGTCACTTTGCTTGCAAGGCTTCTTATGATGTGTATTACCGAGAGGGCCCGGAGATACATCTTCGAAACTCGGAGTGACAAATCATAATCTTGATCTATGCCAACTCAACAAACACCTTCGGAGATACATGTAGAGCATATTTATGATCACCCAGTTACGTTGTGACGTTTGATAGCACACAAGGTATTCCTCTGGTATCCGAGAGTTGCATAATCTCATAGTCGAAGGAATATGTACTTGACATGAAGAAAGCAATAGCAATAAAGTGAATGCTCAATATGCTAAGCTAACGGATGGGTCTTGTCCATCATATCATTCTCCTAATGATATGATCCCGTTATCAAATGACAACACATGTCTATGGTTAGGAAACCTTAACCATCTTTGATCAACGAGCTAGTCTAGTAGAGGCTTACTAGGGACACGGTATTTGTTTATGTATTCACACATGTATTTAAGTTTCCGATCAATACAATTCTAGCATGAATAAAAAACCTTTATCATGAATAAGGAAATATAAAATAACAACTTTATTATTGCCTCTAGGGCATATTTCCATCAAGATCACGCTTCTCAATAGCTTGTGAATGGTGTTGAAAATAACTCGGTGCAGGCGAAATCGCCACCTAAATTAAGTCTTCTTTGGATAAATTGGATTCGACACAAAATAATCTTTAAAGATCTTGGCATGACGATCTTCTACCCTATCTCAATGAATGTGAATGTGGCTGAACTGAGAACCACGTCTCATTCTCCTCCGTGCTTCCTCTTGAATTATCACAATCATTGCATCTCGAAATCACCATCATCTCTTTTGCCTCCTACGATGAGGTGTCCTTAAAATACATCTCCAATAACCTTTTCAAGTAGACAATGCAATGCCAAACCATCAGTTCGATTGAAAAGTGAACAAATACGAAGAAAAGGGTAAAATACCTTGGGGGAATCCGTCGAGCACTTCAAGAGTGGTGAGAGCCACAAAGGCTGGCATGTGCAGTATCGAGAGTTGTCGAGGACGAAAACGAAAAGGGGAAGCTTGGAATCCGAATGCACGAGAATCCTGACCTCGACGTGGTCGTACACGCTACCAATGAAGCTCATGGCGGCGCAACTCTGAAGTGCAGAAGATGGTGGCGTGTACGCGAGATGGATGCATGTAGCTCACGCGCGGGTCTATTTCTCCCTCCTGCTCCTCTGGCAGTTCCGTTGTCGATCAATCGGGGTGCCGCCGTAACCTTAATCGAGTGGGTGTAAGTGAGGAGAAGGTGGGGTAGGTCGGCAGGGTTGCGAGGGACTTGACGGAGTGGGGGCGCGCCCCCATCGTCTGAGAAAGAGAGAGAAAAGTTTGAGGACAAAAGACTTTTCATTTTGTGCTTTAACTTAAAATGTATAAATGGAGCCAACTAATTAATGATGGTTATGGGTTCATTCGAACTGGAAATTGATAATTTAAATCTTTTTATTGTAGAATTGTTGCAAGATAACTTAACGATGTGTTCTTTTGATAAATTCTATGCTAGTATACAGTGGTGGAGCTAGACGATGGGTCCGTTTGGATCCTCCTTGTGCTCGCATGGTCAATATTGGCACGCCAAATAATTGCCAGAGGATTCGTCTGCCAATCACTTGTCAAAATTGGACAAGATCCAAAAAAGGTCAATGTGAAGTCAACGCCAAATATTTGGCCGGGTTGCTTGGGGCGCTGAACCAAACAGACCCTATACCTTCCTGCTGAGGGCAAAAGACAAACCATAGTGTTGGGGGACAGGGGAGGGCAAAGGCTAATTTTTTGCCCATGTAAGACCTCCTTTTTTTCAAAAATTGGTTCAAAGTTGGGGGATGGGGGGCACTGGCCCCCTCATGTTAACACATAGCTCTGCCTCTGCTAGTATGTTGGTATGTTGTATTTGTGATGTATATATATTTTTATATCAACTGGACCACCCTGACCGAAAATCCTGGCTACACCACTGCTGCTCCGGCTTTGCCAGGGTGTCCGGACAAGGTCAGTTTAATTAGGTGTCTGTCGACGTCCACTACTCCATCAGGCAGTGGTGTTGTTGATGTTCAGTAGTTGCTTGTTCACGTGCAAGGTTTGTGATTGATTGAGGGCGGATTTGATTCGTATCTCTGACGAGGTCGGACAAGCGATCAACATCTGTGGTCCAAGGAACATGGGGAGAAGCCCCGGCGGACACGCCACAGCGACATTGTCTTCACCATTTACGGAAGGCCACTTCTTCAGCTCGTAAAGCTGCTTCAGCAATGGTGTTTCCTAGGTCCTAAATTCAATGGGCAATGGTATTGCTACTAGACTCCCTTGGGAGGGGGCGCGCGCCACCCTGCGGCCTCCCCTCTCTTTCTCCCCTATGGCCCATGAAGACCCATTACTTCCCTGGGGGGTTTCGGTAACCCCTCGGTACTCTGATAAATATCTGAAACGTCCCGAAACCATTTCGGTGTCCGAATACTATAGTCCAATATATCAATCTTTACCTCTCGACCATTTCGAGACTCCTCGTCATGTCCGTGATCTCATCCGGGACTCCAAACAATCTTCGGTCACCAAAACACATAACTTATAATACAAATCGGCATCGAACGTTAAGCGTGCGGACCCTACGGGTTCGAGAATTATGTAGACATGACCGATACACATCTCTGATCAATAACCAACAGCGGAACCTGGATGCTCATATTGGTTCCTACATATTGTACGAAGATTCGATCGTCGGTATCCTCATACCTAGTTCAATCTCGTTATCGACAAGTCTCTTTACTCGTTCCGTAATGCATCATCCCGCAACTAACTCATTAGTCACACTGCTTGCAAGGCTTATAGTGATGTGCATTACCGAGAGGGCCCAAAGATATCTCTCCGATACTCAGAGTGACAAATCCTAATCTTGATCTATGCCAGCCCAACAAACACCTTCGGAGACACCTATAGAGCATCATTATAATCACCCAGTTACGTTGTGACGTTTGATAGCACATAAGGTGTTCCTCTGGTATTCGGGAGTTGCATAATCTCATAGTCAGAGGAATATGTATAAGTCATAAAGAAAGCAATAGCAATAAAACTTAACGATCATTATGCTAAGCTAAGGATCGGTCTTGTCCATCACATCATTCTCTAATGATGTGATCCCGTTCATCAAATGACAACACATGTCTATGATCAGGAAACTTAACCATATTCGATTAACGAGCTAGTCAAGTAGAGGCATACTAGGGACACTTTGTTTTGTCTATGTATTCACACATGTACTAAGTTTCCGGTTAATAAAATTCTAGCATGAATAATAAACATTTATCATGATATAAGGAAATATAAATAACAACTTTATTATTGCCTCTACAGCATATTTCCTTCAAGTACAACACTAATAGGGATGGATAGTCAATAAGAAAATATAATATTTGAATGAGCAACAGCTCCACATTACTTGATTACTTCAGCGAATCCTGAAATAAAATGGCACCTTGAAAGCAAGAAAAAACTAATTATTTAGAGCTTCTACAGCACCTAAATACGGTTTCCAGCCGACAGATAGACATACACCTGTTTTGCTTACACGCCAGACCCTTTAGAATTTTGCATTGCTCTCATTAACAAACGTAAGACTTGAAGTTTCCAACCTACAAACCAAAACATGATACGATCTGTAAGAACTCCATTTACTCAATTGAATAAAATTTAAGTTAGCAGATTTACAAATAGAACTTAAGAGTTTGATAGCATAAAGATTTCTACAGACATGCTTGTGTATGCTAGGATCGAACAAAACCAAAGGGAACACATCACATTACTGTCCAGAAAAACTAACAAGTTATCAAATTAACATCATACCATTGTGGTTGCATGTAAATATCTGATTATCATGTTACCATGTCGACAATAGGTATCACACACAACCGCTCAGTATATTCAGTTGGTTAGTGAACTCTTCTATCAGTGGGACAATACTAAAATGCCCATTTATTGATCTGCTATAGTCATACCTATGTCAAACAGTCCATTCTACCCTTCTATCGTTTCTCAATTATGCTAAATAAAACGACCAAGATATATAGCAGTACATCCTAACCACAAAAAACCTCTCTACTGAGGGAGGGAGGGAGGGAGAGAGAGGGAGAGAGAGAGAGAGAGAGAGAGAGAGAGAGAGAGAGATTGCTACTGAGACATATTGAGTTTCCAATATTACGTCCTTGCCCAGTCTCAAGCTGTGGAGCAGGTGTGGGTTATTGTGTTGAGCGCCTCATAGTTGTGGTATTGGATGACTATGCGGTGATGATCACAAAGTTAGGATAGTGTGGTCTGAGCTACCTTCTCTTCAGTCGATGCCTATGTTGGGACCAGATTGTCATCGGAGATGTACGTGCGGGATTGCATTTGTCCTTGTAGCCTTGGAGTGTCCATTTTGATCCATGCTTAGATGACGTTGTTCTGTTGCCGCTCATAAAAGGCCCACGACTTGTAGCAGCACACGGTTTGGCAATTAGCATGTGGACAACGATCTGCTGCTGCTCATATCAAGTAAGGCAAGTAAGAATAAAAAAGGATGTTTACCTAATGCAGAGATGCAACAAATGCAAGATAGCACTGTTGAGATTTTTTTTACATAATGGTGTCCATCGACCATCGTCATGGTGTTGTATGGTGTGCACTATGCCAGAAATTATACGGCAAGATCAACTGCATTGCCAGAATTTATAGTGCAACATAGACTAAAATTTCAGCTATCAGTCTGCACCATGCTAGAATTTATACAGCAAGATCGACTAAATTTCATCTATCAAGTTATTAGCTTAACATCCAATTACACATTACGACAACATGCAAGAACACTTAGTTGTGGCTTAGCATGCTCACTATATGATAATAACATCCCAAAAACTAAAGCTTTGTTGCCCTCCTTTTCTCCGTGGTCTCAAAATATGGGTTTAAGATGGTAACAACCAACCATACACTGGTCAATGAAATGAGCCATAACAAAGCCATACCGTACTAAACCATAGCTAGTTGGTCATAATTCACAATGTTGCCTATCATTTAAACACAATTTGGATGAGGAAATAGAAGAAAATTATAGAGCAGAGGAAACCCTCGATGGAAAGGGAAAGTTAGATTCTGCAAACAGGAATCAAGCCAAGCTAACTGAACATGCAAGCAGATGAATTTCATTGATTTTCAGTGCTACTATTGATGGCAAAAGAAAAATGTCAGTCAGCAGAGATAGTACATGTAGTATTGAAGAGAAACATAAATAATCTAAAAACATATAATCAATCGACATTTTGGTCCTTTATAAATGTAGAGAAAATATTCTTCTCATGTCCCACAGGCTATAGTTGTCAGAAAACCCGACTCGGAAAACACACTTCTATATATAAAGGGGAACAACAAATAAGTAGTCATAATCCATAGTGGATGAATACAAAACAGATACATGTATTGCAAGGTGCATCAGTACTTCAAAATAATCATCTTGCGTGTATTTTTTACCTGAGAGCTTCTATGGTTTCTCAGAAAGGCAACCAACATCGATTACTCACACATTATTGCAGCTTCTTCCATCCAGTAGGACTCACAAAAGATCATACACTGGAAGAGAGAATCAAGGGATAAATTAAGGGAGAGGTTGAAATATCAACACCAAATGATCGCTGACAGTATGTAATTACTAACTGGAAAAAAGAGCATTGAGAAAAAAAGTGCGATCAGTTAGCTACTCATTAGAGAACTGTCATGTCCTATGTATGTCCTTAAACCTTCACAATGGATGATGAGAGGGAACTGATGTTCAGCAGTTGTATTACCACGTGCAAATCAGGAAGGACTAACAGAATTTTTCAACGAGAAATGAAATCCCTTGTAGCATAGGTGAAACCATCTCCACAATGGAAGGGGGCGTCCTCCATAACTACATGATTGGTCTGGAAGCTACAGCTGATTCAACATCGTCAACTCAGTGGATCCTCACTGGAATAGCAGCGACGCGTCCTGTACCATGTGCCAGAGCTGCAGGTCGAGGCCGCCAGAGCAGGACTGTGCGGCAGCCTGGGAGACGCCGTCAACCCTGGGGCTGCTGCAGGTGGCCGGCGGCTGCGAAGGGGCTGGACCCGTGAGACAACATCGAGGTGCTCGCGAGAGGGGATGAGGGGAGGACACATACCTGCTTGAGACGGTGGGAACCACTGGGTCTCTTTCCCGTCATGGATTTGGTTGCCATCACGCCATATAGATTGGATCTGGCCACCGCGCCATGGTTGGAGTAGCTAGCTGGAGGGGGGTGGAGCAGCCGGGCCAGAAGGACGTGCGGCAGCTGTGTGCGGCACCAGTTTGGTTGCGCACAGGGGAGATGGAGGGACGACGCGTGGTAAGACGGGGGCCGGCGCGGCTGTGGGGACGGGGGCTCCGGGAGGTGGCCGAGATGATGGGCGTGGGCGCAGTCGGGAGGTGGGCGAGGAAGACGGGCGTGGATTGTGGGACTCGAACGGAGGGGATCATTTTATAGGGGCAAAACAACAGTGAAGCGGCGAGAGGAGATTGGACGGGATCCTTCGAGAGACCAAACGAAATATCGCTAGAGGAGGAGAAACACTAACCAAAGAGCATAACCGCTTGACTCTAGGCCAGATAAAACAAAAAACAAATTTGAGCAAGCGGTCAGCAGGAAAATCGCCAAGCACACTCAGAAGCGTACCCCGCCATGTCCCCCACTAATTGACATGGCAGCTCCCCAATGGCCCGATTTTCACTAATAGAATAAAGTCAAAAAATTTAGGTAAACCCGATTTTCATAGAGGCCCCAACGAGTTCAAGCTACTTTTTATTTTGTTTGGGTTTTCTGTGTAATTGTGCTTAGACTTGTGTCCTTTCTGGACATTTCTTTTTAGTTTCCGTGTGAGTTGTACTTCCTCTATTATGTACTATAATGAAAATGTGGTAACTTTCTCAAAAAAAAAAACGGAAAAGGAGTCCGGATTAGTTGCGAACAGCTAGCACATCCAAACTCCAACACGTACGCGACCCTGCTATTTATACAGGCCGCGATCCCCTGGTTGCCAACTTGTCATGCACGTACGCAAGCCGCAGCTAATTAACCAGCCCTAGCCAAGCCACCTCCGATCAAAAAAGATGGACACGACCACCATGAAGATGACGCTGCCGGAGGCACTCAACTCAGTCGGCGGCGCCCTCATCTTTGGCGCCATTGGAGCCTCCGCCTTCTACTTCCTCAAGGGCGCCCGCAACTCCCGCAAGGGCCAGCGACTCGCCGGCGGTACCCAGGCGGTCCGCTCGAACGCGGTGCGCATCCGCCATTGGACGGCCTGGTTCGGCCTCATGGAAGCCATTGGCAGCGCCATGATCCTTGGGCGCCAGAAGGAGGACGCCTTGACCTTCATAATCCCCTGGGCCGGCGCCAACGTCCTTCTCTCCATCAGTCAGGGCCAGGGGGCACGCGCCGCCGTCAGCTCCGGGCTCAAAGGTGCGGCCTTTGGCGGGGCCGTGGGCTTGCTATCTTTGGCTTGAACGATGCACTCGAAGAACTGGAAAACTGATCGCTGATGCTGCGAGGTTTTTATCTGTTGAACTGGAAAACCTGCCTTGCGGGGAGGTGTTTCCGCCGCCGCCGGATCCGCCGCGTCCTGATGATCTGCAGCCTGCGCTCGTGGCTGTTTCTGCAGGGACGCCTGATCTACTCCCTTCCCCGCTTTCCCCTCGAACGGCGGATCAGGATTGGGACTTTTTGCATCCTACGAAATGGTATGTGCGTTTTCAAGATGATAGGGAGGCGGGGCGATGGATCAATGGCTCGATCTACTCGCATCTGTCTCGTTGGATGACGATCCGGGACGAAGATGGAGATATTTTGGCCGGACGATATCTCAACGTTGATGAAGAGCTTGCGATCGGTAAGCGTTTAATAATCGATTTTTTCCATATCGAGGTTCTTGAGTGTGTGCAAGCACCCATGGATTGCGACGAGCAACTCGATGTAGTGGATCTTACGGAGGACGCCGAAGGACTCAAGCCTACGCAGCGGGTTGGAGGACGTTTCTGGATTCTTGCTGATGAAGATGAAGACGATGATGATCCACCGGAAACGACGGTTCGGCCACCAACTATGTTTGGCGTGGCTACATCTACCTCGGTGCCTAAACCTTTGGTGAGTAGTAAGAAATCGGTCTCTTTCGGTACTTCGGTTCCTTCGCAGAAGTCGAAAGTGAAACCATGGAGTGGACCTTTGCCGAAGGAGGGGCCGCCGGCTATCACTTTGTCTGATTTTTTTCCTCCCGAGTGCTGGACGAGAGTGACTCGGGGAAAGAAGAAAGGCGGTCGTATGGTGTCACAACGATCGCCGGCGGTGGCCGCTGCGTGTGACATTCGGGCAGCCAGATCTGAGCGTTTGAATGCCCTTTTGGGCACAGGTGGGCCGCCTGAGAGTGCTCGCGATGCGGGCCTGGCTAGTACTGGGCTAGAGGCCCAGGGGGCTGGCCAGGTTTGCATAGCGACGGGCGTGGGCGACGTGCATGAGGTGGCCTCGGGCCGATCGCCTCTGCATGCACGATCTACCTCCCCCTCTCTCTTCGTGGCCGCTAGGGTTCGCCCAAGCCACCTCCGCCGCGGGCTGCGCCGGTGGTGAGGAACCCGGTCGGGGCCGCGGGGGCTTCCACTCCTCCGGCCGCGTCTGCTGCAGTGCCGGGCCCCGCTCGTGCGGCGCCTCCCTCACGGGTCGTTCCACCGCCGCCTCGGGGAGCGCCTCCCCCGCCTCCGACTAGGGTGGCCCAGCCGCCTAAGGTCGCACCTCCTCCGCCTCCCCAGCCTAGGGCTGCGCCACCACCGCCGTCAAGGGCCGAGCCGCAGCTGACCCAACGGCCGTGGCCGAGGCAGATGGCGGGTGGACGCGGTGGCAATGGCCCTGGCACGAACGGCCGTGGGGCGGGGGCGTCGGCGGGGGATGATCGTAATCCTCCGCGAGGACAGTGGGGCGGCGATGGATATGATGCTTATGGCTCTGGGCTGCATCGGGGCTCTTCGTCTACCGGCGGTGGCCGTGGTTATGCATGGGTGGATGAAGGCAATGCCAACCGGGGTTTCCAAGGACCGCCCGGCAACTTTGTGGAGGGTGCGGTTGGCCCCAATAACCGCTCTTTCCGGGGTCGTTTCCGCGGAGGGCGGGGCGGGAACAGACGTTTCTATCAGCCAAGGCATCCGAAGACTACGGTTGAGACGGAGGTGGCTGACGGTGGATCGAATCTACCGCAGGTGGCGGTGGAGACGGTTCAGGCTCTGGCCGAAGTTACGTTGCCGGAACCCATGCAGACCGGTGCTTCTGCTTCTGAGCATGGTACGGACAAATCTGAGGCTGACAAGTTGTCCAAGTGGGTGGCAAAGAAGAAGAAGCTCACTTGTTTTCGCTATGGTGACACGAGACACTTTATGGCTGAGTGCACTGCGGAGTTATGTGACCTGTGCCGGAAACCTAAGCATACCGCTGCCGAGTGTCCGCTTATGCTTGGGCCTAAGCCTTCTATTCAGATTTACGGGGTCTGCTGCTCGGACTTGATGTTCTTCGAGTCTCCCAGAGTGGCACCTTTGGCACCAGCGGTAGAGACTTCTTTCCCAGGGGTGGTGAAGGTAGTTCATGGACCGTTGACCGAGGCGTAAATTATTCAGCAACTGCGGGAACTCGCTCCGGGTAATTTTCAGTGGTCGTTGCTCAAGCTAAATGATACGTCTTGCAAAGTTGATTTTCCGTCTAAGGAGGATCAGGTGCGAATCCTCAAGTTCGGTATGAGCAGGGTTACAGGCACTAGTTTTGTGTTGCAGTTTGATGAGTGGAAAAAGAAGGAGCCGCAGGGCACGCCGTTGAGGCAGATTTGGGTTCGTTTCTCCGAGGCACCATCTGATCCCTTGGATAGCTTCTTGGTGACGTGGAGTTTGGGGTCTTTGATCGGCAAGACTGAACAGGTGGATATGCCATTCACTCGGGCCAACGGGGTGGCGCGTTTACTTGTCAGTGTTGCTAATATTGAGTTCTTGCCGAACGTGGTGCCTTGGACATATGATGGTGTTATGTATCAGCTGGACGTTTTGTATGAGGATCCTAATTTGTTCGATCAGTTTGAGGATGATAACCCTATGGACATGACTGAGGGAGGAGGTGCCCCGGGGAACCAGGATGATTCGGCTATGGATGATGAAGACGGGGCCAAGGGTCCGGTTGGTCGGTCTGAGTCTACTGATACTGCTCCTGCTAGGTCTTCTGGGGTTGCTCCGACGTCCACTTTGCAGCTTGGGTCCTTGGGACCGTTCTCTGCCCCACCTCGGCTGCGGGGTGTATCCGTGGATCCCGTGGCTCCTCTTTGGGCGCCAGCGGTTCTTGAGTTGGGAGATACCGAGGGGCAGGTGGCCCTTCCCACGACTCCTACCTCGCTGATGACTACCGTGGATGGTGCTGCGACTGCGGCTATGGCTACAGGTGACGGGCAGGAGGCCCGGTCCCCTGTGAGGCCGATGCCGACGGCGCCCATGGAGGACCCGGCGCCCTTCCCCACGTCGCCGCGCACGGGAGGAGGGGTGGCCGTGCAGGAGGCCGCCGTCTCTCTTTGCCCCGTGGCGGTGGGCGGGTCAGGTGACATGCCCGTCTCACCGGCTGCTTCTCCAGAGCACCGTGCGCGGGTCTCCCTGGCCCCTGCTACCGGCGGGTCGCCCGCGGATAGGCCGCGGGAGTCGTCACCGCGCTGCTCTCCTGCCCCGGTGGCTACGGCCCGGGGTGCCGCTGTTGGGGGATGGGCAGGAGGCCTTTCCCCTAGCGGAGCTTCACGCGAGGAGGTCATCGCCTTTGGTGGTATCCCGGACCCGGTCTCCCAGGGGAGGCGGGTCAGCGGGAGGCTGTAGGAGCACCGGACGTTGATGACATGCAACTGGGGTGTGCTTTGAGAGCTGCCAAGCTGCGCGACGTCGAGACCTCCACTGGTATGTCGGTTAATAAGTCGAATTTCATTTTGCATTTTACTAATGCTGAAATTATTCATAATGCAAATCAAATAGGTGTTTCACTTGGTAAAAATGATATAGAGGTTTCTAGGTCGGTTAATAACATTCTTGATTTGGAAGCAGATCGTGCGGTAGAAATGATCTGTCACATTGCTGCTATTAAACCTATGAACGATTCGGAGATAGATGCGCTTGGGGTTAGGGTTCTTGATGGCTTGTGTGCCGATCTTGACCCTGCACTACCTGAGACGTAGGAGGACACCATTCCTGAGGTGTCTCTTCATGAAGGATGAAGGAAATATGCCTAGAGGCAATAATAATGTTATTATTTTATTTCCTTATATCATGATAAATGTTTATTATTCATGCTAGAATTGTATTATCCGGAAACATAATACTTGTGTGAATACATAGACAAACTAAACGTCACTAGTATGCCTCTACTTGACTAGCTCATTAATCAAAGATGGTTATGTTTCCTAACCATAGACATGTGTTGTCATTTGATTAACGGGATCACATTATTAGGAGAATGATGTGATTGACATGACCCATTCCATTAGCTTAGCACCCGATTGTTTAGTATGTTACTATTGCTTTCTTCATAACTTATACATGTTCCTATGACTATGAGATTATGCAACTCCCGTTTACCGGAGGAACACTTTGTGTGCTACCAAACGTCACAACGTAACTGGGTGATTATAAAGGTGCTCTACAGGTGTCTCCAAAGGTATATGTTGGGTTGGCGTATTTCGAGATTAGGATTTGTCACTCCGATTGTCGAAGAGGTATCTCTGGGCCCTCTCGGTAATGCACATCACATAAGCCTTGCAAGCATTACAACTAATGAGTTAGTTGCAAGATGATGTATTACAGAACGAGTAAAGAGACTTGCCAGTAACGAGATTGAACTAGGTATTGGATACCGACGATCGAATCTCGGGCAAGTAACATACCGATGACAAAGGGAACCAACGTATGTTGTTATGCGGTCTGATCGATAAAGATCTTCATAGAATATGTAGGAGCCAATATGGGCATCCAGGTCTCGCTATTGGTTATTGACCGGAGACGTGTCTCGGTCATGTCTACATTGTTCTCGAACCGTAGGGTCCGCACGCTTAACGTTACGATGACAGTTATTATGAGTTTATGCATTTTGATGTACCGAAGTTAGTTCGGAGTCCCGGATGTGATCACGGACATGACGAGGAGTCTCGAAATGGTCGAGACATAAATATTGATATATTGGATGACTATATTCGGACACCGGAAGGGTTCCGGAGTATTATCGGATAAAACCGGAGCACCGGGGGGTTACCGGAACCCCCCGGGGGGTTAATGGGCCTCATGGGCCTAATGTGGAGAAGAGGAAGGGGCTGCCAGGGCAGGCCGTGCGCCCCCTCTCCCCCTAGTCCGAATTGGACAAGGAGGGAGGGGCGGCGCCCCCCCTTTCCTATTCTCCCTCCACCTCTCCTTGTTGGACAAGGAACGGGAGGGGAGTCCTACTCCCGGTAGGAGTAGGACTCCTCCTGCGCGCCTCCATAGGGCCGGCCGCACCCCCCCATTGGATCCTTTATATACGGAGGCAAGGGGGCACCCTAGAACACACAATTGATCAACGTGATCGTTCCTTAGCCATGTGCGGTGCCCCCTTCCACCATATTCCACCTTGGTCATATCGTTGTAGTGCTTAGGCGAAGCCCTGCGTCGGTAGTACATCATCATCGTCACCACGCCGTTGTGCTGACGGAACTCATCCCCGAAGCTTTGCTAGATCGGAGCCCGGGGAGCGTCATCGAGCTGTACGTGTGCTAAGAACTCGGAGGTGCCGGAGTAACGTGGCTTGGATCGGTCGGATCGGGAAGACGTACGACTACTTCCTCTACGTTGCGTCAACGCTTCCGCTTCGATCTACGAGGGTACGTAGACAACTCTCTCCCCTCGTTGCTATGCATCACCATGATCTTGCGTGTGCGTAGGAGAATTTTTGAAATTACTACGTTCCCCAACAGTGGCATCCGAGCCTAGGTTTTATGGTTTGATGTTATTTGCACGAGTAGAACACAAGTGAGTTGTGGGCGATATAAGTCATACTTCCTACCAGCATGTCATACTTTGGTTCGGCGGTATTGTTGGATGAAGCGGCCCGGACCAACATTACGCGTACGCTTACGCGAGACCGGTTCTCCCGACGTGCTTTGCACATAGGTGGCTTGCGGGTGACAGTTTCTCCAACTTTAGTTGAATCGAGTGTGGCTACGCCCGGTCCTTGCGAAGGTTAAAACGGCATCAACTTGACAAACTATCGTTGTGGTTTTGATGCGTAGGTAAGATTGGTTCTTGCTTAAGCCCGTAGCAGCCACGTAAAACATGCAACAACAAAGTAGAGGACGTCTAACTTGTTTTTGCAGGGCATGTTGTGATGTGATATGGTCAAGACATGATGCTAAATTTTATTGTATGAGATGATCATGTTTTGTAAGCAAGTTATCGGCAACTGGCAGGAGCCATATGGTTGTCGCTTTATTGTATGCAATGCAATCGCGCTGTAATGCTTTACTTTATCACTAAGCGGTAGCGATAGTCGTGGAAGCATAAGATTGGCGAGACGACAACGATGCTACGATGGAGATCAAGGTGTCGCGCCGGTGATGATGGTGATCATGACGGTGCTTCGGAGATGGAGATCACAAGCACAAGATGATGATGGCCATATCATATCACTTATATTGATTGCATGTGATGTTTATCTTTTATGCATCTATCTTGCTTTGATTGGCGGTAGCATTATAAGATGATCTCTCACTAAATTATCAAGAAGTGTTCTCCCTGAGTATGCACCGTTGCCAAAGTTCGTCGTGCCCAGACACCACGTGATGATCGGGTGTGCTAAGCTCTACGTCCATCTACAACGGGTGCAAGCCAGTTTTGCACACGCAGAATACTCAGGTTAAACTTGACGAGCCTAGCATATGCAGATATGGCCTCGGAACACGGAGACCGAAAGGTCGAGCGTGAATCATATAGTAGATATGATCAACATAATGATGTTCACCATTGAAAACTAATCCATTTCACTGATGATCGGTTATGGTTTAGTTGATTTCGATCACGTGATCACTTAGAAGATTAGAGGGATGTCTATCTAAGTGGGAGTTCTTTAAGTAATTTGATTAATTGAACTTAAATTTATCATGAACTTAGTACCTGATAGTATCTTGCTTATGTATGTTTGATTGTAGATAGATGGCCCGTGCTGTTGTTCCGTTGAATTTTAATGCGTTCCTTGAGAAAGCAAAGTTGAAAGATGATGGTAGCAATTACACGGACTGGGTCCGTAACTTGAGGATTATCCTCATTGCTACACAGAAGAATTACGTCCTGGAAGCACCGCTGGGTGCCAGGCCTGCTGCTGGAGCAACACCAGATGTTATGAACGTCTGGCAGAGCAAAGCTGATGACTACTCGATAGTTCAGTGTGCCATGCTTTACGGCTTAGAATCGGGACTTCAATGACGTTTTGAACGTCATGGAGCATATTAGATGTTCCAGGAGTTGAAGTTAATATTTCAAGCAAATGCCCGGATTGAGAGATATGAAGTCTCCAATAAGTTCTATAGCTACAAGATGGAGGAGAACAGTTCTGTCAGTGAGCATATACTCAAAATGTCTGGGTATAATAATCACTTGATTCAGATGGGAGTTAATCTTCCAGATGATTGCGTCATTGACAGAATTCTCCAATCACTGCCACCAAGCTACAAGAGCTTCGTGATGAACTATAATATGCAAGGGATGAATAAGACTATTCCCGAGCTCTTCGCAATGCTGAAAGCTGCGGAGGTAGAAATCAAGAAGGAGCATCAAGTGTTGATGGTCAGCAAGACCACTAGTTTCAAGAAAAAGGGCAAAGGGAAGAAGAAGGGGAACTTCAAGAAGAACGGCAAGCAAGTTGCTGCTCAGTAGAAGAAACCCAAGTCTGGACCTAAGCCTGAAACTGAGTGCTTCTACTGCAAGCAGACTGGTCACTGGAAGCAGAACTGCCCCAAGTATTTGGCGGATAAGAAGGATGGCAAGGTGAACAAAGGTATATGTGATATACATGTTATTGATGTGTACCTTACTAGAGATCGCAGTAGCACCTGGGTATTTGATACTGGTTCTGTTGCTAATATTTGCAACTCGAAACAGGGACTACGGATTAGGCGAACACTGGCAAAGGACGAGGTGACGATGCACGTGGGAAACGGTTCCAAAGTCGATGTGATCGCGGTCGGCACACTACCTCTACATCTACCTTCGGGATTAGTATTAGACATAAATAATTGTTATTTGGTGCCAGCGTTAAGCATGAACATTATATCTGGATCTTGTTTGATGCGAGACGGTTATTCATTTAAATCAGAGAATAATGGTTGTTCTATTTATATGAGTAATATCTTTTATGGTCATGCACCCTTGAAGAGTGGTATATTTCTGATGAATCTCAATAGTAGTGATACACATATTCATAATGTTGAAACCAAAAGATGCAGAGTTGATAATGATAGTGCAACTTATTTGTGGCACTACCGTTTAGGTCATATCGGTGTAAAGCGCATGAAGAAACTCCATACTGATGGACTTTTGGAACCACTTCATTATGAATCACTTGGTACTTGCGAACCGTGCCTCATGGGCAAGATGACTAAAACACCGTTCTCCGGTACTATGGAGAGAGCAACAGATTTGTTGGAAATCATACATACCGATGTATGTGGTCCGATGAATATTGAGGCTCATGGCGGATATCGTTATTTTCTCACCTTCACAGATGATTTAAGCAGATATGGGTATATCTACTTAATGAAACACAAGTCTGAAACATTTGAAAAGTTCAAAGAATTTCAGACTGAAGTTGAAAATCATCGTAACAAGAAAATAAAGTTTCTACGATCTGATCGTGGAGGAGAATATTTGAGTTACGAGCTTGGTGTACATTTGAAACAATGCGGAATAGTTTCGCAACTTACGCCACCCGGAACACCACAGCGTAATGGTGTGTCCGAACATCGTAATCATACTTTACTAGATATGGTGCGATCTATGATGTCTCTTACTAATTTACCGCTATCATTTTGGGGTTATGCTTTAGAGACGGCCGCATTCACGTTAAACAGGGCACCATCAAAATCCGTTGAGACGACGCCTTATGAACTATGGTTTGGCAAGAAACCAAAGTTGTCGTTTCTTAAAGTTTGGGGCTGCGATGCTTATGTGAAAAAGCTTCAACCTGATAAGCTCGAACCCAAATCGGAGAAATGTGTCTTCATAGGTTACCCAAAGGAGACTGTTGGGTACACCTTCTATCACAGATCCGAAGGCAAGACATTCGTTGCTAAGAATGGATCCTTTCTAGAGAAGGAGTTTCTCTCGAAAGAAGTGAGTGGGAGGAAAGCAGAACTTGATGAGGTAACTGTACCTGCTCCCTTATTGGAAAGTAGTACATCAAAGAAAAATGTTTCTGCGACACCTACACCAATAAGTGAGGAAGCTAATGATAATGATCATGAAACTTCAGGACAAGATACTACTGAACCTCGTAGATCAACCAGAGTGAGATCCGCGCCAGAGTGGTACGGTAATCCTGTTCTGGAAATCATGCTGCTAGATCATGATGAACCTACGAACTATGAAGAAGCGATGGTGAGCCCAGATTCCGCAAAATGGCTTGAAGCCATGAAATCTGAGATGGGATCCATGTATGAGAACAAAGTATGGACTTTGGTTGACTTGCCCGATGATCGGCAAGCAATTGAGAATAAATGGATCTTCAAGAAGAAGACTGACACTGACGGTAATGTTACTGTCTACAAAGCTCGACTTGTCGCAAAAGGTTTTCGACAAGTTCAAGGGGCTGACTATGATGAGACCTTCTCACCCGTAGCGATGCTTAAGTTTGTCCGAATCATGTTAGCAATTGCCGCATTTTATGATTATGAAATTTGGCAGATGGATGTCAAAACTGCATTTCTGAATGGATTTCTGGAAGAAGAGTTGTATATGATGCAACCAGAAGGTTTTGTCGATCCAAAGGGAGCTAACAAAGTGTGCAAGCTCCAGCGATCCATTTATGGACTGGTGCAAGCCTCTCGGAGTTGGAATAAACGCTTTGATAGTGTGATCAAAGCATTTAGTTTTATACAGACTTTCGGAGAAGCCTGTATTTACAAGAAAGTGAGTGGGAGCTCTGTAGCATTTCTGATATTATATGTGGATGACATATTACTGATTGGAAATGATATAGAATTTCTGGATAGCATAAAGGGATACTTGAATAAGAGTTTTTCAATGAAAGACCTCGGTGAAGCTGCTTACATATTAGGCATAAAGATCTATAGAGATAGATCAAGACGCTTAATTGGACTTTCACAAAGCACATACCTTGACAAGATTTTGAAGAAGTTCAAAATTGTGACGCCCCCGATTCAATCGTACACTAATCATGCACGCAAATGTGTACGATCAAGATCAGGGACTCACGGGAAGATATCACAACACAACTCTACAAATAACATAAGTCATACAAGCATCATATTACAAGCCAGGGGCCTCGAGGGCTCGAATACAAGAGCTCGATCACAGACGAGTCAGCGGAAGCAACAATATCTGAGTACAGACATAATTTAAACAAGTTGCCATAAGATGGCTAGCACAAACTGGGATACAAATCGAAAGAGGCGCAGGCCTCCTGCCTGGGATCCTCCTAACTACTCCTGGTCGTCGTCAGCGGGCATCACGTAGTAGTAGGCACCTCCGGTGTAGTAGGAGTCGTCGTCGACGGTAGCGTCTGGCTCCTGGGCTCCAACATCTGGTTGCGACAACCAGGAAGAAGGGATAGGGGGAAAAAAGGGAGAAAGCAACCGTGAGTACTCATCTAAAGTACTCGCAAGCAAGGAGCTACACTATATATGCATGGGTATCAAATGGAGTAAAGGTATCATATGTGGACTGAACTGCAGAGTGCCAGAATAAGAGGGGGATAACTAATCCTTTCGAAGACTACGCTTCTGGCAGCCTCCGTCTTGCAGCATGTAGAAGGGAGTAGACTGAAGTCCTCCAAGTATCATCGCATAGCAATAATCCTACCCGGCGATCCCCTCCTCGTATCCCTGAGAGAGAGCGACCACCGGTTGTATCTGACACTTGGAAGGGTGTGTTTTATTAACTATCCGGTTCTAGTTGTCATAAGGTCAAGGTACAACTCCAAGTCGTCCTGTTACCGAAGATCACGGCTATTCGAATAGATTAACTTCCCTGCTGGGGTGCACCACATACCCCAACACGCTCGATCCCATTTGGCCGGACACACTTTCCTGGGTCATGCCCGGCCTCGGAAGATCAACACGTCGCAGCCCCACCAAGACCAACAGAGAGGTCAGCACGCCGGTCTAAACCTAAGCGCATAGGGGTCTGGGCCCATCGCCCTTAGCACACCTGCACGTTGCGTACGCGGCCGGAAGCAGAACTAGCCCCCTTAATACAAGAGCAGGCTTACGTTCCAATCCGGCGCGCGCCACTCAGTCACTGACGTCACGAAGGCTTCGGCTGATACCACGACGCCGGGATACCCATAACTACTCCCGCGTAGATGGTTAGTGCGTATAGAACAAATGGCCAAACTCAGATCAAATACCCAGATCTCGTTAAGCGTGTTAAGTATCCGCGAACGTCGACCAGGGCCAGGCCCACCTCTCTCCTAGGTGGTCGGAACCTGCCCTGTCGCTCCGCCTCAAAGATCCACTCGCGGGTGCTCCTCAAGCCGACCCGTCTTTAGTCACCACATGTATCATGTATAAAGTATATAGTATATGCCCGTGATCAACTCCCGAGTGATCACGGCCCGATAGTATAGCATGGCAGACGGACAAGAATGTAGGGCCACAGATGGAAATACTAGCATCCTATACTAAGCATTAGGATTGCAGGTAAAGGTAACCACAGTAGTAGCAAGGACAGGCTATGCATCAGTATAGGATTAACGGGAAGCAGTAACAAGCTACCCTACTCTAATGCAAGCAGTATAGAGAAGAGTAGGCGATATCTGGTGATCAAAGGGGGGGCTTGCCTGGTTGCTCTGGCAAGAGAGAGGGGTCGTCGGTGATGTAGTCGACCACAGGGGCATCAGCATCGTCACGGGGTCTACCGGAGAGAAGACGGGGGAAGAAACAGTAAATACATAGCAAGCAAGTGCATAACAGGACAACAAGCAGAGCTAGACGTGTTCTAACGCGGTAGTAGGTGATACCGACGAAGGGGGAAAGCCTCCGGGAAAGTATTCCCGGTGTTTCGCGTTTTCGGACAGATGAACCGGAGGGGGAAAGTTGCGTGTTTGATATGTTAGGGGTGTGTGGTGGACGAACGGGCTGCGTATCCGGAATCGTCTCGTCGTTCTGAGCAACTTTCATGTAGAAAGTATTTTCATCTGAGCTACGGTTTATTTTATATTAATTTTAAAAGACTTAATTCATTTTTAGGATTTATTTAATTATTTAAACTCAACATTATCCGAAACAGTAAAGGATGACGTCAGCATGACATCATGCTGATGTCAGCAGTCAACCGTGCAGTTGACTGGGTCAACTATGTGTGGGTCCCGCATGTCATTGATTGATTAGGCTAATCAGGGGTTAATTAAGTTAACTAGTAATTAGGTTAACCTAATCAAGATTAATTAATTTAATTTAATTAATTCTTTAATTAATTAATTAATTAATTTAATAATTATTATTTATCTAATTATTTTTATTATTATTATTTTTTTAATTCTTTTTTTAAAAAACATCCTGGGCATGGGGCCCATCTGTCATAGGCCCCAGGGCATACAGGGCGCGGGCGACGGTTACGGACGCACGCCCAGGGGCACGCGGGCGTCGGCGCAGGCGGCCACGGCGGGGCACGACGACGGTCAGGGATGGGCGCAGCCCGGCTGGCCCTAGACGCCGGCCGGGACGGAGGAGGTCGCCGACCAGGGCAGGGGTCGCGGCTAGCGGGGCCTGGCAGCGGCGCGCTGGCCGGCAGGCGTCAACGGAGGCGGGCCCGGCGGCGGGGAAGCAGGCCACGGGCGAGCGGGCGACGAGCGGCTGTGGCGTGAGGCAGGGCGGGGCGATGGCGCGGGCGCAGGCTGCGGCAGGGCTGAAGCAGCGAACGGCACGGGCGGCGGCACGTCGACAGGGAGCAGAGGCGGCCACGCGCGAGGCGCGGATGGCGCGACGCGCGCGCAGTGAGGCACCAGCGGGCAAGCGGCAGTGGCTGTGGGAGGCCAGCGGCGCGACCGGCCGATGCGTGTGTGGCGAAGCGGGGAAGAGGAGAAGGAGCGGTGCTCACGGCGAGGTCGTAGGGCCAGTGGCAATGGGGGACGAGGAGGAGGTCGAGGACGACGGCGGAGCGGTCCGGCGAGGGCGTGTTCCGGCAAGGCGGCGTCGTGATGGCGGCGTCGTAGCTCGAGGGGGTCCGGCGGGGAAGAGACGATGGGACGGCGCTGACGAGGAGGATGCAGGCCGGCGAGGGGGGGGGTTCGGCGACCGGGGAGGTCGAGGCGGAGGCGCGGTCCAGGCGGCGACGTGCGCGCGGGGGAGAGGGCCGAGGGGATCGGGGATAGTGGGGCGATGGGGGGGTGGTGCTCCGGTGGGGGGGGGGGCGCCGAGGACGGCGACGCGCGTCGGGCGATGTCGTCGGGGGGGCCGTTCCCCTCGATCCTGAATCTGGATCGGGGAGGAGGGGGAGAGCGACTGGGGGGAGGGGGCGAGTGGGTGACAGGGTGGGCTTAGGGTTTGGGTCGTGGGGGATATGGGGAAATGGGGGGAGGCGGCTGGGCCTTTGCCCAGTTGGGCCGGTTGGTGGCCTGGCCGGCTGGGCCGTCTGGCCCAGTGGGGGGTGCGTTTCCCTTTTGTTTTTTTCTGTTAGCTTTAGGTTTTAGTTTTTTTTCTCTTTTGTATTTTCTCTTTTGTTTTGTTTTCTGTTTTTGTGTTTTTTACTTATTTCTTTTCTGTTATATTTTGTTCCTCTTTTTTCTGTAAAGTACCAAAATGACCTCGAAATTAGTACTACCACTAAACCCACTACCATATAAAGTTTAGACCCTAAATAGAATAGTTTAACATTTTTATTAATTATAAAAGGCATTTCAATAATTATTTCGCTACACTTTTATTCACTTTAGAGTATTTAAAGATTTTATAAAAGTGGGGTTTCTTCACCAAGATTTAATATGGATTATTTGGCTCACTCCGAACATTTTAGTTTTAATATTTGAAAACTTTTATTGTTTGCTTGATTTTGAATTTGAATTCGAACCGTTTTCGAACTAACGCGAGATTACCAACCGTAATCAAGGTGACGTGGCATCATTAGCATAGGTTCACTGTAGCCTAATTATCCGGGCGTCACAATTCTCCTCCACTACAAGAAATCTCGTCCCGAGATTTAAGAGGGGAGTAAGGGGGAAAGTTCTGGTTACGATATTCTAACGGATCTTCTCGAAGAAGTTAATCCCTTTCATTGATGTCTCCAATTCTTTATTCCAATGCATCATGATGAAGTTTTCGTCCTTTCTTCGGGGAACTCCATCGTCCTTACAAATAGGTAAGTGGTAGCTCTACAACGATAGGATGTTATAAGGGAAAATCTCTGGGTATCCCAAGAATGAACATATGAGTATCTCTCGAGTTGAACAAATGAAACACATCAAGACATAGTAAGATGGTGCAATAAGAAGTTTCAATGGTATAGGCAATCGTTCATTGCCTGAAACAGAGTGTGAAAGGGGTTCAGAGCGACGGGAATAAGTATTGTGTCCGCTACCAGAATTGATCACTAGGAAGGTGGCTCGCAAATTACATACGAAACGAAGCACAAGGGATAACTTCGAAACAGGGATGTATAGGAGAGTCAGGTTTCGATCCTGCGGAACTGTGGGTTATGGGCCCACCATGTGGGTTAAAAGTAGAAGGAGCGGTGACATCTTGCTCGGTCATGACAGCAAGGCATGTCAAAGGGTAGCATGTCAATTATGTCGGCAACAACGTTGGTACCAAGGGCGAGGGACGAAGAGAACCATTTTCCTGCTCGTTGCACGAGGCGGACCAATAGGCAAAGTTCTCGTCCATCGGTGGTTACCGGAATGTCATCAACAAAAGTAACAGGGTCTTATGACAGATTGTACACGGGGTTTACATAGCAGGGATTAATACTGCTTATAGACCATAATGACCACCATAAAGGTTAAACCAAATAATGGAAATGAAAATATGATTATCAGATATTTCAGGGGTATATCCTTCCCAATGATAAGCAAAGCACGATATCCATGACAGGATATAATGTAGAAAACCCTTTAGGTAAGGGGAGAAAATTTTTATGACATTACCCATACAATGGTGTTCGGATAATTGAGCAAGAAACATTTGGCATTGGGATTCAAATGTTCTTGTTGAAAATCGTGAGTACCATAGACATGCTTCTAGATAGCACTGACATGGTCAATAGGTGAAGATCAGACTTTGGAAACAAAAAGGATCCATCAGGAACAACTTATAGAATAAGTCTTACAATTTCCTCATGGAAGAAAGGATAGCCTTGCTGAAAAGGAAACTATAACAATAGGGCCTTCGGCCAGGTGTGCTAGGCATGACAACACCTTACCGGGTCACATAAAGACCATTGTTATAACTCTTGGAAATCTGTTCCAATCATCATATCTGACCGAGATTCAGATCTGATTGGTGTCAGGATAACTCAGGCTCAGAATGCTTGAGAAGGAAAGGTGCAAAACAAATTAACGAGACGACGTTGTAAGATTCTCGGGAAATGAACTATGAAGTGATTTTCGTTAACAAGAGTTCATCATTAATCCAAGGAGAGGACAAGGAGGTGTCTGGTGAACTCAACGGCAATTCATCAAGATTTCCAAAAGATGGATTTCCACAATTAAGTGAACAAGGAGATAACATTTGTCAGATCAAATGATATAAGGGAGTATGCTCACGGAAAACATACACACTTAAACATTGGTTGAAAGGTGCGCCCAAAATATGGGTTGGGTTGCACGACCAATGTCAGAATGGTGATTCAATAATCAATAGTCTAAGAACGAACGGCCGACCATTAACTTCAAAGCAATAGGGTTGCTAGAAGTGCAGAATCCAAACAACACCGTTCACTTGTTGGTACCCCGGTTGGAATCAACACGAGGACCAAGAAAGAATGGTGATGGTGAGAAGTATCACGATACCAAGAATTCTTAAGAGGTGGTGAAATTCTCACAACATTCTTGACATAAAAGATGGCAATACTCCAAGGTAAAGGAGAACAAATGCTGGATAGCAAGGATCTCAAGGTATAACACAAAACACGAACAAGTTTGTGTTGAACGGAAGGCAATCGAGTGGTCGATGATAACACAAATCATCGAGGGCAAGGATGGTATTTCTCATCAGGAATTCAATTGATATCCTTGAGGAGCTCGAAATGTTGATGATGATCATGACAATTTCTGTCGAGAGGTTTCATGGAGATGTAATCGGTCGGCGATGACATCAAGTCAAACGAATGATGAAGCGAAAGGTTATTGGAACCATGGGTACGACACAAACTTGAAATCAAGTTTGTTGTTTGAGGTGAAACAATAAGACAAGGAAGATCGACGTAAGCTTAGCCCATCGTCGAAATTGTGCTCCGGAAAGAAGGACCAGGTAGCACAGTTAAAATTTGGCACGATAATGATATAGCCGAGTAGGCTCGGAATGACGTGATCGAGTTCAGACTCGTAAGTAATGAAGGTTACCAAGAGTTGTTGAATCGTAGTGCGGACTCAATTCAGTTGTCGGTGTCCTTGAGGGGTTCTAACAACTGAGAACCCGTTGGAAAAATGGAATCGGCAAGAATATTAGTTGATGAAGAACTCATAAGAAGTTATGTATCCCGTGGTATCCTCGAGATACCAGGGGGTAATACTCGACGACAGATCAAAGTAGAGGTTGGACTGGGGTATTGCTCTGCAGAAGACAAGTGCTTAAACTTGCACGAGAAACGGTACCTAAAGAGAACATGGTCGAAACCACGATTGCAAAAGGCCAGATCCCAGATATAATATGAACTTATACCAAGGAAATTAATTTAAGAGAAGCTTTAATGATAAGATCTACATCGTGTCCATGGGCATGAACACAAAGTTCAAGGTCGACTCCCACTTCTTCAATGCATAACCTTACATTTACCTCCCCTTTTGAAGTTGTAGTGTTGAAAAGTTATCTGACGAAGCGTCAGCAGGGTATAACCCGCATAACTTTCGAGGTCACACAAATTAAGGAAGGCATAGGTTCAACCCGTCAGGGTATCGTGGAAACATATACCACAAGCTTTGAGAGTAAATATTACCAGCTCGAAAGCAGAGCATGGTTGGCAAAAGGAGAGGATACAAATTACCAAAGGCATTATGTATCGGAGAAAGAACTCACAAGGTGATTAATTATGAAGGACATTGTCGGATAATAATCCAACAGTGGATATGGTGATCCACAATGGAGCTGATGTGAGTATCGATACCCAATCAGAGGAAGAAAGAATGCAAATGCATCGTTTTACAGAACATCTGAATAATTCAACGTTTAAATAACAAAGGAATTATGATTTTCAAATCAAGGGATCAGGAGCAAACGCTCTGATCAAGGACGGACAAGTTGAATAGACTTAGGGGTACAATCGATGGCAATCTGATTGGCCGAGGACCAGCTCACGTTTTAAATGACATCTGAGCTGGAAGGATGAATTCTATGATCTGAGTGAGGATTGCGAGCATTCGCAACATATTGAGTCAATGGACTCAAAATGATATTGACAAAGGTTGCCAATAAGATTACTATACTTATGGGATTAACCATAATGCAAGCAAGCAAGAATTTCAGGAGCAATAGGTTGCTCAGGATTTTCGGAAGACCGAATGGTATTTCGAAGAATTTTGTGAACTGCATGAATATCTGGGGATGAGCGGATACTCGATAAATGCGAGTAATTATCCGTAGTGGTATGCATGTGGCAAAGAACTGCAAGGCAGTAGGCACAAAGTATTCTCGGGGTATCTTATAATAACAAGATCGACTGGGAATAAAAGTAAGCACGACAGGTCTAAATACTTATCCATAGGGATATTTCGGTGGTAGGGAATTTGCAAAAGCAACGGCATAAGGTTTCGGGAGAACATCAGAGAGTATTGTCAGAATCTTCTGTTGAAGCAGTCGATCATCTCTAATGAAGGGGCTCTTCGGCAGGAAGTGGTAACGAGAACCTAGAGTTAGATTTTAGCAAAATCATTTAACCCGAGTAGAGAGAGTCAGAATCCCAGAGTATAGACGAGGAATAAAAGATCCTAATACCACCCAATGGCGACGGTGGGCCCGTAAGGCACACAGCCATGTTAGTAAAAGTTTTGTAATGACTAGACTCAACTTCGGCCAAGGAGTGTGGAAGGGGGATTCCTACAGGCAGTCGGCTCTGATACCAACTTGTGACGCCCCCGATTCAATCGTACACTAATCATACACGCAAACGTGTACGATCAAGATCAGGGACTCACGGGAAGATATCACAACACAACTCTACAAATAAAATAAGTCATACAAGCATCATATTACAAGCCAGGGGCCTCGAGGGCTCGAATACAAGAGCTCGATCATAGACGAGTCAGCGGAAGCAACAATATCTGAGTACAGACATAAGTTAAACAAGTTTCCTTAAGAAGGCTAGCACAAACTGGGATACAGATCGAAAGAGGCGCAGGCCTCCTGCCTGGGATCCTCCTAACTACTCCTGGTCGTCGTCAGCGGGCATCACGTAGTAGTAGGCACCTCCGGTGTAGCAGGAGTCGTCGTCGACGGTGGCGTCTGGATCCTGGGCTCCAACATCTGGTTGCGACAACCAGGAAGAAGGAAAAGGGGGAAAGGAGGGAGAAGCAACCGTGAGTACTCATCCAAAGTACTCGCAAGCAAGGAACTATACTACATATGTATGCATTGGTATCAAATGGAATAAGGGTATCATATGTGGACTGAACTGCAGAAAGCCAGAATAAGAGGGGGATAACTAATCCTTTCGAAGACTACGCTTCTGGCAGCCTCCGTCTTGCAGCATGTAGAAGAAGTAGACTGAAGTCCTCCAAGTAGCATCGCATAGCATAATCCTAACCGATGATCCTCCCCTCGTCGCTGAGAGAGCGACCACCGGTTGTATCTGGCACTTGGAAGGGTGTGTTTTATTAAGTATCCGGTTCTAGTTGTCATAAGGTCAAGGTACAACTCCAAGTCGTCCTGTTACCGAAGATCACGGCTATTCGAATAGATTAACTTCCCTGCAGGGGTGCACCACATACCAACACGCTCGATCCCATTTGGCCGGACACACTTTCCTGGGTCATGCCCGGCCTCGGAAGATCAACACGTCGCAGCCCCACCTAGGCACAACAGAGAGGTCAGCACGCCGGTCTAAACCTAAGCGCCAGGGGTCTGGGCCCATCGCCCTTAGCACACCTGCACGTTGCGTACGGCCGGAAGCAGAACTAGCCCCCTTAATACAAGAGCAGGCTTACGTTCCAATCCGGCGCGCGCCACTCAGTCGCTGACGTCACGAAGGCTTCGGCTGATACCACGACGCCGGGATACCCATAACTACTCCCGCGTAGATGGTTAGTGCGTATAGACCAAATGGCCAGACTCAGATCAAATACCCAGATCTCGTTAAGCGTGTTAAGTATCCGCGAACGTCGACCAGGGCCAGGCCCACCTCTCTCCTAGGTGGTCGGAACCTGCCCTGTCGCTCCGCCTCAAAGATCCACTCGCGGGTGCTCCTCAAGCCGACCCGTCTTTAGTCACCACATGTATCATGTATAAAGTATATAGTATATACCCGTGATCAACTCCCGAGTGATCACGGCCCGATAGTATAGCAGGCAGACGGACAAGAATGTAGGGCCACAGATGGAAATACTAGCATCCTATACTAAGCATTAGGATTGCAGGTAAAGGTAACAACAGTAGTAGCAAGGACAGGCTATGCATCAGTATAGGATTAACGGGAAGCAGTAACATGCTACACTACTCTAATGCAAGCAGTATAGAGAAGAGTAGGCGATATCTGGTGATCAAAGGGGGGGCTTGCCTGGTTGCTCTGGCAAGAGAGGGTCGTCGGTGATGTAGTCGACCACAGGGGCATCAGCATCGTCACGGGGTCTACCGGAGAGAAGAGGGGGGAGAAACAGTAAATACATAGCAAGCAAGTGCATAACAGGACAACAAGCAGAGCTAGACGTGTTCTAACGCGGTAGTAGGTGATACCGACGAAGGGGGAAAGCCTCCGGGAAAGTATTCCCGGTGTTTCGCGTTTTCGGACAGATGAACCGGAGGGGGAAAGTTGCGTGTTTGATATGTTAGGGGTGTGTGGCGGACGAACGGGCTGCGTATCCGGAATCGTCTCGTCGTTCTGAACAACTTTCATGTAGAAAGTATTTTCATCTGAGCTACGGTTTATTTTTATATTAATTTTAAAAGACTTAATTCATTTTTAGGATTTATGTAATTATTTAAACTCAACATTATCCGAAACAGTAAAGGATGACGTCAGCATGACATCATGTTGATGTCAGCAGTCAACTGTGCAGTTGACTGGGTCAACTATGTGTGGGTCCCGCATGTCATTGGATTTGATTAGGCTAATCAGGGGGTTATTAAGTTAACTAGTAATTAGGCTAACTATCAAGATTAATTAATTTAATTTAATTAATTCTTTAATAATTAATTAATTAATTTAATAATTATTATTTATCTAATTATTATTATTTTTTTAATTCTTTTTTTAAAACATCTGGGCATGGGGCCCATCTGTCATAGGCCCCAGGGCATACAGGGCGCGGGCGACGGTTACGACGCACGCCCAGGGGCACGCGGCGTCGGTGCAGGCGGCCACGGCGGGGCACGACGACGGTCAGGGATGGGCGCAGCCCGGCTGGCCCTAGACGCCGGCCGGACGGAGGGGAGGTCGCGACCAGGGGCAGGGGGTCGCGGCTAGCGGGGCCTGGCAGCGGCGCGCGGGCCGGCAGGCATCACGGAGGGCAGGCCGGCGGCGAGAAGCAAGCCAACGGGCGAGCGGGCGGCGAACGAGCGGCTGTGCGTGAGGCAGGGCGGGGCGATTGCACGGGCGCAGGCTGCGGGCAGGGGCTGAAGCAGGCGAACGGCACGGCGGCGGCGCGTCGACGGGAGCAGAGCGGCCACGCGCGAGGCGCGGATGGCGCGACGCGCGCGCAGTGAGGCACCAGCCGGAGGCGAGCGCAGTGGCTGTGGGAGGCCAGCGGCGCGGACGGCGATGCGTGTGTGGGCGAAGCGGGGAAGAGGGAGAAGGAGCGGTGCTCACGCGAGGTCGTAGAGGGCCAGTGGCAATGGGGAGAGAGGAGGTCGAGACGACGGCGGAGCGTCGGCGAGGGCGTGTTCCGGCAAGGCCGGCGTCGTGATGGCGGCGTCGTAGCTCGAGGGGCCGGCGGGAAGAGACGGTGGGACGGCGCCGACGAGGAGGATGCAGGCCGGGGGGGGGTTCGGCGACGGGGAGGTCGAGGCGGAGGCGCGGTCCAGGCGGCGACGTGCGCGCGGGGGAGAGGGCCGAGGGGATCGGGATAGTGGGGCGATGGGGGGGTGGTGCTCCGGTGGGGGGGGGGGCGCCGAGGACGGCGACGCGCGTCGGGGCGATGTCGTCGGGGGGGCCGTTCCCCTCGATCTGATCTGGATCGGGGAGGAGGGCGGAGAGCGACTGGGGGGAGGGGACGAGTGGGTGACAGGGTGGGCTTAGGGTTTGGGTCGTGGGGGATATGGGAAATGGGGGGAGGCCGGCTGGGCCTTTGCCCAGTTGGGCCGGTTGGTGGCCTGGCCGGCTGGGCCGTCTGGCCCAGTGGGGGGTGCGTTTCCCTTTTGTTTTTTTCTGTTAGCTTTAGGTTTTAGTTTTTTTTTCTCTTTTGTATTTTCTCTTTTGTTTTGTTTTCTGTTTTTGTGTTTTCTTTACTTATTTCTTTTCTGTTATATTTTGTTCCTCTTTTTTCTGTAAAGTACCAAAATGACCTCGAAATTAGTACTACCACTAAACCCACTACCATATAAAGTTTAGACCCTAAATAGAATAGTTTAACATTTTTATTAATTATAAAAGGCATTTCAATAATTATTTCGCTACACTTTTATTCACTTTAGAGTATTTAAAGATTTTATAAAAGTGGGGTTTCTTCACCAAGATTTAATATGGATTATTTGGCTCACTCCGAACATTTTAGTTTTAATATTTGAAAACTTTTATTGTTTGCTTGATTTTGAATTTGAATTCGAACCGTTTTCGAACTAACGCGAGATTACCAACAGTAATCAAGGTGACGTGGCATCATTAGGAGAGGTTCACTGTAGCCTAATTATCCGGGCGTCACAAAGTTCAAAATGGATCAAGCAAAGAAAGGGTTCTTGCCTGTGTTACAAGGTGTGAAGTTGAGTCAGACTCAATGCCCGACCACTGCAGAAGATAGAGAGAAAATGAAAGATGTTCCCTATGCTTCAGCCATAGGCTCTATCATGTATGCAATGCTGTGTACCAGACTGATGTGTGCCTTGCTATAAGTTAGCAGGGAGGTACCAAAGTAATCCAGGAGTGGATCACTGGACAGCGGTCAAGAACATCCTGAAATACCTGAAAAGGACTAAGGATATGTTTCTCGTATATGGAGGTGACAAAGAGCTCATCGTAAACGGTTACGTTGATGCAAGCTTTGACACTGATCCGGACGATTCTAAATCGCAAACCGGATACGTGTTTACATTAAACGGTGGAGCTGTCAGTTGGTGCAGTTCTAAACAAAGCGTTGTGGCGGGATCTACATGTGAAGCGGAGTACATAGCTGCTTCGGAAGCAGCGAACGAAGGAGTCTGGATGAAGGAGTTCATATCCGATCTAGGTGTCATACCTAGTGCATCGGGTCCAATGAAAATTCTTTTGTGACAATACTGGTGCAATTGCCTTGGCAAAGGAATCCAGATTTCACAAGAGGACCAAGCACATCAAGAGACGCTTCAATTCCATCCGGGATCTAGTCCAGGTGGGAGACATAGAGATTTGCAAGATACATACGGATCTGAATGTTGCAGACCCGTTGACTAAGCCTCTTCCACGAGCAAAACATGATCAGCACCAAGGCTCCATGGGTGTTAGAATCATTACTGTGTAATCTAGATTATTGACTCTAGTGCAAGTGGGAGACTTGAAGGAAATATGCCCAAGAGGCAACAATAAAGTTATTATTTATTTCCTTACATCATGATAAATGTTTATTATTCATGCTAGAATTGTATTAACCGGAAACATAATACATGTGTGAATACATAGACAAACAGAGTGTCACTAGTATGCCTCTACTTGACTAGCTCGTTAATCAAAGATGGTTATGTTTCCTAACCATGAACAAAGAGTTGTTATTTGATTAACGAGGTCACATCATTAGTTGAATGATCTGATTGACATGACCCATTCCATTAGCTTAGCACCCGATCGTTTAGTATGTTGCTATTGCTTTCTTCATGACTTATACATGTTCCTATGACTATGAGATTATGCAACTCCCGTTTACCGGAGGAACACTTTGTGTGCTACCAAACGTCACAACGTAACTGGGTGATTATAAAGGTGCTCTACAGGTGTCTCCAAAGGTAGATGTTGGGTTGGCGTATTTTGTGATTAGGATTTGTCACTCCGATTGTCGGAGAGGTATCTCTGGGCCCTCTCGGTAATACACATCACATAAGCCTTGCAAGCATTACAACTAATGAGTTAGTTGCGAGATGATGTATTACGGAACGAGTAAAGAGACTTGTCGGTAACGAGATTGAACTAGGTATTGGATACCGACGATCGAATCTCGGGCAAGTAACATACCGATGACAAAGGGAACAACTTATGTTGTTATGCGGTCTGACCGATAAATATCTTCGTAGAATATGTAGGAGCCAATATGGGCATCCAGGTCCCGCTATTGGTTATTGACCGGAGACGTGTCTCGGTCATGTCTACATTGTTCTCGAACCGCAGGGTCCGCATGCTTAACGTTACGATGACAGTTATTATGAGTTTATGCATTTTGATGTACCGAAGTTAGTTCAGAGTCCCGGATGTGATCACGGACATGACGAGGAGTCTCGAAATGGTCGAGACATAAAGATTGATATATTGGATGACTATATTCGGACACCGGAAGGGTTCCGGAGTATTATCGGATAAAACCGGAGCACTGGGGGGTTACCGGAACCCCCAGGGGGTTAATGGGCCTCATGGGCCTAATGTGGAGAAGAGGAAGGGGCTTCCAGGGCAGGCCGCGCGCCCCCTCTCCCCCTAGTCTGAATTGGACAAGGAGGGAGGGGCGGCGCCCCCCCTTTCCTATTCTCCCTCCACCTCTCCTAGTTGGACAAGGAACGGGAGGGGAGTCCTACTCCCGGTAGGAGTAGGACTCCTCCTGCGCGCCTCCATAGGGCCGGCCGCACCCCCCCCCTTGGATCCTTTATATACGGAGGCAAGGGGGCACCCTAGAACACACAATTGATCAACGTGATCATTCCTTAGCCATGTGTGGTGCCCCCTTCCACCATATTCCACCTCGGTCATATCGTTGTAGTGCTTAGGCGAAGCCCTGCGTCGGTAGTACATCATCATCGTCACCACGCCGTTGTGCTGACGGAACTCATCCCCGAAGCTTTGCTGGATCGGAGCCCGGGGAGCGTCATCGAGCTGTACGTGTGCTAAGAACTCGGAGGTGCCGGAGTAACGGTGCTTGGATCGGTCGGATCGGGAAGACATACGACTACTTCCTCTACGTTGCGTCAACGCTTCCGCTTCGGTCTACGAGGGTACATAGACAACTCTCTCCCCTCGTTGCTATGCATCACCATGATCTTGCGTGTGCGTAGGAGAATTTTTGAAATTACTACGTTCCCCAACAGTAGATGAGCCCGAGGCGATAGAAGCAGAGAATGACTGTGTTGATCAGGCTGATGGTCTCCTTAAGCCAAAGCGGACGTGGAAACGGAAGGTTTATCCCGTCTCGGCAGCACGTAGAAGTGCTAGGATCCGCACTGCAAAAAAAATTCATGATGAATTATGAGAGGCATTTTCTGGAATAGCAGAGGTCTTAGAGACTTGGCTAAAAGAAGATTTCTAGCGGAGGCTTCTCTTGAACATCAGTTAGATTTTATTGCATTGTCTGAGACTGGAAGAAGCAACTTCACTTCACAATTTCTTGCCACTTTGTACGAGGGGGGGGGTAGATTTTGATTGGCATTGCGTCCCCCCTCGAGGAAGATCCGGTGGGGTTTTACTTGGGGTTAAGTGCGAAACATTGGAAGTTCGGAGTGTAGTTTTGGGGGATTTTGCCGTCAAGTTTCGAGTTCGAACTAAGGCAGATGGGTTTGATTGGGCTTTGGTGGCGGTGTACGGAGCTGCGCAACCAGAGCTCAAGCCAGACTTTTTGGCGGATCTGCTTCGTATTTGTGGTAATGAACAGCTCCCCCTCTTAGTGGGGGGGGGGGGATTTCAACATTATCCATAGGAAGGAGGAGAAGAATAATGACAATTTTGACGGCCGATGGTCGTTCATGTTCAACACTATTATCGAAAGTTTGGATCTCAGAGAGATAGAGCTTTCGGGTAGGAAATTCACTTGGGCTAATGCGTTACCGGTCCCGACGTTTGAGAAACTTGACCATGTCCTAGAAAGTGTCGAATGGGAACAGAAGTTTCCTCTGGTAACCGTGCAGGCATTGACAAGAGGTGTCTCTGATCATACACCATTACTAGTTGATTCAGGAGTTCAAACTTTCGTGGGCAACAAGAACATTTTCTCGTTTGAACTTGCCTGGTTTGAAAGAGAAGGTTTCCTTGAGTTGTTAGCTCGGGAGTGGGCTAAAGACTCAGGAGGAAGGACACCTATCGAGCGATGGCAATGCAAGATTCGTCATCTCTGAAGGTTCCTTCGAGGATGGGCTAAACACACGCATGGTATTTATAAGGCGGAGAAGGAGAGACTTCTTCTACTTATTCAAAACCTTGAAGTTAAAGCTGAAACTTATATCTTGGATTCCAGCAAGTTGGAAACAAAGATAGAGGCGGAGATGCGACTTAAACAGCTTCTTCGCGAGGAGGAATTGAAGTGGGCGTTGCGAGCTAAGGTTCGCAAGATAGTACAAGGCGAGGACAATACTCAATTCTTTCTTATGATTACTAATGGGAAGCATCGTAAAAAGAGAATTTTCCAGCTAGAGCAAGACGAAGGGACGATAGTTGGTCAAGACAATCTGAAAGTCTACATTACCAATTATTATAAGCAGTTGTTTGGTCCCCCGGAAGAGAATTTTGTGTCCTTAGATGAGTCTAGGGTTGAGGATGTTCCTCAACTTGAGACTGCCGAGAATGAGCTCCTGACTGCTCCTTTCTCTGAGAAAGAGGTGTTTGAAGCCATTGCACAAATGGAGAATAATAAGGCTCCAGTACCGGATGGGTTTCCGGCGGAGTTCTACAAAAAGTGCTGGCATTTTACTAAGGGTGATTTGATGCCCATGTTCCAGGAGTTTTTTGAGGGACAGCTTCAGTTGTTTAAGCTGAATTTTGGAACGATAACTCTTCTTCCTAAGAAGACAGACGCGGTTCGCATTGAGCAGTTCAGACCTATATGTCTGCTTAATGTGAGTTTCAAAATATTCACCAAGGTCGGGACGAACAGACTTACGCAGATTGCGCACTCTGTGGTTCATCCGTCCCAGACTGCTTTCATGCCTGATAGAAACATCCTTGAAGGGGTTGTTGTCTTGCATGAAACGCTCCATGAAATCCACTCAAAAAAAACTTGATGGCGTAGTTTTTAAAGTGGATTTCGAGAAAGCATATAATAAAGTTAAATGGCCTTTCCTTCAACAAGCTCTGCGTATGAAAGGTTTTGATCCGGCATGGAGAAACCAGATTGATTCCTTTACGCAAAAAGGGAGTGTAGGGATTAAAGTGAATGACGACATAGGTCACTATTTCCAAACACACAAGGGGCTAAGGCAAGGAGACCCGATGTCACCAATCCTATTTAACATAGTGGCTGATATGCTCGCTATCTTAATAGGTAGGGCAAAGGATGCAGGGCAGGTAGGTGGCCTGGTCCCACATCTAGTTGACGGAGGGATTTCCATTCTTCAGTATGCTGATGATACTATCATCTTTATGGAGCACGACCTGGCGAAAGCAAGAAACATGAAGCTGCTGTTATGCTTATTTGAACAATTGTCTGGCCTCAAAATTAACTTCCACAAGAGCGAATTGTTTTGCTTTGGAAGAGCAAAGGATGACCAGGACACGTATAAACAATTGTTCGGATGTGAATTGGGATCCTTACCGTTTACGTACTTAGGTATACCCATTCATCATCGTAAGCTGACTAACATTGAGTGGAAATGCATCGAGGATCGCTTTGAAAAGAAACTGAGCTATTGGAAAGCTAAGCTCATGTCATACGGAGGACGATTGATTCTGATCAATTAGGTCCTTACCAGTATGCCTATGTTTCTCTTATCCTTTTTCCAGGTTCCGGTGGGAGTCAGGAAAAGGTTAGATTTCTACCGATCTCGATTCTTTTGGCAGAATGACGAGCTCAAACGAAAGTATAGGCTTGCTAAGTGGGATATAATCTGTAGGCCGAAGGACCAAGGGGGTCTAGGTAATGAAAATTTGGAAGTCAAAAACATATGTCTCCTTAGCAAGTGGCTATTTAAACTGTCGTCTGAGACGGAAGCTACTTGGGCACAGATTTTGCGTAATAAGTATCTTTATGCTAAAACCTTGGCTCAGGTAAATGTGAGGCCTTCCGACTCACCTTTTTGGATGGGTTTGATGAGAGTCAAACAACTTTTTTTCAACAAGTCAAAATTTATTGTCGGGAATGGTGCCACTATGAGGTTTTGGGAGGATACGTGGCTTGGGGAGACTCCCCTTGCAATTCAATATCCTACTTTGTACAACATTGTGTGACGTAGAGAAGCCTACGTTGCAACTGTTCTACAATCCACTCCCCTCAATATTTGTTTTCGGAGAACGCTAGTTGGAAATCGTTGGGAGGCCTGGCTCCACCTTGTTAGACCTTTAATGGAGGTCCGGCTGACCCAGCAACCAGATCAGCTGTATTGGAAACTTACTAAGAACGGTGTGTTCTTGGTTAAGTCTATGTATCTGGATGTCATTAACTCTAGCGTTGTCCCTTCCTCGATTCACGTTTGGAGAGTAAAGGTTCCCTTACGTATCAAAGTGTTTATGTGGTTTATGCATAAACAAGTCATTTTGACTAAGGATAACCTGGAAAAACGCAACTGGATGGGCTCATCTAGGTGTAGCTTTTGCGATCATAACGAAAGCATCAAACACCTCTTTCTCGATTGTCCGTTGGCTAAGATTCTGTGGCGGTCGATTCATATTGCGTTTAATATTAATCAGCCCGCCTCTATCAATATGTTATTTGGAACATGGCTTGATGGGGTTGATTCCGATACTGTAAGACACATTCGTGTTGGCGTTTGTGCTTTACTTTGGGCAGTATGGAACTGCAGAAATGATTTAGTATTTAACAGATCAATAAACATTCACTTTTTGCAGGTTATCTTCAGGGCCACGGCATTCATCCGTATGTGGTCGCTACTCACTCCGACGGAGGCCAAGGAGCGTTTGGTTACTGCGTCTACCCGATGGGAGATGGTAGCGCGGGATATTTTCAACCGGTTTGGATGGCGGTCATGTAATAGGATAGGCATGTAGTGCTCCTATTGTGTTTGCCAGCCGGTTGTGGCTTTGGGTTTGTGCTCTTTCGAGCCTTTTGTTTATCTTCGCACCGCGATACTTGATGACTTTGTTACTGGATTTTATTTTTAATAATATGAGCCGTATTCATCTTTCTGATGCAGAGGCTGGGGTAAACCCCCTTTTCAAAGAAAAAAACTGCTGCTTTTCTAATCTAAGCTAGGGAAGTTGTGACTAAACCACATCAAATTTGTTCTTGATTCGCCTGTTAAACTGTAGTCTCTTGTGTAGACTCTTATTAAGGAATAAAAATACATAAATTTATTACGTGGTGTCTATGTCTATGCACGAGACTCTACCTCGAATGCTATGCTTCTTATCCTATATACGCTTCAGCGATGAAAAACTTTCTGATGCTCTCCGTCCTTCCAATGCCCGTGCATTACCACAAAACAAAACAAAGATTATCGAAAGACAATGATCAAAACATCATCATAATTCATGAGTGTAGCTGTGGTTCATGACTGCATCAGGGAAAATAGTGGCTTGCCTCAATTACACAGGTAATGACCTCACGCCACTCGAGTTCTCCTTCCTTGCCGCACATTTAATATAATACACATGAAAATCCACATGTATATACTATTCCAAAGCAATAAGTTCCAACAGTGCAACTACCACCTCAACTCCCATGTCACTCCTGCAAGCGGCCCGGGGGCAACCACTACCAGAAAAACTGGGGTTGCCGACGGCCAAATCTATGCCGACGGCCCCCGTCGGCATCTACGGACCTATGCCGACGGCCAAGGATAGGCCGTAGGCGTAGAATAGTCGTCGGCATACATCCATCTATGCCGACAGGGCCGTCGGCATAGAGGAGGCTGTCGGGACCGCCCGAGATACGCCTACGGGGCCCGTCGGCATAGGAAAGGCCGTCGGCATAGCCCGGGCCCCCTGCCCGGTCAGCGCTGACCGTTTGACGGCGTTGATGCTACGCCGACGGGCGGTAACGGCGGCCGTCGGCATATCTGTGGCAGGGGTATGCCTACGGCATAGCCGTCGGCATAGGCCCCTCTGCCACGTCACCGATCCGTGTGCCATGCCACGTCATCGATCCGTGGGACAACCTCCGTGTGTGCACAGATATGCCGACGGCCTTGCCGTCGGCATACGTTTATTTTACTTAATTTTTTTATTTTTACTTTGGTTATCTGTGGCAGAGGTATGCCTACGGCACAGCCGTCGGCATAGGCCCCTTCACCACGTCATCGATCCGTGGGACAACCTCCGTGTGTGCACAGGTATGCCGACGGCCTTGCTGTCGGCATACGTGTATTTTACTTTATTTTTTATTTTTACTTTGTTTTGTTATTTTTACTTTATTTTAGTTTTTGTTTTTGCATAAGATAATTATGCCTTATCTAAAAAAACATACCCGATGGTATATCGATTGCCCCCCATTACGAACGTCGCTATCGTCGTGTCACGGAGGGGGAAACGGTCGACACGGAAGGAATTCTGGTTGGTGGGGGGATTCGGGGTGTAGCTATGTCACCGAAACATCGCACGGGTCCCGATGCATATGTGAAAGTGTTCATGCATGTGCGTAGACGCCCGTCTTGGGGCTCCGGGGTGTGCCCCCCCTCACGGACGGCGCTGCCGCCGGCACCTAGAGGGGGGAAACAGACGCGTGGGGTCTACACGGAGGGGATCTTGCTGTGGGTCTGGCCCGGATGTTGCTCGAAAGTGTTCCTATGGGCTGACCTAACACAACCGGGTGGGGAGGTCCACTGGTCAAAGCCTGTTCGTGCAAAGTCAAAGGGCTAGATCCCGTGGTCAAACGCTACAGGGTTAGGCGGGACGGGGGCACTTGGGGGGTAGAAATGCCACCGGAGCGTCGCACCGGGCCCTCATACATGCGGGGTGGTGTGGTGGCATGTCCGGAGAGGCAGGACGCGTCTCCGAGGTGTGGCCCCCCCTCACGGACGGCGATGACACGGTAGTAGACGTTCTGCGGTAACGATGCGGCGTCAATATTACTAAATACTCGGAGCGCGATAAAATCATGAGTTTTTTTGCACGAAGTGGGCACATGTGCTATAGGAACGATGGTATTTTTTCATAATTTTTGGTGATGGAGAAGTATCCGAAAAATTCCCTCTACGCGGATTGCCCTTCGCGCGTCTACGGCTGTGGCCGGCGGCCTCCGGGGGCTAGCATGCCGCCAAATCTTGTGTAGGCGGCCTCTCACAAGTCTAGAAGTGTTGTGGCGGTTGCAAACGCCCGGCACGCATGTCCGGGGTGTGCCCCCCCTAACGGACGGCGCTGCCGCCGGCACCTGGAGGGGGGAAACGGACGCGTCGGGTCTACACGGAGGGGATCTTGCTGTGGGTCTGGCCCGGATGTTGCTCCAAAGTGTTCCTATGGGCTGACCTAACACAACCGGGTGGGGAGGTCGACTGGTCAAAGCCCGTCCGTGCAAAGTCAAAGGGCTAGATCCCGTGGTCAAACGCTACAGGGTTAGGCGGGACGGGGGCACTGGGTGGGGAGGTCACGCGTCCCGCCTCTTCGGACATGCCACCACACCACCCCGCATGTATGAGGGCCCAGTGCGATGCTCCGGTGGCATTGCTACCCCCCCCAAGTGCCCCCGTCCCGCCTAACCCTGTAGCGTTTGACCACGGGATCTAGCCCTTTGACTTTGCACGTACGGGCTTTGACCAGTGGACCTCCCCACTCGGTTCTGTTAGGTCAACCCATAGGAACACTCTGGAGCAACATCCGGGCCAGACCCACATCAAGATCCCCTCCGTGTAGACCCGACGCGTCCGTTTCCCCCCTCCAGGTGCCGGCGGCGGCGCCGTCCGTGAGGGGGGGCACAACCCGGACACGCGTGCCACCTCTTCGGACATGCCACCACACGACCCCGCATGTATGAGGGCCCGGTGCGACGCTCCGGTGGCATTGCTACCCCCAGTGCCCCCGTCCCGCCTAACCCTGTAGCGTTTGACCACGGGATCTAGCCCTTTGACTTTGCACGGACGGGCTTTGACCAGTGGACCTCCCCACCCGGTTGTGTTAGGTCAGCCCATAGGAACACTTTGGAGAAACATCCGGGCCAGACCCACAGCAAGATCCCCTCCATGTAGACCCGACGCGTCCGTTTACCCCCTCCAGGTGCCGGCGGCGGCGCCGTCCGTGAGGGGGGGGGCACACACGGACACGCGTGCCAGGCGTTTGCAACCGCCAAAACACTTCCAGACTTGTGAGAGGCCGCCTATGCAAGATTTGGCAGCATGCTAGCCCCCGGAGGCCGCCGGCCACAGCCGTAGACGCACGAAGGGCAATCCGCGTAGAGGGAATCTTTCGGATACTTCTCCATCACCAAAAATTATGAAAAAATACCATCGTTCCTATAGCACATGTGCCCACGTCGTGCAAAAAAACTCATGATTTTATCGCGCTCCGATTATTTAGTAATATTGACGCCGCATCATTACCGCAGAACGTCTACTACCGTGTCATCGCCGTCCGTGAGGGGGGGCCACGCCCCGAAGACGCGTGCCGCCTCTTCGGACATGCCACCACACCACCCTGCATGTATGAGGGCCTGGTGCGACGCTCCGGTGGCATTGCTACCCCCAGTGCCCCCGTCCCGCCTAACCCTGTATCGTTTGACCACGCGATCTAGCCCTTTGACTTTGCACGGACGGGCTTTGACAAGTGGACCTCCCCACCCGGTTGTGTTAGGTCAGCCCATAGGAACACTCTGGAGCAACATCCGGGCCAGACCCACAGCAAGATCCCCTCCGTGTAGACCCGACGCGTTCGTTTCCCCCCTCCAGGTGCCGGCGGCGGCGCCATCCGTGAGGGGGGCACACTCCGGAGACGCGTGCCGCCTCTTCGGACATGCCACCACACCACCCCGCCTGTATGAGGGCCCGGTGCGACGCTCCGGTGGCATTACTACTCCCCCAGGGCCCCCGTCCTGCCGTGTAGACCTCACGGGCGTGGCGGCCGCCGTGTCCCGGAGGGGGGAAACGGCCATGTCGGGCCGACACGGAGGGTATCTTTGGGTGGTTTGGGCCGGAATGGTGTTGGGGGGTGCAGCACATGCCGTAAAAAAAAAAATAAAAAATCAAAAAAATGCCGTAACAAAAAAATAAAAAAAATGCAAAGTATCTATGCCGATGGCTTAGCCGTCGGCATAGCAGCGCACATGTCCACGGATTGATGACGTGGCAAAGGGGCGGGCCTATGCCGACGGCCAGGCCGTCGGTATAGGGCCGACCTTATCCCCTTGCGGTTCGCCCCCACCACCCATTCGCCATCCATCTCCCCCTTCCTGCCCGATCCACACCCGCGCCGCCGCCCACCACCTCCGCCGCCGCCCTGAGCACGCCACCGCCGGCCCCGAGCCCGCCGCCCCGCGCCGCACCAACCCCGGGCCGCCCCGCCCCGCCCCGAACCCGCCATCGCCCGCGCCTCCCCCGTCTCCCCCCACCCGCGGTGCACCGCCGTCCTCCCCGCCCCGCGCCGCACCGCCGTCCTCCCCGCCCCGCGCCGCGCCGCGCCTGGATCCGCCCACCCGCCGTCGTCTCCGCGCGGATCAGCCCGCACCGCCCTGTATTCGCCCGTCCCGGCCTCCCTCGACACATCCCACGGCCGGCCCTCCCTCCCCCCCCTCCGTCCCCCGCCCCGACCTCCATCGACCCCGCCCCAGTGGCCACATCGTCCGTGCCTGCCCCTCCGCCGCCTGCTCTGGCCCGTCGTCCGTGCCTGCCCCTCCCCCCCGAGCCGGCCCCCCCCCCCGGTGAGCTCGCTCCCCCCCCCTCTGTAGACTTTTTTTAATAATTTTGTTGTTGTTCATAGTTATGTAACTACATGGATGGATGCATAGTTAGTTGATAGATGATTTGATGATAGTTACAAATGTGAGAAGTGCAAGAAAAGAAATTTTTTTAACAAGGGGAATGACGTTAGATGATAGATTTTTTGATGATAGTTGCAAATGTATGATGATTGTTACATGATAGATGATGATGTTAATGATGATAGATGATGATGTTGATGATAGATAATGATTTTTTTGTGGGAGAGATGATATAGGATGCTGATTTTTATGATTCGATGATTGTTAGATGATGATGATGAATATATTGTGATGTACTTAATTATTGTCACAGTGCAGGTTCTGTGGTGTTCCATCTCGGTGGAGTGATCATCGTAGGAGCTGTTGGTCCCCGGTTGTCCCTCCGGTGTTCGACTACTTCCTCTACAGCCGAGGGTGAGCTACGAATCATGTGACTAGATTTCATTCTCAAGTCAGCTGACGTAACCTAGGTGTCTCCCGTCCGAAAGGGTTGCATCGATAAATATGCATTCAATTGCATATTTATCACCGCAGCTCTTTCGGATTGTCCAGCGTTTTCCATGGACAGCCCGAGGATGTGTAGATTAGGTATGTTCTCCATGTTCTACCCCGTTCCGAGACAGGATTACGGCGGCGCCTCCCCATTGTTCTCCGGAGCACATTCTCTCGGCTATTTGCCGAGACGTGTATCTAGAGAACAGCGGGGAGGTGATGCCGAAATTTTGTCTCAAAACGGGGTAGAATGGAGAACGTACTCAATCTACACATCCTCGGGTGGGATTAGGACCCATGTTTACCTATTAGAGATGTAGGTGGATTAAACGCGGTAGAAACTGAAAATTTGATGTGATTAATTTAAGTGAATCCTTAATTATGTTGTGTGGGTTGCAAAAAATCAGAGGATGGCAGATAATCAGTGGATGTACAGTGGTTTTATCCGCCGGAATCGAGTAACATCAAAGTGGATCGCGAAAACCGATGTGTATTTGAAGGAGATGTTCCGTCGTCCAATGAGAATTATCCCACCATGCCCCTGTGCGAGATGTGCCAGACGTCACCGTAGAAATCAGACGGACATGAGTGAGCACCTTCGCACGCATGGATATATGCCAAACTTTGACATGCCGCCGATAAACATAGCCGAGCAGGACCATGGTAGAGAGGAGGTGATGCGACAACGCATCGATGGATATGAGGACGACGGGGTCAGGGACATGCTAGATGATGTTATTGTTGCAGAAACGGCAAATGCGACACCTTCAGAGAATGAACCGGAGGAGCCGGAGGCAACCGCAAAGGCCTTCTTGGAGGTCTTGGCCTCGTCGAAGAAACCTCTTTATGCGGGTGCGAAAATATCTCAGCTGGATGCCATCTTGCAACTGATTGCAGTCAAGGCTGAGTACGGCTATAGCCAGAAATGCTTCGAAGCATTCCTAGGAGTATGGGCTAACAGCCTCCCTGAGGGTCATGAACTGCCGAAAAGCATGTACGATACAAAGAAAATCATGAAGGCACTCTCTATGGATTATGAGAAAATAGATGTTTGCCCGAAGAATTGCCTTTTGTTTAGGCATGAGTATGCGGATGACAAGTACTGTAGGAAGTGCGGTTCGTCTCGGTACATTGAGGTGGTCAGTGAGGATGGTGAGAAAAAGCAGCTAACCATCCCCGTTAAGGTTCTTCGGTATCTTGATTTTATAAAAAGACTACAGCGCCTTTTCATCACGAAGGAGTCTGCCAAAATGATGAAGTGGCACAAGGAAGGTATAAGGTACAATCCAAAAAAATCGTACATCCATCGGGAGGGGAAGCATGGAAGTCATTCGATGAAGAATACCCCGAGGAAGCAGCCGAGGCTGGGAATGTCAGAATAGCCATATCAGGTGATGGGTTGAATCCATATGGTATGTTGTCCATGTTGGAAATATGCCCTAGAGGCAATAATAAAAGGATTATTATTATATTTCCTTGTTCATGATAATTGTCTTTTATTCATGCTATAATTGTGTTATCCGGAAATCGTAATACATGTGTGAATACATAGACACCAACATGTCCCTAGTAAGCCTCTAGTTGACTAGCTCGTTGATCAACTGATAGTCATGGTTTCCTGACTATGGACATTGGATGTCATTGATAACGAGATCACATCATTAGGAGAATGATGTGATGGACAAGACCCAATCCTAAGCATAGCACAAGATCGTATAATTCATTTGCTAGAGCTTTTCCAATGTCAAGTATCTTTTCCTTAGACCATGAGATCATGTAACTTCCGGATATCGTAGGAGTGCTTTGGGTGTACCAAATGTCACAACGTAACTGGGTGACTATAAAGGTATACTACGGGTATCTCCGAAAGTGTCTGTTGGGTTGACACGGATCAAGACTGGGATTTGTCACTTCGTATGATGGAGAGGTATCACTTGGCCCACTCGGTAATGCATCATCATAATGAGCTCAATGTGATCAAAGTGTTTGATCACGGGATCATGCGTTACGGTACGAGTAAAGTGACTTGCCGGTAACGAGATTGAACGAGGTATTGGGATACCGACGATCGAATCTCGGGCAAGTAACATGCCGATAGACAAAGGGAATTGTATACGGGGTTGATTGAATCCTCGACATCATGGTTCATCCGATGAGATCATCGAGGAGCATGTGGGAGCCAACATGGGTATCAAGATCCCGCTGTTGGTTATTGACCGGAGAGTCGTCTCAGTGATGTCTGCGTGTCTCCCGAACCCGTAGGGTCTACACACTTAAGGTTCGGTGATGCTAGGGTTATTAGGAAGACTTATATGTGATTACTGAATGTTGTTCGGAGTCCCGAATGAGATCCCGGACGTCACGAGGAGTTCTGAAATAGTCCGGAGGTAAATATTTATATATGGGAAGTTGTCATACGGTCACCGGAAAGGTTCGGGGGCATATCGGTATTGTACCGGGGCCACCGGAGGGGTTCCGGGGGTCCACCGGGTGGGGCCACCTCTCCCGGCGGGGCCTTATGGGCTGTATGAGGAAGGGATCCAGCCCAAAGTGGGCTGGGGCGCCACTCCCCCCTAGGGCCCATGCGCCTAGGGTTGGGGGAAACCCTGAGGGGGGGCGCCCCCCTTGCTTGGGGGGCAAGCCCCCTCCCCTTGGCCGCCGCCCCCCTCTAGATCTCATCTAGAGGGGCCGGCCCCCCTTCTCCCTTCCCCTATAAATAGAGGGGCAAGGGGAGGGCTGCTGGACACATCCAAGGCGCAGCCCCTCCCCTCCCCAACACCTCTCCTCCTCCGTCACGAGCTTGGCGAAGCCCTGTCGGAGTACTGCTGCTCCACCACCACCACCACGCCGTCGTGCTGCTGCTGTAGCCATCTTCCTCAACCTCTCCTTCCCCCTTGCTGGATCAAGAAGGAGGAGACGTCACGCTGACCGTACGTGTGTTGAACGCGGAGGTGCCCTCCGTTCGGCGCTAGGATCTCCGATGATTTGGATCACGTCGAGTACGACTCCCTCATCCCCGTTCTTTGAACGCTTCCGCTCGCGATCTACAAAGGTATGTAGATGCAATCTGAATACTCGTTGTTAGATGAACTCATAGATGGATCTTGGTGAAACCTTAGGAAAAATTTTGTTTTCTGCAACGTTCCCCAACAGTGGCATCATGAGCTAGGTCTATGCGTAGTTCTCTTTGCACGAGTAGAACACAATTGTTGTGGGCGTAGATGTTGTCAACTTTCTTGCCTCCACTAGTCTTATTTTGCTTCAGCGGTATTGTGGGATGAAGCGGCCTGGACCAACCTTACACGTACGCTTACGTGAGACCGGTTCCACCGACTGACATTCACTAGTTGCATAAGGTGGCTGGCAGGTGTCTGTCTCTCCCACTTTAGTTGGAGCAGATTCGACGAAAAGGGTCCTTATGAAGGGTAAATAGAAGTTGACAAATCATGTTGTGGCTTTTACGTAGGTAAGAAAACGTTCTTGCTAGAACCCTATTGCAGCCATGTAAAACTTGCAACAACAATTAGAGGACGTCTAACTTGTTTTTGCAGCAAGTGCTTTGTGATATGATATGGCCAAAGTTGTGATGAATGATGAATGATATATATGTGATGTATGAGATCATGTTCATGTAATAGGAATCACGACTTGCATGTCGATGAGTATGACAACCGGCAGGAGCCATAGGAGTTGTCATTATTTTTTGTATGACCTGCGTGTCATTGGAAACGCCATGTAAATTACTTTACTTTATTACTAAACGTGTTAGACATAGTGGTAGAAGTAATAGTTGGCGAGCAACTTCATGGAGACACGATGATGGAGATCATGGTGTCATGCCGGTGACAAGATGATCATGGAGCCCCAAGATGGAGATCAAAGGAGCTATATGATATTGGCCATATCATGTCACTATTATTATTTGATTGCATGTGATGTTTATCATGTTTTTGCATCTTGTTTACTTAGAACGACGGTAGTAAATAAGATGATCCCTCATAACAATTTCAAGAAAGTGTTCCCCCTAACTGTGCGCCGTTGCGACAGTTCGTTGTTTCGAAGCACCACGTGATGATCGGGTGTGATAGATTCCAACGTTCACATACAACGGGTGTAAGACAGATTTACACATGCAAACACTCAGGTTGACTTGACGAGCCTAGCATGTACATACATGGCCTCGGAACACAAGAGACCGAAAGGTCGAACATGAGTCGTATGGAAGATACGATCAACATGGAGATGTTCACCGATGATGACTAGTCCGTCTCACGTGATGATCGGACACGGCCTAGTCGAGTCGGATCATGTTTCACTTAGATGACTAGAGGGATGTCTAACCTGAGTGGGAGTTCATTAAATAATTTGATTAGATGAACTTAATTATCATGAACTTAGTCTAAAATCTTTGCATAAATGTCTTGTAGATCAAATGGCCAACGCTAATGTCAACCTCAACTTCAACGCGTTCCTAGAGAAAACCAAGCTGAAAGACGATGGCAGCAACTATACGGACTAGGTCCGGAACCTGAGGATCATCCTCATAGCTGCCAGGAAACAATATGTCCTAGAAGCACCGCTAGGTGATGCACCCGTCCCAGAGAACCAAGACGTTATGAACGCTTGGCAGCAGCGTGCTGATGATTACTCCCTCGTTCAGTGCAGCATGCTTTACAGCTTAGAATTGGGGCTCCAAAAGCGTTTTGAGCAACATGGAGCATATGAGATGTTCGAAGAGCTGAAAATGGTTTTCCAAGCTCATGCCCGGGTCGAGAGATATGAAGTCTCCGACAAGTTCTAAAGTTGTAAGATGGAGGAAAATAGTTCTGTCAGTGAACACATACTCAAGATGTCTGGGTTGCACAACCGCTTGACTCAGCTGGAGATTAACCTCCCAGACAAGGCGGTCATTGACAGAATCCTTCAGTCGCTCCCACCTAGCTACAAGAGCTTTGTGATGAACTACAATATGCAGGGGATGGAAAAGACCATTCCTGAGGTATTTGCTATGCTGAAATCAGCGGAGGTAGAAATCAAAAAGGAACATCAAGTGTTGATGGTCAATAAAACCACCAAGTTCAAGAAAGGCAAGGGTAAGAAGAACTTCAAGAAGGACGGCAAGGATGTTGCCGCGCCCGGTCAGCAAGTTGCCGGGAAGAAGTCAAAGAATGGACCCAAGCCTGAGACTGAGTGCTTTTATTGCAAAGGGAAGGGTCACTGGAAGCGGAACTGCCCCAAATACTTAGCGGACAAGAAGGCCGGAAACACTAAAGGTACATGTGATATACATGTAATTGATGTGTACCTTACCAGTGCTCGTAGTAGCTCCTGGGTATTTGATACCGGTGCCGTTGCTCATATTTGTAACTCAAAACAGGAGCTGCGGAATAAGCGGAGACTAGCGAAGGACGAGGTGACGATGCGCGTCGGGAATAGTTCCAAGGTCGATGTGATCGCCGTCGGCACGCTACCTCTACATTTACCTACGGGATTAGTTTTAAACCTCAATAATTGTTATTTGGTGCCAAGTTTGAGCATGAACATTGTATCTGGATCTCGTTTAATACGAGATGGCTGCTCATTTAAATCCGAGAACAATGGTTGTTCTATTTATATGAGTGATATGTTTTATGGTCATGCTCCGATGGTTAATGGTTTATTCTTAATGAATCTCGTACGTGATGATACACATATTCATAGTGTGAATACCAAAAGATGTAAAGTTGATAACGATAGTCCCACATACTTGTGGCACTGCCGCCTTGGTCACATTGGCGTCAAGCGCATGAAGAAGCTCCATGCTGATGGACTTTTAGAGTCTCTCGATTATGAATCATTTGACACATGCGAACCATGCCTCATGGGCAAAATGACCAAGACTCCGTTCTCCGGAACAATGGAGCAAGCAACCAACTTATTGGAAATCATACATACTGATGTGTGTGGTCCAATGAGTGTTGAGGCTCGCGGAGGATATTGTTATGTTCTCACTCTCACGGATGACTTGAGTAGATATGGGTATGTCTACTCGATGAAACACAAGTCTGAGACCTTTGAAAAGTTCAAGGAATTTCAGAATGAGGTAGAGAATCAACGTGACCGAAAAATAAAGTTCTTACGATCAGATCGTGGAGGAGAATATTTAAGTCACGAATTTGGCACACACTTAAGGAAATGTGGAATCGTTTCACAACTCACGCCGCCTGGAACACCTCAACGTAACGGTGTGTCCGAACGTCGTAATCGCACTCTATTGGATATGGTGCGATCTATGATGTCTCTTACTGATTTACCGCTATCATTTTGGGGATACGCTCTAGAGACAGCTACATTCACTTTAAATAGGGCACCGTCTAAATCCGTTGAGACGGCACCGTATGAATTATGGTTTGGGAAGAAACCTAAGCTATCGTTTCTAAAAGTTTGGGGATGCGATGCTTATGTCAAGAAACTTCAACCTGAAAAGCTCGAACCCAAGTCGGAAAAATGCGTCTTCATAGGATACCCTAAGGAAACCATTGGGTATACCTTCTACCTAAGATCCGAAGGCAAGATCTTTGTTGCCAAGAACGGATCCTTTCTGGAGAAAGAGTTTCTCTCGAAAGAAGTAAGTGGGAGGAAAGTGGAACTTGATGAAATATTACCTCTTGAACCGGAGAGTAGCGCAGCTCAAGAAAATGTTTCTGTGGTGCCTCCACCGGTTAGAGAGGAGGTTAATGATGATGATCATGAAACTTCAGATCAAGTTACTACTGAACTTCGTAGGTCCACAAGGACACATTTCGCACCAGAGTGGTACGGCAACCCTGTCCTGGAAATCATGTTGTTAGACAACGGTGAACCTTCGAACTATGAAGAAGCGATGGCGGGCCCAGATTCCAACAAATGGCTAGAGGCCATGCAATCCGAGATAGGATCCATGTATGCAAGCTCCAGCGATCCATTTATAGGCTGGTGCAAGCATCTCGGAGTTGGAACATTCGCTTTGATGAGATGATCAAGGCGTTTGGGTTTATGCAGACTTATGGAGAAGCCTGCGTTTACAAGAAAGTGAGTGGGAGCTCTGTAGCATTTCTCATATTATATGTAGATGACATACTTTTGATGGGAAATGATATAGAACTTTTGGACAGCATTAAGGCCTACTTGAATAAGAGTTTTTCAATGAAGGACCTTGGAGAAGCTGCTTATATATTAGGCATCAAGATCTATAGAGATAGATCAAGATGCCTCATAGGTCTTTCACAAAGCACATACCTTGAAAAGATATTGAAGAAGTTCAATATGGATCAGTCCAAGAAGGGGTTCTTGCCTGTGTTGCAAGGTGTGAAATTGAGCTCAGCTCAATGCCCGACCACGGCAGAAGATATAGAAGAGATGAGTGTCATCCCCTATGCCTCGGCCATAGGATCTATTATGTATGCCATGCTGTGTACCAGACCTGATGTAAACCTTTCCGTAAGTTTGGTAGGAAGGTACCAAAGTAATCCCGGCAAGGAACACTGGACAGCGGTCAAGAATATCCTAAAGTACCTGAAAAGGACTAAGGACATGTTTCTCGTTTATGGAGGTGACGAAGAGCTCGTCGTAAAGGGTTACGTCGACGCTAGCTTCGACATAGATCTGGATGACTCTAAGTCACAAACCGGATACGTGTATATGTTGAATGGTGGAGCAGTAAGCTGGTGCAGCTGCAAGCAGAGCGTTGTGGCGGGATCTACATGTGAAGCGGAGTACATGACAGCCTCTGAGGCAGCGCATGAAGCAATTTGGGTGAAGGAGTTCATCACTGACCTAGGAGTCATACCCAATGCGTCGGGCCGATCAAACTCTTCTGTGACAACACTGGAGCTATTGCACTTGCCAAGGAGCCCAGGTTTCACAAGAAGACCAGGCACATCAAGTGTCGCTTCAACTCCATTCGTGAAAATGTTCAAGATGGAGACATAGAAATTTGCAAAGTGCATACGGATCTGAATGTCGCAGATCCGTTGACTAAACCTCTCCCTAGAGCAAAACATGATCAACACCAGAACTCTATGGGTGTTCAATTCATCACAATGTAACTAGATTATTGACTCTAGTGCAAGTGGGAGACTGTTGGAAATATGCCCTAGAGGCAATAATAAAAGGATTATTATTATATTTCCTTGTTCATGATAATTGTCTTTTATTCATGCTATAACTGTGTTATCCGGAAATCGTAATACATGTGTGAATACATAGACACCAACATGTCCCTAGTAAGCCTCTAGTTGAATAGCTTGTTGATCAACTGATAGACATGGTTTCCTGACGACATTGGATGTCATTGATAATGAGATCACATCATTAGGAGAATGATGTGATGGACAAGACCCAATCCTAAGCATAGCACAAGATCGTATAATTCGTTTGCTAGAGCTTTTCCAATGTCAAGTATCTTTTCCTTAGACCATGAGATCGTGTAACTCCCGGATACCGTAGGAGTGCTTTGGGTGTACCAAACGTCACAACATAACTGGGTAACTATAAAGGTATACTACGGGTATCTCCGAAAGTGTCTGTTGGGTTGACACGGATCGAGACTGGGATTTGTCACTTCGTATGACGGAGAGGTATCACTGGGCCCACTCGGTAATGCATCATCATAATGAGCTCAATGTGATCAAAGTGTTTGATCACGGGATCATGCGTTACGGTACGAGTAAAGTGACTTGCCGGTAACAAGATTGAACGAGTTATTGGGATACCAACGATCGAATCTCGGGCAAGTAACATGCCGATTGACAAAGGGAATTGTATACGGGGTTGATTGAATCCTCGACATCCTGGTTCATCCAATGAGATCATCGAGGAGCATGTGGGAGTCAACATGGGTATCCAGATCCCGCTATTGGTTATTAACCGGAGAGTCGTCTCGGTCATGTCTGCGTGTCTCCCGAACCCGTAGGGTCTACACACTTAAGGTTCGGTGACGCTAGGGTTATTAGGAAGACTTATATGTGATTACCGAATGTTGTTCGGAGTCCCGGATGAGATCCCGGACGTCACGAGGAGTTACGGAATAGTCCGGAGGTAAAGATTTATATATGGGAAGTTGTCATACGGTCACCGGAAAGGTTCGGGGGCATATCGGTATTGTACCGGGGCCACCGGAGGGGTTCCAGGGGTCCACCGGGAGGGGCCACCTCTGCCGGAGGGCCTTATGGGCTGTATGAGGAAGGGATCCAGCCCAAAGTGGGCTGGGGGCACCACTCCCCCTAGGGCCCATGCGCCTAGGGTTGGGGGAAACCCTGAGGGGGGGCGCCCCCTTGCTTGGGGGGCAAGCCCCCTCCCCTTGGCCGCCGCCCCCCTCTAGATCTCATCTAGAGGGGCCGGCCCCCTTCTCCCTTCCCCTATAAATAGAGGGGCGAGGGGAGGGCTGCTGGACACATCCAAGGCGCAGCCCCTCCCCTCCCCAACACCTCTCCTCCTCCGTCACGAGCTTGGCGAAGCCCTGTCGGAGTACTGCTGCTCCACCACCACCACGCTGTCGTGCTGCTGCTGTAGCCATCTTCCTCAACCTCTCCTTCCCCCTTGCTGGATCAAGAAGGAGGAGACGTCACGCTGACCGTACGTGTGTTGAACGCGGAGGTGCCGTCTGTTCGGCGCTAGGATCTCCGGTGATTTGGATCACGTCGAGTACGACTCCCTCATCCCCGTTCTTTGAACGCTTCCGCTCGCGATCTACAAAGGTATGTAGATGCAATCTGAATACTCGTTGCTAGATGAACTCATAGATGGATCTTGGTGAAACCGTAGGAAAATTTTTGTTTTCTGCAACGTTCCCCAACAGTCCAATCCATACAGCTCCTGGCCTGTGTTTGTAATTCCGCTCAATCTTCCTCCCGGTGCCCTAATGCAACGGAAGACCATGTTCTTGTCGCTCATCATTCCGGGGTCTGACTACCCGAGGAAGCAATTGGGTGTGTTTATGCAGCCGCTTGTGGATGCTTTGCACCATTCTTGGTACTTTCCGAGGTTGACATATGACCGGGATCTGCAGAGAAATTTCTTGATGAAAGTTTGGTTGCACTATTGCATGCATTACTTTCCTGGCTATGCTCTATTCTGCGGATGGTGTACAAGTGGTAAGATGCCATGCCCAGTGTGCATGCAGGCTCTGCGAATGATTTGGCTGAGTAAGGGTGGCAAGTATGTAGCCTTTGACCTGCATCGACAATTCCTCCCTCCCGACCATCCAGACAGGGAAGACAAGAAGAACTTCACGAAAGGCCAGGTTGTTCATGAAGTAACCGAGATTCCTACATTTCCGGGGGCAGATGTTCTTGCTCAGCTAAAAGCTCTCAAGCCTAAAGTCAAAGGCAAAGCCAAAGCCAAAGCCAAAGGCTTCGAGGGATATGGTGAGACGCACAACTGTACTCACATTACCCCCTTCTCGCAGCTTCCCTATTTCAAGGACCTCAAACTTCCTTACAATATTGATGTGATGCACACCGAAAAGAATGTGGGAGAGTCCCTTTTCCACACGATCCTCAACATTCCTGATAAGACGAAGGATAAGTAAAAGCTAGAGCCAATCAACAGAGAATTTGTGATAGACCACGCCTGAACATGAAGCCTCCCACAGGCGGTCGAAAAAACTAGTTCAAGCCAGATGCTGACTTTGTCCTTAAACCGCCAGAAAAAAAAGTACTTATCTGGCTGAAACAAATTTTGAAGTTCACCGATGGTTATGCATCGAATATAAGTAAGGGAGTCAATCTTTCAACGGGCAAAGTCCGTCCTGAAGAGTCATGACTACCATGTATGGTTTGAGCGGATAATGCCGGTGATGGTTCGAGGCTATGTCCCCGAGCATGTCTGGCGAGTGCTTGCCGAGCTTAGCCATTTCTTCCGCACGCTCTGTGCTAAAGAAGTAAGTAAAGAGGTGATTGAAAAATTGCATAAGAAGGCACCGGAGTTGATAGTCAAGCTAGAGAAGATCTTTCCGCCAGGCTTCTTTACTCCGATGACACATCTCATTCTGCACCTCGCGAACGAGGTATTGTTGGGGGGCCCTGTGCAAAATCGCTGGCAGTACGGCCCTGAGAGGTAGAACAAGCATCTCCGACGGAAATGTGGAAACAAAGCTAAGATTGAAGCTTCCATAGCTGAGGCAGTTATCCTAGAGGAGGTGTCAGACCTCAGGACATCATACTATCCAGACCACGTTCCCCATCTGCATAACAAGGTGCCTCGATACAATATAGAAGAGCCCAAGTATCAACCCAGGCTCGATCTATTCAACGCGCAAGGTGGGAGGGATGGGGCCTCGAAATCTTATAACATGCCACGACAAGAGTGGGAGGACCTCATGTTCTATATCTTGCACAACATCAAGGAAGTTGAGGAAGTGTGGATGAGGTAATGCCACTACACCATTCCTTTATGTCTTCCACATCATCATGTTTCATGTTCACTTAGTCCCGGTCTAACACCGCTTATCTTTTTTTAGTGATTTCGTTCAAGAGGAATGGACGGGAGTGAATCCTCCTACTGAGGCGGAGGCACTTACTCTTCTCCGTCATGGAAACCCTGGACGTAAAAATTTTGTTGCTTGGTTCATGGAGAAAGTAATTTTCCACACTCCCCTATTAAATACCTACTTCAACATTTATTAGTTAACCGAACTAATGCACGCAACAATTTCCATTATACTTGTAGGGAAAAGATCCGAACATATCCATGGATGATGAATTGAGATGGGTTTCCATGGGTTTTGACCCTGCCGTCATGACATGTAAAAAGTATGATGTGAATGGGTATCGCTTCCATATAGAGGAGCACCAAAACAGCTACCCCGATCCCAAAACTATAAATACTGGAGTGTACACCCCCGGTCAAAATTCAGTAGACTACTACAGAAGGGTACAAAATATATACGAGGTTAAATTCCGCCAGGGGCGTGAGACCCTAAGTCTGCCTGTGTTCAAATGCCGATGGTTCGATCCGCGGGAGGGGGTAAAACATACGCCTTCCATTGGTTTGGTCGAAGTTAAACCATCAAACGTCTATGCCGGAGCCGATCTCTTCATTGCGGCTACCCAAGCTACACAAGTATATTATCTGCCTTACCCATGCCAGAAAGTGTATCTAAAGGGTTGGGAAGTTGTGTTCAAGGTGTCGCCACATGGTAAGCTACCAGACCGAATGAAGACGATTACTACAACATTAACCCCATGACATACGAGGGAGTGTTCTATCAAGAGCAACCTGATGATGATGATGATGATGATGTGGTTAGAAACGATGACGCTAGACCATTGGGTGATGATGATGTGGACCCAAATGTCGACGATGCACGGAATGATGGTGAGACCATTGTCAATGAAAATGACATACTTATGCTAGAAAAGTTAAACGAAGACGCTGACGACGAGGAAGAGCCTCCACCTTCGTCGGACAACGAAGATGATATGATTGATAGTGATGATGAGACGGACCGAGAAATAGGTTACAACAGTGATGATTCATATGGGTTCTAGCATATGTACATTTCAAGTATTTTTTTCTATAGTTTAGGAATATGCCTTTTTATGCATTTTTATTAATGTGTTTATTATCATGCCTTTTCCTTCATTTCATTAATTTACTAATTTCTTTTTCTCTTTTCAATGCAGGTTCGTGGAACATGGGCAAGGGGAAGGCCGACGGCGTGGGTTTCCTACGGAAGGTCGTCGGCCTGCCTAGTCGGAGTGGTCGAGCACGTAATCCTCCCCCTCGGCTACTTGATGATGACTCCTCACAGGGAGGTTGAGGGAGAGGTGCCCCTAGAGGAGGAGGGGGCGGGGGAGAGCCTCTAGAGGACGAGGTGCTGGGGGGAGAGCCACTACAGAGGGTCGCGGCCAGAAAGAGTGCACCCTCACCGACTTAGGGGTGTTGTCTTCGAGGCCCTCCTCTAGTGAGGTACCCTCCTCTAGTGAGGTACACTCTAGGGAGGAGGAGGAGGAGGAGGAGGTGGTGGAGGAGGAGGAGGAGGTGGAGGAGGAGGCAGGCGAGGAGGAGGAGGAGGAGGTTGGGGAGGAGGTTGGGGAGGGGGAGGCAGGCGAGGAGGAGGGTGGTGGCGGGGATGATGGTGGTGACGGGAAGGGGGTTGACAAGAAGGGGTGGCTGCATGGTAACGCAAAGCTACCAAAGCAGGTTCCTGCTACTGAGGAGCAGAAGTGGCTCATTGAGCCCACGGGAAAAGAGTAAGTGGTTCATTATTTTGCTTATCACATGCTTATTCCGGTTGTTATTTATTTTGCTTGTCACATGCTAATAGTTCATTCTTTTGCAGCAACTGGATATATTCTAAAGGGGTCCGTATTCCCAATGGCCTCATCACCGTCTTGCTGAAGTTATACTGGCCGGGGTTGTACTGTCCGGATCCAGTCAGGCAGCCGGCTCGTCGGGTTTTGGCCACGAGCTGGGACCACTGGGAAGCGGCCCGCCACGCGAACCATGAGACCAATGCCAAGGTTGTGATCACTACTTTCTGGGTGAGTTCTCTTCAGAAGAACAAGTCCATTATAGTTTCATGAAAATGATTTAACTCAGGCTTCTTCCATTCTTGTTTCATGCATGATTGTAGAAATTCTATCGAGTTCTTCTGGAGCACAGGGCTAGAGCGGACCAGATCGTGCTGCGCCAATGCAAGAAGAAGGCCCGCCAGATGCAGTACGAGGTGCGCTATGTGGCCATCTCCACATAGTACCACGACGTTCTTGGTGTGAAGATGACCAAGGAAGAAGCGCGGAGGATGGGCATTACCTTGGATAGGCCCGAGTTCTTGGCGGTAAGTATAAAAGATTTTTCATTATGCTTTCATATATTATGCTTTCATTATGCTTTCATTACCTTGTGGTACATTATGTTTTATGCTTTATGCTTCCATAACACCAATTTGGACACACCTACATGCCATTATGCTTTTATTATGTAGGTGTGTCCAAATTGGTGTTATGGAAAAGACGAGTCCTGGGCGGCATTGGTGGATCTTTGGTGTGATGAGGCCGGAGCCTGGGCGGCTATGAGAACCAAAAATAAGGCTAACCGAGGGACGGCGAGAGTACATGCTCAGGGAAACCGAAACCACTATCTCCACAAGGCAGTTAATGTATGACTAACCCCATTAAACATTCTTCTTCTATTTACCATCACTTTCTTATGTATGACTAACCTCTGTTTGGTGGTGCAGGAGGAGAAACTGAAGTGGCCGCTCTCAGACATGCAGGCGTGGGAGATCGCCCATACGCGGAAGGACTCCAAGCCTGGCGAGCTCGAGTACTACGGCAAGAAGACCGCGGGGAGGAAGCAGGCCTACTCCGAAGCGTATCTAAAGTTGCATCCTGACACACCTGACCCCATTGCGGCGCCTCTGGACGACAGGGCGGTGGTGAGCATGGGGCCCAAGGAGCACGGTCGGGAGGCGGTTCTCGATGCTGTGATCACTCCTAGTATCTCCTACACACAGCTTCGTCGGATCGACCCGAGCCTGAGCCAGCGCACGAGCCAGCCAGTGACCAGTGCACAGTCCCTCTTTCAGGAGCAACAATATGTAAGTATTTTCCCTCTTATCTTCATTGCTCACTTTATTTTCCGCATTTAGTAGTTTTATGAGTTCCATCATGTCATACCGTAGGCCTACCTGGAGTACACACGCCAGGAGACCATGGCGTGGCATCAGAGGCTTTACGAACACCAAGTGCAGAGGGATAGCCAGATGCAGCAGGCTTTTTAGGAAATGGCGGCCGGCAGGTGTCCTCAGTTCCCTCCAGCACAATGCCCTCTAGCACAACCAGTGCTGCTGAGCTTTGAGGAGTTTGTGGCACAGAACGCTGGCCCCTCGCCGGTTAGTTCATCCCCAATCTATTCAGCCAAAGCATGTCATGCCTTTCAACACAGTCATATATCCCGTGCATATGTCTTTTCAACATCCAGGGAACAGGTGGATCTACCGTTGGCGGTGGTCTTCGCAGCACTCCGGAGACACGGAGCCCGACCACTCCAATCCACGGAGGCGGAGGTGGAGACGGAGGCTGTGACATTCCAAAAAAATTTCTTCTGATTTTCAGCAAAAGCTTTGTTGGTTTTTGAAAAGAGGCCATTTAATTTTTTTTTTCAGAAACCTCTCTCTCTCAATAATTTTCCATGGCGAGGATTTTTATTTTGTATCTTCTTCAAACTCTGGTGCTTGATCATTTAAAACTTTTTCTCTGATGGTTCCCTTCTCAAAATATATTTTGGAAATTATTTATTTTTCTTTAAAAAAAAGAAACTCTATGAATTTTGGGATTTTTCTTATCTTGAAAACCACCCATGGTTTTACCATGTCTCTTGTAGTAATTCTTCTCAAAATCCTACCCTCCACCTTGGAACAATCTAAATTCTCTGTCCCAACAAGTCCAAACCATTTTTGGATTTCATTTCAATTATTTTATCACTCAAATCTTTTCTGTCAATTATTTTGAGCGTGAGTGATTTTCAAAGCAAGTACCCTATTGCTTTTGAGTTTTGACCTCAAACCAACTCCCCTGGATAGTCCTTGGTACCCACAACCCAGAACCATCTTGATCCACTCTTCCTCTTTTCAAATTTTTCAAAATTCAGCCTCTGCAAGTTTGGACCAGATTTGCCAAATTTGGTAAAATTCATATCTCCTCATCTCCAAAAATTCTACCAAAATTCAGGCAGCCTCCTGGTGCAATGAGAGGCCACCCCACCAAGTTTTAGCTCAAGGAGAAACTCCTGCATACCAAAATCATTCTGACGAACACCTGGTCGGCACTGTTTCTTTGCACTTTCAGAAAAATTCAGAGTTTCAGAGTGCAGTGTCGTTTCTCTTCGTCAGGGTTCAGTCACGCGTCGACAGTGCGCTATGGCGCGATGCGCGCAGCCCCTCCTCGCTGTCCAGAGCACCGCACGCGCACTTGGCTGGTTCCTGGCGTTGGTGGCGGCGAGCATCGCCAGAGCTGGCGGCTTCTGCGGTGGCCACGCCACCCGTGGCGGCCAACAGTGGCAGCACCAGCATTGCAACGCCGTTCCGCGCCGCCCATTGCTCCCTAGCTCTACACGTGGCTCATGCATGCCCGCGCAGCCCCGCTGCACCGTCGCCGTGGCCCGGCAAGCACAGAGCGTGCTCTCTGCCGCCGACGGACCCGCGCCGTCCCGTTCCGACAAAACCTGCCCTAAGCTTCTAATCCTAGTCCGTTGAGTGTCGGAGTGGAGCCAGTGGACCTCCACGTTGATGGCCAACCTCCTAAACTTCCCGACCAAGCACTGCACCGCCGTAATCCATCGCCGGAGAACTCCGTTCGCAGCCACCGCCTCGGATCGCCTATAAAAGGGGACCCCGAGCTCACCCTCGAGCACGCACCACCACTGCACCCCACCAACGCCCCGCCTGGCCACTAGGAGGACCTCGAGGAGGTCTCCTCCCCCAACTCCGGCCTCCCCGTTCCGCCTCAGCCTCCACCTCGTTTCACTCCGGTGAGGCCGTCCCCGGCGCCCAAACTTCGTCAGTAACCTCCTCTAGCTACCAGAGGCCTAACCCCCTCCTCAATTTGCCCTTCGCAGCACTCTCCGGCGAGCTCCATCCACGCCCGATCCACCGTCCGCCGGAGCAAGGGCCGCCGCCGACGTGGTGCTCGCCGGCGACCACCACCACCACCAACCGACGCGGAATGGCGCCCTGAACACGCTGGTAACCTCCGATCCTCCCGCCTCGCCGTGGATCGCCGCCGGCGATCGCCGCGGCCCTCGGGCGCCAAAACTCTGCTTTCGTTTTCAAACCCGACGGATGGGTCCGCCCCGTCAGTTTTTATTCTTTTTGAATCGTTTTCTGGAAACGCCTTCGGGCAAAATACGTTTTCTCCACTGAGCTAACGTATTCGAGACTGAAGCGTTTTCTATTTTTATAAAGAAAGCCCTGGAAAGTTTCTGTTTCATTACAGAAAGGTCCCTAGACAAAAACACTAATAACTTTTAAACAGAAGAGTATTTTTGATTGATTCTTTTACTGTCCTCTTTAAAATTTTGTCTAGTTTTTTATCAGATTTATTTGAAAAATATTTGTAATAATTTTTGTGCACCTCTCGGTATTTACGTTAGCGCGTATGTTTTCTTTATACCGTAGATACCGAAGGAGGTGACGGAGCCGCGAACTTCACCGAGCTCAGCTCCGACTACTCTGAACCAGGCAAGCATGTTTGAACTTTTGATATGATGAGTGTTTTGGCATGTTTGCATTTAGCAAGTTTCGTGGCATGTTGGTGAGCATACCGATGAACGTTATTTTTCATGCAAAGTTGAGGCAAGTGAGTTCGATGATCCATGCGTTGTTGGATGTGAATGTGCATGGCCATGTATTGGCATGAAGATGGGTAAGATGGCAGTGTTGTAGCATGCCAGTCTTATGCCATACTATTTGACTTCAGTGTCAGCCCGTATCGGTTCGGTTTCCATCCATTTCCCTTCCCGTACTACCACAAGTTTTCCGCAGGGATATGGCTTAGTAGGTTGCAAACCGCTTTCCTGGTACACACCAAAAGGAGAGGTCGTGATGATGGTTCCATGGCCCTGGATTAAAGCCAGTCATCCGGTCAGGGGGCACGGGTGTTTCCGGTTGGGACCGAGAGGGGGGCACCCCTTAGAGCGCGTGTATATAAATTTGATCCCATGCTAATCGAGATTGTGATCTCCCCGTCTCAGAGTTTTTCTTGTACGTTGTCTAGGTGTGATGGGTGTGTAGTGGATCGCTGTGTTTTCTTCCGAAATACCGTAAACGGAACTAGTCCTTCGGGACTGCAGAAATCCGTTGGCTGTGGGTAATTTTAGTACAAACTCTGCAGAGTCATAAATCCTCGAATCATTCTATCCATGTCCAAGTCCTGTATGATCTTATCCTGACAAGTGTCATTTTGGTGACAGATACTCCGGTGAATCACATGAGTGCTAAGTCCGGTTAAATGTTTATTCCTGTGGATGGACTAACCCGTTTATTTTCATGAGTTGATTATTTATCATGAGTATTATTTTCCTTATGATAAAAGCCCTTTCTGCGATGTCGCTCAGACGTCCGACTGTGGCATTGTTATTATTTACTTTCAGTAAAAGCCCTTTCTGCGATGTCGCTCAGACGTCCGACTGTGGCATTGTTATTATTTACTTTCAGTAAAAGCCCTTTCTGTGATGTCGCTCAGACGTCCGACTGCGGCATTGTTATTATTTACTTTCAGTAAAAGCCCTTTCTGCGATGTCGCTCAGACGTCCGACTGTGGCATTGTTATTATTTACTTTCAGTAAAAGCCCTTTCTGCGATGTCGCTCAGACGTCCGACTGTGGCATTGTTATTATTTACTTTCAGTAAAAGCCCTTTCTGTGATGTCGCTCAGACGTCCGACTGCGGCAGTACTGTTATTTACTTTCAATATAAGCCCTTTCTGTGATGTCGCCCCGACGTCCGTCTGTGGCACGCATGTATTTTATTTTCAGTTTAAGCCCTTTACGTGGCGTCGCTTAGACACCCGACTGCGGCATGATCTTTATTTACTTGTTCACCTTTCGAGGCGTCGCTCCAGACACCCGATCGGTTTTTTTCATTTATTTTGTTGGGATTTCAGGCGGACTACTGCCGATTCCCTTTTACTTACCTTGCTTGCTAAATTTTGAATGTGCATTGGTAAATTAATCATGACGCATTCATGCATGCATTTGTTATATCTTACGTCCGAACTGTCTTGCGAGTACTTTCAAAGTACTCACCTGGCTTGTTGATTTGGCCAGATGCTGACGAAGGCGATCTCATGGATGAAGAGTTCGATAGCGAGTCCGACGCCTAGAGGAATCCCAGTCAGTCTCGTGCGACCCTGGATTTGGTCACTGTATTATATCCGCTTCCGCAACCCGAATAAATTCATCGAGCCTCACCTCGATGCTCGATGAGATGCTAGTTTGAGGGTCTTGAGGTACCTTAGTTGGCCTTCCCGGCAAGCTCCTCTTGCCGGGGTCTTGTCTCCTTGAATGGCTCTAGCGGAACCACGGAGGACCTTGGCGGTCACCCGGCAAGCCTTGCCGCGGGATGCTGCGACTGCCCGTGCACAAGTTCGGGATACTAGGGTACCCCTACTCTAGTACACCGACAGGAGCCCCCGGGCCTGGGCCATACACGGTGCCGAGCGCTGTTGGGCCAGGCCCAAAATAGGGCACGCGCACGCGCGGCCTAGGTTACGCCGTATCTTTCTCCGTATCCACCGCGCCCTCCCCGAACGGCACGCGTTGAATGCGGCGTCGTGGGAGAGATCGTGGGTGGTTATTTTATTCGGAAATGCGGAACGTCCGCCCCCTCCCTCTTTATAAGCAGGGGAAACAGGGGCAGTTCGCACATTCGCCCGTTGCTGCTTCCAATCTCAGAAATCTCCGCCGCTCCCTCGTCTTCCCAAAGCCGAAAGAGAGCAGCGCTCCGCCCCCCATCGCCACCAGCATCACCAACGCCGTCGACCTCCTCCACCACTTCCCCCATGGCTCCAAAAGCCGACAAGGGGAAGGTCGTGAAGTCGACCGAGGTGCAGCGGCTTGCGGCGCTGCGGAAGGAGCGCGTAGTTTTCCCCCCAAAGCTTGCCGCGAAGGAGCTGAGGGAGAACTAGTACCTCTTCTGGTCGGCGGAGACACGAGCGCATCCGCGCACGAAGGTACTCCCTGCCGCCGCTTGGAAGAAGGCTCCAAATGGATACCCTTTCTTCGCTTTGTTCTTCTATTGCGGGCTCTGCCCGCCTTTCTCTGAATTCTTCTGCGACATCATGAATACCTATGGATTCCACCTCCTTGACTTCACCCCCGATGCCGTTCTGACCATGGCAGTTTTCGCACATCTCTGCGAAAACTTTGTCAGAGTCCATCCCAATGTAGCCCTCTTTCGCCACTTCTTCATACCCCGAGTAGAGAGAGGAGAGCCTCTATCCGGCGGAATCGCCTGGATCTCAAGGGCCGGCAAGAAGGAAACTTATCTGGAGGGAGAATTCCGCGGCAAGTGGGAGGAGTGGAGGGCAGACTGGTGCTGGATTGATGAGGAGAACCCGCAGCCATTCACCGCCCGGCGCTAAACCCCAATAGCACGCGGCAGCGATTGGAGTGACGTGGCCCCGGAAGACGACAGGCTGAAGATTGCTGTCACCCGGATCCTGTGCGTCAGGCTTGCCGGGCTTACTGTAAGCGCCGTTGGCGCAGATTTTCTTCGCCACCGCATCCCCCCCCCCCTGCAGGAACGGGGGAGACCCACTTGGGAGTTCAAGAATGCGGCGGATATCATGAGGCTGCGGCCGGGCCTCAACTACAACTTTACTGTTCTAGAGCTCAACGCGATGCTCCAAGAACTGTTCAAGTATGACCCCCAACATCCCGAAGTGTTCAGGTTGCCGGGGGGTGTCGTTCCATTGTGCAACAATTCCTCGCTCGACCGCATCCGTGCAATGATGCCGGAGTGCGACTCGCATGGAATTGTGCCAACTTGGCAGGAGCCTACAGATGACGTCGTGCAGCAGTTCTTCGATGACTTGGTAGAAGTGGCGATCCGCTCCGACGAGAAGGACAGCCTCACCCACGACACCACCGATGCGGAGATGGCACTCATCGCCACTAGGCTGGAAGAGGCGGCGGCAGCCGCGGCCGCGGGCGAGTTTGGATTTACCGTGGAGGAGGCAGATGCAGCAGAGGCGGCAAGCCATGCCGAGCAAAGGGAGCCTGCCGGCGAGAAAGAGCTTGCCGGGCAGAACGTCGAGTCGAGCGAGCCCGCCAAGGATACGAGCGGCTCGCTGGAGATCAACTCGTCTTCCACTTCGTCTTCGGGCAGCTCGCCGCAAGCAGAGCCTCCATCCCCACCAAGAAGGCGTCTCCGCAAGGCCGGTGACGTAGCGGAGCGGCAACCGGGACAACAGTCGCCGCGCCGTGTGACATGCTCCACCGCGGCAAACACCGTTGCCGCGGGAGCGCCTCATGCTACGACGACAACTGGAGCGGGGCCCTCCCGGACCACCGCTTCTGCTCCTGCCGCTTCTCATGCCGCGACGACAGCTGGAGCGGGGTCGTCTCAGACTGCCGCCACTGCTCCCGCCAAGCGGCCAAGGGAAGCTTCTCCTCCGCCTCCTCGCGTCGGGCGCGCGCCGGACTTTGACTTCTCCGCGTTCAGCTCCGACGAGGAAGAAGAAGAAGAGTAAGCTTCTCTTGCTGTACTTGCTGTTCTTCAATCCTTGTTGTTTTGTCTTGTGTCTCACTTGCTTTACTCTGAACTTGTTCCTTTTCAGGACTCTGGCCCAGAGAGCAGCGAAGAGAGCCAAGGCCCCGGTGATTATCATCGAGGATGAACCCACGGCGACAGCGGGGGGTGCACCCGAGACAACCTTGCCGGACCCGGCAACTTTTTTCCAGAGCAGCCCCCAGCGTAAGTATATGGTTTGCTTTCCGCTTGTGAGGTGCGCATGGATACTCTGTTTTTGCTGATATTTGATTGCCGATTTGTGTAGGAGCAGAGCAGCCCCACCAGGAGCCAAGGGAGAATCCCCCGACAAGGGAGAATTCTCCGGCAAGGGAGGGCTTTCCGGTAAGGGAGAGGTCTCCGGCAAGGGAAGGTTCTCCGGCAAGGGACAACACAAGCGGCCACCCGACGGCGGAGACCACAACTACAGAACCTGGTACAGGTAATCCTTTTGCTGAAAAACTTTCCCTGGGTTCTTCTTCTTTTGATCTTCTTTTTGTTGGATTTTTGCTTGACTCTTCTCCCCTTTCCGGCTGCCAGACCCATCTGCTGTGGAGCCGATGGAGACCGAGGTTGCCACTGAAGAAGCGGCCGGCGCTGACGATCCCGCCGGCGCAGAGGCCACCAAGGCTGCCGCCGCAGCAACTGGCGAGGGGTCCGGCGATCGCACTGACGGCCCTGAGGCCGCAGGAGCGCCAGGCGCTACACCGACCGCCGACCCGTCCGCCGCTGCCGCAGCGCCAGGCTCTGAAGAGCCCCAGCCAGGCGTCTACCTAAAGGCCGGCGAAGGCGTCTTCATCAACCTCCCCTGGGCGTCAAGCTCCAGGGCGCCGGTCGAGGGGGAGATCTTCGACGGGGAAGTGCTTGCCTCCGCGGGGCTGACGCTGGTTGACGCGCCGAGCAGCAGCAGCAACGAGCCTGAGGAAGAGCGGCTGCTGCGGAAGTTGCTGTCGCTCTACCGCGCGCGGCAAGCCAAGCTGGACTCCCACGAGGCGCTTGTCGCGAAGGCGGGAGTAGACATCGACAAGCATGCGGAGGAGCTCCGGGGCTTCCACCAGGAAGCTCGTCGGTCCTTGGCAGAGGAGCGGGAGCAACTCGACGAAGCGCAGAAGGCCTTCCTCCTTGAGAAGGCCGAAGTCGAAGAGCAGCAGCGGCTTGCCGCTGTGAAGCTATCCGCGGAGGAGGGCGAGCTGGAGCAGCGGAAGGTCAATCTTGACGCCCACGAGGAGGAGTTTGCCGCGCGCGAGGAAAAACTCGAGGGAGCCCTCAAGCAAGCAGAGGACGCTGCCGCCGCCGCCGAGGCCGCCAAGAAGGAGTTAGAGACGAAGGTGGCGCAGCTGGAGGTCGATCTCGCCGAAAAGGGCAAAGAGCTCAGCGCCGCCAAGGACTCCAACTTGAATCTTGAGTTGAAGCTGACCACTTTGACCAAGACTCTGGACGACGCCAAGAAGCAGGAGGCGGCCTTGAAAGAAGAGATCAAGGCCGACAAGGCGCTGCTGGAAAGTGTTGCCGCCACCCAGAATGCCTTCAGGGAGAATGTGGAGCACTGGACGGAGAGCCTCATGAGTGCTGCCGCAGATATTGACAAGGAGATGGCGTAGCTGGGGATGGAGGACCTCGGGTATCCCTCCGACAAGAACCTCCAACCCAGCGCCAAGCTCGTCTTGTTCTTCAAGGGCGTGGCGATGGCCCTCCAGCGACTCCGGGAGAGGATCCCAAAGCAACTGGCCGACGAGTCGCGCAAGATCTGCGCGGGAACCCTTCAGAAAGTGTTGGTGAAGGTGGCCTTCCGCAATCCGGGCCTCAACCTCACTAACGTCCTCAAGACCCTGCCGCCGGATGCTGATCTGGAGGTGCTCAAGGCCCTTGTCGCACCCATAGTGGACAAGGTGAGCGGGATCAAGAGGATCGAGGGCGATCGCGTAGATTAGGCTGCCCATTTCTTCTTTCCTTGTCGCTGTTTATCATGTTATGAAAACAATCTGTTAGAGCTGCGACAAGCTATCTTTGTAATATAACTCTATTCTGGGTAATGATTGCAATGTTATTCCCTTTACTTGATTCCTTCCTTTGTATGTTTTTGCCCTACGCTTTTAGGGAACTTGCCGGTGCGGGCACCTGAGCCGCGAGCGCTGAGTGCGGGACGTCAGCAGCCTGCTGGCGGTGCTGCTACCGACAAGAAACCTTGTCGCAACTAGTTGCAGCTCACTTAAGTTGTTGAGCGGACTCGAAACAAAGTAAGGGCGCAACTAGCTACGAGTTGGTTCCTCCGCGCACAGGTTTTCCATACAAAGTGCGGTCGTTCAAGGGAGATAACTAAAAAATTAAAAAATCTAATTGCTCAAACTTTGGCAACTTAGCTTTTCTGTTGTTTGCTTCCTGGCAAGGCAAAACTTTCTTGAACGACGCCTGGTCCATACCATTATCTTCTCCTCCCCCCCCGGCAAACTTGTGGGCGACGGAACCTTCCTTTCCTTGGAAAAAAGAAAGAAGAGAAAATAAAGATATGGAGCCTTGCGGCTCGTTATTGCTTACCGGGGAGTAGGTGCTGCACAAAGTGTCAGATCACATATGCAAAAAATAGAATGCATGAAATTGAGAAGATGTGCGAAGCACATGAGCTTTACTTATGCACGGGGTCTGCGCCCAGCTTTGTACAAAGGATTACATGCAACAGCAGCAAGACTTGTACAAAAGGTGGTTGCCGGAACAGGTTCCGGCAACCGCGCCTTATGGGTAAAACTTACGAAGATGCTCAATGTTCCAGGAGTTGCTCACCGGAAAGCCATCTTCGGTCTCAAGGCGGACAGCGCCAGGCCTAGTGACTCGATTCACCCGGTAAGGGCCTTCCCACTTCGGCGTCAACTTGTTGGAATTCTTGGCGGACTAAACACGCCGAAGAACAAGGTCGCCTTCCTCGAGACTTCTGGCGTTAACTTTGCGGCTATGGTAGCGGCGCAAAGCTTGCTGGTAGCGAGCAGCTCGCACAGCAGCCTGAAGACGGTCTTCCTCAAGGAGCAGCGCGTCATCTTGTCGCAGCTGCTCTTGCTCAAGCTCATCATAAGCGAGCACTCGAGGTGACCCGTATACGAGTTCCGTGGGGATAACTGCCTCTGCTCCATAGACTAGAGCGAAAGGTATCTAGCCAGTGGCTCGATTTGGCGTCGTCCTGATCGACCAAAGAACCACCGGCAGCTCCTCGATCCAGTTTTTTCCGCACTTGTGCAGCCTGTCGAAAGTTCTGGTCTTGAGCCCATGCAGCACTTCAGCATTTGCCCTCTCCACTTGACCGTTGCTTCTCGGGTGAGCTACAAAAGCGAAGCAGACCTTGGTGCCAAGATCTTGGACGTACTGCATGAAGGTGCGGCTCGTGAATTGCGTACCGTTGTCGGTGATTATCCTGTTAGGGATCCCGAAGCGGCAAACAATCGACCTGAAGAACTTGACTGCTGATTGTGTTGTCACCTTCCTCACTGGTTCCACTTCTGGCCACTTTGTGAACTTGTTGATTGCAACGTACAAGTACTCAAAGCCCCCGACTGCTCGGGGAAAGGGGCCGAGGATGTCGAGCCCACAGACCGAAAATGGCCAGGATAAAGGGATCGTCTGGAGAGCTTGAGCTGGTTGGTGTATCTGCTTGGAATGGAACTGGCACGCTTCACACTTGGTTACTTGTGCAGTTGCATCCTGGAGGGCTGTCGGCCAAAAGAAACCTTGCCGGAATGCTTTGCCGACAAGTGCTCTTGCGCTAATGTGGTGACCACATATGCCTCCATGTATTTCTGCCAACAGCTTTTGTCCGTCTTCCTGGTGAATACACTTCAATTTCACACCGTTGAGTCTTCTTCTGTACAGTGTCTTGTCGACAAACTGGTACATACTTGACTATCGGGCTACTCTTTCCGCTTCTTCTTGCTCTTCGGGAAGTTCCCTGTCTGAAGGAAACGGACAATCTGCTGTGCCCATGCTGGAGCTTGTGGCTCGACAACAAGGACTAAAGGCAAATCTGCGGCTGCGGGAACGTCCGCTTCTATGGCAAGAACCTGCAGGTCTGCCGGAGCTTGACGTTCCCCGGCAAGCTTGCCGGAGCAAAACTTGTCGGGAGCTTCTGCTTCAACGGAACAAACCCTAGGGCTTGCCGGAGCATATTGCTCCTCAGCGCTCTTGGTGTTGATCTCAGCTACTGCGGGAACATCCGCTTCTACGGCGAGAACCTACGGCTCTGCCGGAGCTTGACGTTCCCCGACAAGTTTGCCGGAGCAAAACTTATCGGGAGCTTCTGCTTCAACGGAACAAACCCTAAGGCTTGCCGGAGCAGACTGCTCCTCAGTGCTCTTGGCGTTGATCTTGGGGACCTTCTTGGCGGCGGCTTCGGGAAGCTCTGCCGGCAAATAGTCACCAGAAATCAACTTCCTCTTCTTGCTCTGTCCAGTTGATGGTGTTACAGACGGTTGAGTCAGCTTGAGCACAAAGATCTCTGGTTCCACAGGTAACTTAAGTGCGGCACACTTTGACAGGCCATCAGCAATGGCGTTCTGAGCTCTTGGAACATGCTCCATTTGTAGGCCGTCAAAGTGCTCTTCTAGCTTTCTCACTTCGTCAACGTAGGCTTCCATCAACAGACTCTGATAGCTCTTGTTTACTTGGCAGACGACAAGCTGTGAGTCACCCCTGACAATGAGCTTCTTGATCCCAAGGTCTGCCGCGATCCTGAGACCGGCAAGCAAGCCTTCATACTCTGCAATATTGTTAGTTGCTTGCTCCTTGGGAAAGTGCATCTGGACTACGTACTTGAGGTGCTCTCCGGTGGGTGCGACAAGCAGCACACCAGCGCCGGCGCCTTGCAGCGAAAAAGCACCGTCAAAGTACATCAGCCACTCTTTGCTTGCTTCATCAACGGGGATGCTTGTTTCTGGAATTTCTTCATCTGGTGTTGGCGTCCATTCTGCTATGAATTCTGCCAATGCTCTGCTTTGGATAGTTGAAGTGCTCTCAAACTTGAGGCCAAAGCTTGACAGTTCCAGTGCCCACTCAACAATCCTGCCTTTCGCTTCTGGATTCTGTAGTATCCTCTTCAGCGGAAAGCGAGTGACAACTGTGATCTCATGTGCTTGGAAGTAATGGCGCAGCTTTCTCGAGTCCATGAGAAGGCCGAAAAGCAATTTCTGCACGCCAGAGTACCTTGACCTAGCCCCCTGCAGAAGGGAACTGACAAAGTAAACTGGGCGCTGCACCATTTTCTTCTGTGTCTCCTCGTGCATCTGCGCAGATCCATCTTTGTCGGGACCAGAGCTTGCCGGGGAAGCCCCTTGCTTGTCGCTGGATGCGCTTGCCGTGGTTGCTGGCTCGTCATCTGCCTCCCTCTCTGCTACTAACGCAGCACTAACCACTTGATTGGTTGCCGCTATGTATAGCAGCAACTTCTCTTGCGGCTTAGGTGCGACAAGTATTGGAGGGGAGGACAGGTATCTCTTCAAGTCTTGCAGCGCAGCCTCCGCTTCCGGAGTCCATTTCATTGGACCTGCCTTTTTCAATAATTTGAAAAACGGCAAGGCGCGCTCAGCAGACCTAGAGATAAACCTGCTGAGAGCAGCCACGCAACCGGCAAGTCTTCGTACATCCTTGACGCGCTTTGGTGCTTCAATCTGCTCAATGGCCTTGATCTTGTCGGGATTGGCTTCAATTCCCCGCTAAGACACGAAGAACCCGAGAAGCTTGCCGGAGGGGACTCCAAACACACACTTCTCAGGGTTGAGCTTGAGGCTGATCTTGCGCAGATTTGCAAAGGTCTCGTCTAAATCTTGAATCAGAGTTGCCTTGTCCTTGCGCTTGACCACTATGTCATCCATGTAGGCTTCCACATTTCTGTGCATTTGTGGCTCCAGAGCGACATGGACTACCCTTGCAAATGTTGAACCAGCATTCTTTAAACCGAAAGGCATCCGTATGAAACAGTATGTGCCACATGGAGTAATGAATGCAGTCTTCTCCTCATCCTCTTCTGCCATGAAGATCTGATGGTATCCTGAGTATGCATCAAGAAATGAAAGCAAATCACATTCGGCTGTGGAGTCAACAATCTGGTCAATGCGCGGCAAAGGAAATGGGTCTTTGGGACAAGCTTTGTTAACATCGGTAAAATCGATACAAAGTCTCCATTTCCCGTTTGCCTTGCGCACGACTACAGGATTGGCCAACCACGTAGGATGGAGCACTCCTCTGACAAGGCCTGCTGCTTCTAATTTCTTGATCTCTTCTACAATAAATTCTTGGCGCTCCACTGCTTGCTTCCTGACCTTCTGCTTGACGGGCCGCGCATGAGGACAAACGGCAAGGTGGCGCTCAATTACTTTCCTGGGAACACCGGGGATGTCAGACGGTTGCCACGCAAACACGTCGACATTCACCCGCAGGAAAGCAATGAGCGCGCTTTCCTATTTAGGGTCGAGAGTGGCACTGATGGTGAAAGTACCACCAGTGCCGTCCTCCTTGGCGGACACCTTCTTCGTCTCTGGCGGAGCTGCCATTGTCTTCTTACACTTGCCGGTGAAGCTCGATGGTGCGTCCTCGACGGCAGCGCAGCACTCTGAAGAGGTGCGCTTGCCGGAGTGGGCATCAGAAATCTTGCCGGACTTGGTCTTCTTCTTCCCCCCGGGAGCTTCAACGGCAAGTGACTTGCGGTCTATTGCGGCTGCCGCTTCCCGGTAGATCTTGTCGGCGCAGATAAGAGCATCCTTCTTGTCGCCGGGGACAGAGATGACGCTTATCGGGCTTGGCATCTTCAGCATGTTGTATGCGTAGTGAGAGGCTGCCATGAACTTGGCGAGTGCTGGACGGCCAAGTATCCCATTATAAGGCAATGGAATATCGGCAACGTCAAAAGTGACCCTCTCAGTCCTGAAGTTGAGCTCGCTGCCAAATGTTACTGGCAACATGACCTTCCCCTTCGGCTTGCTCCTTCCCAGGTTAATTCCTTGGAATGTGCCGGTCTCTTCAAGCTCGCTGTCAGGGATCTGGAGTTTCTGGAGTACAGCTGAGGAGATAAGGTTCAAGCCGGCCCTGCCGTCAACTAACATCTTAGTGACCTTGAGGTTGCGGATAGTTGGTGAAACCAACATCGGCAAGCACCCGACCGCAGTTGTGCGTTCAGGGTGGTCCTCAATATCAAAGATGATAGGCGTGCTGGACCATTTCAGAAGCTTGCGTGACTCGACGGGTGGTTCTGCTGCATTGACTTCCCGCACCCACTGCTTGAGTTGGCGGTGCGAAGTATGCAGAGAAGAACCGCCGTCAACACACAAAACTTATGTGGCTTTCTGGAACTCCTGTTCGCTGGTCTCAACATCATCCATGTCTTCGTCGTCGTCGTCGTCGTCTTCATCCTTGTCGCGGCCGCGGGGAGGTCTGTCTCCTTGCCGCTGCTTGGCCTTGCCGCGGCGTCCTCCCCGGCCGGCGCGCTTCTTGCCAGATTCTCCAGCGCCTCCTTGCGCCCTCTCCTTGTCTCGTCGCTCGTACTCAGACTTTTGTTGCTGGACAAGCTGCTCGACCTTCTTGCAGCTCTGGAGGTCGTGACCCTTGGTGCGGTGAATCTTGCAGTACTGCTTGTCGGTGTCGTCCTGCTTGTCGGTGGCCGCCACAGCCTGGCAGTTGGTGCATGCGGCAATCTCCTTGCCGGAGCTACCAACTTTGGCTTTCTGGGCACCACCTTCTTTGCCGGACTGCTCAACGACTAGCACATCTTTACCTTTCTTCTTCCTGTTCCGCCGCCGGTTTTTCTTTGCCGGGGCTGCATCCTCACTGTCAGATCCTCCTGCTCCTATATTCTCTCTGGGGAGTTTCCTCCCTTCTTCAGCACGTGCACACTTGTCGGCCAGGGCATACAGCTCACTGACGTCTCTGATCTTGCACATCGCCATCTCCTCCCGCATCCTGTGGTTACGCACGTTCTGATGGAACGCGCTGATGACCACGGCAGGGTGGACATCTGGGATGTTGTGCTGCACACGGCTGAATCTCTGAATATACTTGCGCAGGGGCTCTCCTTCCTTCTGGGCGAGTAGATGAAGGTCGCTCTCTTGGCCATGAGGTTTCTGGCTGCCTGTAAAGGCGCCGACAAACTGATGGCACAGGTCTGCCCAGGAGGATATGGAGTTGTCCGGCAAGTGCATGAGCCAGGACCTGACGTTGGGCTTGAGCACCAGCGGGAAGTAGTTGGCAAGGATCTTGTCGTCCCGCCCCCCGGCAGCCTGCACCGCGATGGTGTAGATGCTGAGGAACTCCGACGGATGCGACTTGCCGTCGTACTTCTCTGGTACGTCTGGCTTGAAATTCTTCATACTGGGCCACTGGACTTGCCGCAGCTCACGGATGAACGCAGGGCAACCTACCGCGTACGGCAAGTCGCCTGGTTCCCCTGGCGCATGCATGTCGACAGAGGGCCCAGCGCGCTGGTCTGATTGACGTCGCGCTTCTCTTCGGCGCTCGATGCGAGTACGAGCGTCTTCTTGCTGTCATTCATGAAGAACTTGGCGCTGATCGCGGCGAGCTCGTGGATCTGATGACGCGGTGGAGTCGCTGTCGAGGTGGATCCGGCGAGTCGGCGATCTTGGCCTTCGGGGCGGAGAGTGCTCAGTAGTTGCACCCCCACCGGTCTTGTCGCCACCGGCTCATGCCTGGCTGACTTGCCGCGGCTGCGACGTGCTCGGCTGCCGTTGAGTGTCGCCGTTGGCGAAGCCGATGAGATTCTGGATGGTGGCCCTCCAGTCGTCGATCTTGTCTGCCGTTGGAGGTTAGTCTAGGAGCAGTTGAGCTCGCGCCAAAGCTTCTGCTGCAGTGGCGGGTGGTGGTGGCGAACGGTGCGAGGAGCGGGATATGCTCGGACTTCTAACTATGTTAGAATGAGCAGTATCCCGTCCAGGCGACCGTGGCTCGCTCGTGCCAGCATGTTGGTGTGCATGGTGGTCTTGAGCACTTCGAGATCCACCAGCTCGATCTTGGTCCAGCAAGCGCATGGTACTGTGAGCACCATGACACTGCCGGTCCCGCGCCTCCTGAGATGGGCGCGGTGCATGTACGGACGCCGAGGTCTTGGAGTGCGCCCGGTCGTTGTGGGAGCCGGCTACGCCGCCGATGGGCAGCGCAGCCTTGTCCTTGGACCTGGCAGCACCGTGAGCTCCCTCGTCGACGCCCGTTCTTCCGCCGACGTCCGCCCCATCAGCCGTTTGCTCTGGTGGTAGTGGGGCGGACGGAGCAGCCGCCTCCGAAGCCTTCTTCTTCGGCGGCATGTCGATGAAGATGATGGAGATCTAGCTCGTGTGAACACCGGATCTGGTTCACACAACTTTGACGCCCCCTACCTGGCGCGCCAAAGATGCCGGGGTACTGATCCACGAGCACCTATGGGACCGGCGGACCGGGTCCCTTTCGGTTCGGCGGGGGCGGAGGTCGTGCAAAGAGCGGATCGAGGCGAAGCACACGAGCAGTTTACCCAGGTTCGGGCCGCACGGATGCGTAAAACCCTACTCCTACTTTGTGGTTTGTATTGAGTTCTTGCTCGGGAGCGCGGAGTGCTACAGCACACACCAGCAGCTAACGAGACCGAGCCTGAGTGTTCGAACCAGCTAACCCCCTCTACGTTGCGCATGGGCCTCCTTTATATGCTCAAGGGGTCACCGACAGGGGGCAGCGTAGACAGGGGTAAAAATGGAAAGGTGCTGCGGTAGGTACAGCTACCTGCTACAGTGCATCATACCTAACCCTGACGGCAGGGGACAAGGGCCTTAAATGGCCGTCTGCGTCGCCTATACAGTGTAAAAGGGACTGTCAGGGACGCCACCGCTCGCCACGATGGCAATCTTGTCAGCGCCGCTTGCCACCGCTCGCCTGCTGGCTGCACAGCCGCCCGCCACGTACGCCTGGAAGGGTCCCAGAGCGACACGTTGGTGGATGTGCTGGAGCACGGGCGCGGAGTGGTAGCTTGCCGCGGCAAGCGCCTTGCCGCGGTCGTTGTCTTGTCGCGTCCGGGAGCTTGTCGCTCACCGGGCCTTGCCGGGACGCGTGGCGCGTCGCGGAAAGTTCCTTGAGATGCCTTGGGCGGCCTTCCCGGCAAGCTCCTCTTGCCGGGGTCTTGAGGTGCCTTAGTTGGCCTTCCCGGCAAGCTCCTCTTGTCGGGGTGTTGTCTCCTTGAATGGCTCTAGGGGAACCACGGAGGACCTTGGCGGTCACCCGCCAAGCCTTGCCGCGGGATGCTGCGACTGCCCGTGCACAAGTTCGGGATACTAGGGTACCCCTACTCTAGTACACCGACACAAACAAAGGAACATGACAGTGTCAGATTACAACAGTCAATTTACTCTATTGTCTCGCTACGCCAATGAAGATCGTATGATGAAAGCAAGAAGATGGAGAAATTCCTTGACGGTCTGGCGCCCGCGCTTAAATGCCAACTAGTCGTGCACACTTTTCCAGATTTTAAAACACTAGTGGACAAAGCCATTACTCTAGAAAATGAGAGACGCAGCTTGGAAGATTTCCGCAAGCGAAAAAGGGACCAGACCAACCATGCTCGCAATCACCGAAGCAAGACAGATTTTCAAAAGGGTGGGACGCACAAATCCTCGTCCAACGTCTCACGCCCAATCAAGAATTTTCATGCAAGGGACAAGGAGTTCACATATCGCCCAGGCGTTACTTATTACGCCTGTGAAGAGGAAGGGCACTATGCCAAACAGTGCCCCAAGCCTAGGAACTCAACCCCAAAGCCGAACAACGGCAGCAATAATTCAGCGCCCAAGCGAAACAATTTTAATCCCAACAACAACCACAGGAAGGGTCATCTGAACCACGTAACCAAAGAGGAGGCCCAAAATGCTCCGGATATCGTACTCGGTACGTTTCCTGTCAACACAATGCCTGCAATGGTTTTGTTTGATTCTGGAGCTTCTCACTCTTTCATTTCGAAAAGTTTTGCTTTGCAAAATAATTTTTTGATGCTTCCTTTGGAAAAATCCATGATCATCAAGTCCCCTGGGATTCAGCAAGTCACTCAGAATTACTGTCAGGATGTGATTATTGAGTTCGAAGGATTAGAGTTTCACGCCAATCTTATTGTGTTGGAAAATAAAGGACTGGATGTCATCCTAGGGATGGACTGGCTAACCACCAACAAGGGATTTATTGACTGTTTCAACCGGACCGTAATCCTCACACACCACCACGGGAAGACAATAAGAGTGTCAGCCAAGGAAAGAAAAATACCCCGGCAACCGAGATTGAATAAGGTGGACGTTTCTGAGCTGAACAAGGTTCCAGTAGTATGTGAATTTCCAGACGTATTCCCTAAAGAGCTACCAGGCATGCCACCAGACCGAGAGATAGAGTTCAGCATTGAGCTAGCACCAGGAACCACCCCCATATACAAGAAACCATACAGAATGGCACCATTCGAGTTGGTTGAGTTGAAGAAACAAATAAAGGAATTGCTGGACAAAGGATACATTCGAGCCAGCTCCTCACCTTGGGGATCACCAATTTTATTTGCCAAAAATAAGGACGGAACACTGAGATTGTGTATTGACTATCGAGCACTTAACATGGTCACAGTCAAGAACAAATACCCGATGCCACGGATAAACGATTTGTTTGATCAACTCGCTCAGGCCAAGGTATTCTCAAAGATTGACTTAAGGTCAGGATACCATCAATTAAAAGTGAGAACAGAAGATATCCCCAAGACAGCCTTCACCTCCATATATGGACTGTACGAGTTCACAGTAATGCCATTTGGATTAACGAACGCCCCCGCATATTTTGTTCACCTCATGAACAAAGTATTTATGAAGTTTATGGACAAGTTCATTGTGGTATTCATCGACGATATTCTGGTATACTCCAAGACACCAGAAGAGCACGCGGAACATCTCAGAATTGTGCTAGTAGAACTCAAGAAACATCAATTGTATGCCAAGTTCAACAAGTGCGAATTTTGGCTAAGACAAGTAGGCTTTCTAGGCCACGTACTGACCCAAGACGGTATCGCAGTGGACCCGGAGAAAGTCAAGGCCGTACTTGGCTGGAAGTCACCAGCCAGCGTAACGGACATACGAAGTTTCTTGGGAATGGCAGGATATTACCGCAGATTTATTAAAGGATTCTCCACCATAGCCAAGCCTATGACGCAGTTACTCAAGAAAGACAAGAAGTTTGAATGGACAGAAGCCTGCGAGAAAAGTTTCCAAGAGCTAAAACGGAAATTAACAATAGCACCGGTATTAATTGTGCCAGACATACACAAGAATTTCGAAGTGTATTGTGACGCATCCAGGAAGGGTCTCGGATGCGTGTTGATGCAAGAAGGCAAGGTTGTCGCATACGCTTCAAGGCAGCTTCGCAAGCATGAGGAAAATTATCCCACCCATGACTTAGAAATGGCAGCTGTCATTCATGCACTTAAGGAATGGAGGCATTTCTTACTTGGAAATCGATGTGAAATATATACGGACCATAAAAGTCCCAAATATATTTTCACACAGCCAGAACTAAACTTACGGCAACGACGCATGTTGGAATTGATAAAGGATTATGATGTTGGTATCCATTACCATCCAGGAAAAGCAAATGTAGTGGCCGATGCTCTTAGTCCGAACCCCAGCTCCGACGACAACAGTCTGCCAGACTTAAGACCAGAATTCCAACAAGAATTTGCCAAACTCAACTTGTTGATGGTAGCAGAAGGCACCATAACAAACTTGGAAATACAACCTGACCTTGTGGAGAGAATTAAAGAAGCTCAGCCTGGTCACCCCAGCATCGAAGGCATTAAAAGAAATGTGGGTATGGGCAAGGCCTCGGAATTCGTCATAGACGATAGAGGAATATTATGGTACGGAGACAGACTCTGCGTGCCAAACATAGAAGACCTCAAACAGCAAATTCTGGCTGAAGCCTACACCGCCCCATATTCAATCCACCCTGGAGGAACCAAAATGTACAAGGATATTCAGGAAAGATTTTGGTGGCACGGTATGAAGAGGGACATAGCCACCTTCATTGCATGTTGCGACTCTTGTCAACGCATAAAAGCTGAGCATTAGAGACCAGCCGGACTACTGCAACCAAAAAAAATACCTGAGTGGAAATGGGATGAAATAGGGATGGATTTCATTGTCGGACTACCTCGGTCACGACACGGGAATGATGCCATATGGGTCATCACCGACAGGTTAACCAAGGTGGCACACTTTATTCCAGTAAAGACGAGCCACACCACTCAGAGGCTTGCCGAGATTTATCTCTCTCGCATAGTTTGTCTGCACGGTGTCCCGGAGACTATAATATCCGACGGAGGCACTCAGTTTGTCTCGAGATTTTGGGATCATTTACAACAGGCTCTAGGAACTCAACTAGCCTTCAGTACAGCATACCACCCCTAGACTGATGGACAAACGGAACGCGTAAACCAAGTTTTAGAGGACATGCTGAGAGCATGTGTCCTCACCTATGGAACCAGTTGGGAAGAAAGCCTTCCATACGCCGAGTTCGCATACAACAACAGTTAGCAGGCCAGCCTGCAAATGGCACCATTTGAAGCTTTATACGGACGGAGATGTCGTACCCCGTTAAATTGGTCAGAGACCGGAGATAGCCGCATCTTCGGCCCAGACATGCTCAGAGAAGCCGAGGAAAAGGTCAAGCTAATCAGAGATCGACTCAAGACCGCTCAAAGCCGATAGAAGAGTTATTACAATCAGAAACATCATGGGGTCAGCTTCGAACCCGGTGAGTTCGTGTACCTACGAGTATCCTCTATGAGGGGATTGCAACGATTCAAGGTTAAAGGAAAGCTAGCGCCAAGATTCATCGGACCATTTTGTATAGTGGCACGGAGAGGCACGGTAGCCTACCAGCTAGACTTACCCGAAGAATTATCCGATGTCCACAACGTGTTCCACGTTTCGCAGTTAAGGAAGTGCGTAAGCAACCCAGAGAAACAAGTATCCCATGAGAACATTGACGTGCAGCCAGACCTCACTTATCGGGAACGCCCAGTAAAAATATTAGAGGAGTCTGAAAGGAGGACCCGACAGAAAACCATCAAGTTTTTCAAAGTTCAGTGGAGCAATCACACCGATAGTGAAGCAACTTGGGAAAGAGAGGATTTTCTTCAGGCAGAGCATCCACACTTATTTAAGGATCAGCTGAAATCTCGGGGACGAGATTTTTCCTAAGGGGGTAGGTGTTGTGACATTCCAAAATTTTTCTTCTGATTTTCAGCAAAAGCTTTGTTGGTTTTTGAAAAGAGGCCATTTAAAATTTTTTTTCAGAAACCTCTCTCTCTCAAAAAATTTCCATGGCAAGGATTTTTATTTTGTATCTTCTTCAAACTCTGGTGTTTGATCATTTAAAACTTTTTCTCTGATGGTTCCCTTCTCAAAATATATTTTGGAAATTATTTATTTTTCTTTAAAAAAAATAAACTCTATGAATTTTGGGATTTTTCTTATCTTGAAAACCACCCATGGTTTTAGCATGTCTCTTGTAGTAATTCTTCTCAAAATCCTTCCCTCCACCTTGGAACAATCTAAATTCTCTGTCCCAACAAGTCCAAACCATTTTTGGATTTCATTTCAATTATTTTATCTCTCAAATCTTTTCTGTCAATTATTTTGAGCCTGAGTGATTTTCAAAGCAAGTACCCTATTGCTTTTGAGTTTTGACCTCAAACCAACTCCCCTGGATAGTCCTTGGTACCCACAACCTAGAACCATCTTGATCCACTCTTCCTCTTTTCAAATTTTTCAAAATTCAGCCTCTGCAAGTTTGGACCAAATTTGCCAAATTTGGTAAAATTCATATCTCCTCATCTCCAAAAATTCTACCAAAATTCAGGCAGCCTCCTGGTGCAATGAGAGGCCACCCCACCAAGTTTCAGCACAAGGAGAAACTCCTGCATACCAAAATCATTCTGTCGAACACCTGGCCGGCACTGTTTCTTTGCACTTTCAGAAAAATTCAGAGTTTCAGAGTGCAGTGTCGTTTCTCTTCATCAGGGTTCAGTCACGCGTCGACAGTGCGCTGTGGCGCGATGCGCGCAGCCCCTCCTCGCTGTCCAGAGCGCCGCACGCGCACTTGGCTGGTTCCTGGAGTCGGTGGCGGCGAGCATCGCCGGAGCTGGCGGCTTCTGCGGTGGCCACGCCACCCTTGGCGGCCAACAGTGGCACCACCAGCATTGCAATGCCGTTTCGCGCCGCCCATTGCTCCCTAGCTCTACGCGTGGCTCATGCATGCCAGCGCAGCCCCGCTGCACCGTCGCCGTGGCCCGGCAAGCACAGAGCATGCTCTCTGCCGCCGACGGACCCGCGTCGTCCCGTTCCGACAAAACCTGCCCTAAGCTTCTAATCCTAGTCCGTTGAGCGTCGGAGTGGAGCCAGTGGACCTCCATGTTGATGGCCAACCTCCTAAACTTCCCGACCAAGCACTGCACCGCCGTAATCCATCGCCGGAGAACTCCGTTCACGGCCACCGCCTCGGATCGCCTATAAAAGGGGACCCCGAGCTCACCCTCGAGCACGCACCACCACTGCACCCCACCAACGCCCCGCCAGGCCACTAGGAGGACCTCGAGGAGGTCTCCTCCCCCAACTCCGGCCGCCCCGTTCCGCCTCGGCCTCCACCTCGTTTCACTCCGATGAGGCCGTCCCCGGTGCCCAAACTTCATCAGTAACCTCCTCTAGCTACCAGAGGCCTAACCCCCTCCTCAATTTGCCCTTCGCAGCACTCTCCGGCGAGCTCCATCCACGCCCGATCCACCATCCGCCGGAGCAAGGGTCGCCGCCGACGTGGTGGTCGCCGGCGACCACCACCACCACCAACCGACGCGGAATGGCGCCCTAAACACGCTGGTAACCTCCGATCCTCCTGCCTCGCCATGGATCGCCGTCGGCGATCGCCGCGGCCCTCGGGCGCCAAAACTCTGCTTTCGTTTTCAAACCCGACGGGTGAGTCCGCCCCGTCAGCTTTTTATTCTTTTTGAATCGTTTTCTGGAAACGCCTTCGGGCAAAATACGTTTTCTCCACTGAGCTGACATATTCGAGACTGAAGGGTTTTCTATTTTTATAAAGAAAGCCCTGGAAAGTTTCTGTTTCATTACAGAAAGGTCCCTGGACAAAAACACTAATAACTTTTAAACAGAAGAGTATTTTTGATTGATTCTTTTTCTGTCCTCTTTAAAATTTTGTCTAGTTTTTTATCAAATTTATTTGAAAAATATTTGGAATAATTTTTGTGCACCTCTCGGTATTTACGTTAGCGCGTATGTTTTCTTTATACCGTAGATACCGAAGGAGGTGACGGAGCCGCGAACTTCACCGAGCTAGGCTCCGACTACTCTGAACCAGGCAAGCATGTTTGAACTTTTGATATGATGAGTGTTTTGGCATGTTTGCATTTAGCAAGTTTCATGGCATGTTGGTGAGCATACCGATGAACGTTATTTTTCATGCAAAGTTGAGGCAAGTGAGTTCGATGATCCATGCGTTGTTGGATGTGAATGTGCATGGCCATGTGTTGGCATGAAGATGGGTAAGATGGCAGTGTTGTAGCATGCCAGTCTTATGCCATATTATTTGACTTCAGTGTCAGCCCGTATCGGTTCGGTTTCCATCCATTTCCCTTCCCGTACTACCACAAGTTTTTCGCAAGGGATATGGCTTAGTAGGTTGCAAACCGCTTTCCTGGTACACACCAAAAGGAGAGGCCGTGATGATGGTTCCATGGCCCTGGATTAAAGCCAGTCATCCGGTCAGGGGGCATGGGTGTTTCCGGTTGGGACCAAGAGGGGGCACCCCTTAGAGCGCGCGTATATAAATTTGATCCCATGCTAATCGAGATTGTGATCTCCCCGTCTCAGAGTTTTTCTTGTACGTTGTCTAGGGTGATTCCTAACATCGTGAGGTGTGATGGGTGTGTACTGGATCGCTGTGTTTTCTTCCAAAATACCGTAAACGGAACTAGTCCTTCGGGACTGCAGAAATCCGTTGGTTGTGGGTAATTTTAGTACAAACTCTGCAGAGTCATAAATCCTCGAATCATTCTATCCATGTCCAAGTCCTGTATGATCTTATCCTGACAAGTGTAATTTTGGTGACAGATACTCCGGTGAATCACATGAGTGCTAAGTCCGATTAAATGTTTATTCCTGTGGATGGACTAACCCGTTTATTTTCATGAGTTGATTATTTATCATGAGTATTATTTTCCTTATGATAAAAGCCCTTTCTGCGATGTCGCTCAGACGTCCGACTGTGGCATTGTTATTATTTACTTTCAGTAAAAGCCCTTTCTGCGATGTCGCTCAGACGTCCGACTGTGGCATTGTTATTATTTACTTTCAGTAAAAGCCCTTTCTGCGATGTCGCTCAGACGTCCGACTGTGGCATTGTTATTATTTACTTTCAGTAAAAGCCCTTTCTGCGATGTCGCTCAGACGTCCGACTGTGGCATTGTTATTATTTACTTTCAGTAAAAGCCCTTTCTGCGATGTCGCTCAGACGTCCGACTGTGGCATTGTTATTATTTACTTTCAGTAAAAGCCCTTTCTGTGATGTCGCTCAGACGTCCGACTGCGGCAATACTGTTATTTACTTTCAATATAAGCCCTTTCTGTGATGTCGCCCCGACGTCCGTCTGTGGCACGCATGTATTTTATTTTCAGTTTAAGCCCTTTACGTGGCGTCTCTTAGACACCCGACTGCGGCATGATCTTTATTTACTTGTTCACCTTTCGAGGCGTCGCTCCAGACACCCGATCGTTTTTTTTCATTTATTTTGTTGGGATTTCAGGCGGACTACCGCCGATTCCCTTTTACTTACCTTGCTTGCTAAATTTTGAATGTGCATTGGTAAATTAATCATGACGCATTCATGCATGCATTTGTTATATCTTATGTCCGAACTGTCTTGCGAGTACTTTCAAAGTACTCACCTGGCTTGTTGATTTGGCCAGATGCTGACGAAGGCGATCTCATGGATGAAGAGTTCGATAGCGAGTCCGACGCCTAGAGGAATCCCAGTCAGTCTCGTGCGACCCTGGATTTGGTCACTGTATTATATCCGCTTCCGCAACCCGAATAAATTCATCGAGCCTCACCTCAACGCTCGATGAGATGCTAGTTTGAGAGTCATGTTATCCACTCCCCACTATGTTATTCCACCACCACTTTATTCTCGAGTCAGTAGTATGCCACCACACCATTGTGTTATATCTGCCATTATGTATAATTATTGGCGCGCCTGTAATAAATTGTTGAGCACCCTTAGCTCAACCCTGTAATATATTTTATGCTACTGGCTTATTGTATCAAGAGATTGCCTACCAGTGAGGAGGATTTTTCCTCATGCTGGACTCAAAAGATCAGTCTTTCAATAAATATTTTTATTGGAAAACCGGTCGTGACAGAGGCGGTCTTGGCGGTAGCGCTGCCGCTAGCAGTGACGACCTGGGCTTCGGCGGTCTTGGCGGTGACGACCTCCGCGGTGCTCGATGATCCTTGTGTGTGGTGATGATGCTTGAGATGACTTGTGTGTGGCGATGATCATTTAGATGACTTGTGTGCTTCTCTATATGCTTATGCTTATGTTGGTTGTGATGATGATCATTTAGAGACTTGTGTGTGATGATGCTTATGCATATATTGTTGTGATGGTGCCACATGATATCCCGTTGTGTTTTATATGTCTATTCCATCATATATATCTGCTGATATGTGCTGTTATTTGAATTGAATTGATTTGAAAACAAACAGAAAAAACAAAAAAAAAGCAAAGGCAAACTATGCCGACGGCTAGGCCGTCGGCATAGGGCTGGCGTGAGCTCACAGTAGCTGACACGTGGCACCTATGCCGACGGCCTAGCCGTCGGCTTAGTTTATAAACTGTGCCGACGGCTAGGCCGTCGGCATAGGTGCCACGTTTCAGCTACCGGTAGCTCTGTATGAAGGAATATGCCGACGGCTTGGCCGTCGGCTTAGTTTCAAACTATGCCGACGGCCAAGCCCTGGTCCACGAGCAGCGGCTGGTCACCACGTGGCACCCCTATGCCGACGGTCTAGCCGTCGGAGCCGTCGGCATAGTTTTTGACTAAGCCGACGGCTAGACCGTCGGCATAGGGGTGCCACGTGGCGACCAGTCGTTGGGCAAACTTGACGGCGGCCGCCGTTAGGCGTGATCGTTGCCGACGGCAAGGGCCGTCGGCATAGATGTACGGCCCCCGTCGGGAAAGCATCTATGCCGACGGCTTTTCTATGTCGACGGCCTCCCTGGCTATGTCGACGTATATGTTGCCGACGGCCGGGGTCGTCGGCATAGGTCTGTCCCGACGGGACTCAGGGCTATGCCGACGGCCCTAGCCGTCGGCATAGGGGGCGATTCTGGTAGTGAACCCTAGCCGCCACCGCAAGGACCACACCCACAACACCACTAGTGGGGGTTGCCGGGCAAACCCGCACGGCTCGGCAGTGGTGGGGCCCTTTACCTCCTCCTATTAGGATCTGGGCGGCATGGGTCATTCCACTCGGCAATAACATCTTCATCTTGGTAGTGCAACGTCAAACAGTCAATTAGAATCCAAAAATGAACTTATGTGCCGGATATGAAGTCCATAGCGGCTCAACTCGGACATACGGATTTTGGTCAACGTGTGCGCGAGATAGATGCATGTAGCCCGAGGGCTGGTTAGTTTCTTCCTCTTTCTCCTCTGGCAGTTCCGTTCCCGGTCAATTGGGGCACCGCGGTTGCCTGAGGAGATTTTTGTTTGCTGCTAAAATTTGAACTTGGGGTGGGTTGGTTCTCCTCAAATTTGAGGATACTCATGAAGGTCATCATAGTCAAGCGAGAGAATTTTCATTGGTGCTTAAATTTATGGGTTTGTATTCGTAGGAGTCGACCATAGAGAAATTTGTATTAAAAAGTTACATGAGTAATTAAATAGATTGACACATTTGCAAAAAAAATTGACACAAAAAGTTTACTACAGTAAAATGTTACATGTAATTTTCAAGATATTCTCCCGATGAGAACTGGTATTTACCGGTGACCAACTGTCATAGACATAGCGGCATACACACAGGAGTCTGGATCTGTTGCCAACAGTGGAAATCCACAGGGTCGTGTACCTGCCAGCCGTGTCAGCCGTCCAATTGCTTCACGATCCGCAAAGTCATTCAATCCTGTATGAGAGCACAATTTATTTTAAGTTTATGTTTCTGAAACTTACGATTTGTCGGTCGCGGGTTCAGAAACTTAAGAATATTTCGGCCGCTTGTACATAGTTTCAGAAGTTGAAAATTAAAACTTACGTTTTTTTTTGAGGCGCAGGTTCTAAAATCGTAAGATTTCGTCTGTCACTCCGTACCAAGTTCCAAAAGTTTAAACTTAGCAAATTTTTAGTTACTACTCAAAACTAATCAAAATGGGTCGCATTTGAAAGCTCTTTTCACAAAAAATGTGAATATGCAAATGAAATTTAGTTTGGACTTTTTTATTGAAAATAATATTAAAGATTGAAAATCAAAAGCAGAAAAGGAAAGTAGAGCTGCGTGCCCATATCCAAACTCCAACACGCAACCATCGAAAGACAAAAAGAAGAACAACAAAAATAACTCCTCTGCGCGATTTATATAGGCCGCGATACCCACGTCGGCAGCTTGTCACGCAAGCACTACTCAAGCCGCATCTAGCCTAGCCAAACCATCGCCGCACGCCGGAAATCGGTCGATGGAGATGGACACGACGACCGCGAAGTTGAGCCTCGAGGCAGTCGGCGGCTCCCTCATCACGGGCGCCGTTGGAGCCTCCGTCTTCTACTTCCTCAAGGGCGTCCGCAATGGGCCAGCGACTCGCCGGCGGTGCCCAGGCGGTCCGCTCGAACGCGGCACAATCGGACATTGGACGGCCTGGTTCGGCGTCCAGGCAGTCATTGAGCGCGCCATGATCGACTGGCGCCAGGTGGGGGACGCCTTGAACATCATGATATCCTTTGGCGGCGCCAACGCCCTTCTATCCATGTTTCAGGGCCAGGGGCCATGCGCCACCTTCAGCTCCGGGATCAATGGTGCATCCATGGGCGGGGCTGTTGGGTTCACTGCCTATAGTTTGCTGGACACACCGGAAACATGATTGCTGATGCTGCGAGGTTTATTTTCGGACCCCGATAAGGCGCATCTGTTCAGCCTGTAGACACCCCGGCCCGAACGACTCGTTCGGGAGGGCAGGGGCATCGACCGAACGATCTTGTTCGGGAGAAGAACGAACCAGCACGGACGCCCCATCCACCGGGCCCTACAGGCCTTTTTCTGTGAAAAAGAAAAAAAAGGCCCATGTTAAGTTATGACTAGTAAAAAAGCCCAGTTTTTTTGTACCTTTTTTTAGCAACAGTTTTTCTGTAAACTAATGAACTACTAGACTTCTGCACGGCAAAATTGCCATGGTCCTTTGCCATTCTATTAAAGAAATTGCCATGTTCAAGTTTATGTTTTCTTAAATGGCGTAAAAAGGAAGAAGTCATAGCAAATTTGCATCTTTACAATACAAAACGTTGCCAACACTACGAAGTTCACAAAAATGGAAGAAGTTGTCGTGGCAAGTTTGCCAAGTTTTTCCACATCTTAGGTTGCCATGTTTTTTAACATCTTTTGTTGCCATGGCAAGTTTGCCATATTTTTTGAACATCTTAGTGAAAGAAGTTTGCCATGTTTTTGTGCAAACTTAATTAAAAAAAGGTTGCCATGTTTTTGCACATATTAACTTTGCCATAGCAAGTTTGCAAATGTTTTTGACATCTTACATTGCCATGGCAATTTGCCATGTTTTTAAACATCTATAATGGTGCCATGTTTTTGAACATCTTTAGTTGCCATGGCAAGTTTGCATGTTTTTCAACAAGTTAGTTAAAGAAGTTTGTCATGTTTTTTAACAAGGTTAATTAAAAGAACTTACTATGTTTTTGCCAAAAATGGAGTACTTTTGCCATGGAAATAAATTAAAAAATTCCATGCCTATACAAGTATATTTACCGTGTTACATAGTTCAAATTGCCATGTTCTGGAAAATGAGCATGACAAAAGCTGTGGATGTTCTTGACAATTACTAAATTTGGTATGATCTACCAAAAAATAATTTGCCATGGCCAATTACTAAATTTTTCGGACGCATCCGGACTGGCACACCGATGTGCCATGGCAAATAATAGAGTGAAATTTGCCATGGCAAAAAAAGAGTAAAAAAGTTGCCATGATCCATCAAAATAAATTTGCCATGGTAGAGAATGAAAGCAAATGTCACGTTCTACTCAGTTTGCTACCTATGAAATTTTGAAATAAAATGTCATGTTCTACTCAACATCAACTCAAGTGAGTCAGGAATCTAAGTACACTAAATAGTAGGAATGGGAAATCTACTAAAAGTTGTTTGATAATTTGCCATGTTGTGCACAAAAAATGTCATATTCTACTCAAATTTGCCATCTTCAACATTATCTACAAATTTGCCATGTTCCCATGGCAGCTAGCACGAGTGCATCTACAGATTCATTTCATGCATCAGCCTATATTAAACTTGTCGTGGTCCATATAATAAGTTTGCCGTTTAGAGAAATAAAATCTAGCATACATTTGAAGAAAATGGTGGCAAACTATTTTAAGGATGGCAAGATTGCCATGTTTTAGAAACTTTCAAAAAAATTGTTTGTTTTTAATGGCAAAATACCCCGTAATAACACATCTTAATTTGCCATGGCAAAAAACACGTGGAACTTGCCATGGCAAACTTAACTATATTGACATGGCAAATATATCACATGGACCATGGCAAAATAAATTAAAATTTGCCATGTCATTAAAAGTGAAAATGCCATGGCAATATTAGTGTCAAATTTGCCATGGCAAAAAAAGAGAAAAAATTTCCATGGTGTGTGAATTGCCATGATCCATTGTAGAGAATGAAAATAAATGTCACGTTGTACTCAATTTGCCACCTATGACATTTTTAACAGAATTGCGATGTTCTACTCAACATCAACTCAAGTGAGTAAAGAATCTAAGTACACTAAATAGTAGGAATGGAAAATCTACTAAAAGTTGATCGATAATTTGCTATGTTCTGCACAGAAAATGTCAAGTTCTACTCAAATTTGCCATCTTCTGCACCTAAATAGCTCTGTCATCATCTGCACCTAAAATAGACTATAAATGAATATGAGCACCAACTAAAAATTGCCATCATTTGCACCTGACCTAACATAGCCCCTTTCACAGAAAAAAAAATGAAGAGAAGAGGGAGAACAGGAAGACACATGAATACCTGCAGGCGTCTCACTACCTGACAGTAGCGACACATAGCAGCGATAGCATAAAATAGCGCATGGTGGCCTCCGGCCTAGAGTTCCCGGCAACCGCAGCACCCGTAGAAGACGAGGAGGAGGGTCCCGTCACCCATGGGCATCGCCTGGTCACCGTGCTAGGAGAGACATGACGGTGGAGGGTGTCGCGGTGCAGGATGGCGCCGTCGCCTCCGGGCGGCCGCACAACAGACAAGTGTCCCCGGCGTCCGATAAGCCGGAGGAGACGACGAGGAGGGTTTCGTCGCTCATGAGGAGGAGGACGCCAAGGTGCTGGACGGCGCCGTCGCCTCCAGCCACGCCGTCACGACGGGTGCGAAGGTGCGCGGCGGAGGAGACGCAGCTCGGAGCGACGGCGGACTCCGATGGCATCAGGGACGGTCAGCTCGGCGACGGCGATTAGCGCGCAGATGGAGACGGCCTCGGCGACCGCTGCGTCACTCGCCCCTCGGCCTCCGCCCATGACGGCAGATGGAGACGCTCGGCTCGGACCCGGAGCACGCCGGCCTGGTGCTCGGCGCCGGCGAGTAGCGGCTCCGCTCACCGTCTGCGTTGGCTGGGTCAGTGTGTGTGGGATGAAAGGGTACGGAGAGGAAGAGAGCGTGTTCGGGATGAGGATCACTTTTACCGAACGATTTCACTAGCTGACGTGGCCGTGGACCTCTGCTTTAACATGCTTTAGGATCAGTGCTGACATCCTACGATCAAAAGGTCGTTCGAGGCGAGAGCGTAAAAGTTGGACGTTCGGAAGTTATTGATTCCGTTATTTTCTGCTGCTTTCCCTAGCTAGGGAAGGTTATAAAAAAATTGAGAGAGAGGCAAGTTAGGGAAGTTGTGACTAAACCACATCAACTTCTGCTTGATTCGCATGTTAAACTGTAATTTTCTGTCTACTAATTAAGCATGGCTTGTGTAGATGCTTATTAAGGACTGAAAATCAATAAATTTATTGTGTGGTGTTTATGCAAGAGACTATTGCTACCTCAAATGCTATGCTTATCCCAGATACGCTCATGAAAATTTTCTGGTGCTCTCTCCAATGCATGCAAACAAAGCGCCATGCCACAACCTATTGGCTATCTCAGAGACTATTTGAGTGTCCATGTGTTGCTAGAACAACGAATTTATATGGAGTGACATTGATCAAAACATCATTTAATTCATGCGTGTAGCTGTGGTTTATGACTGCATCAGGAAAATAGTGTCTTGCCTCCCCTACACGGGTTTTCCTCGCCGCACATTTAGATACTCCCTCCATCCCAAAATTCTTGTCTTAAATTTATCTAGATACGGATGTATCTAATACTAAAATATGACTTGATACATCCGTATTTAGACAAATCTAAGACAAGAATTTTGAAACGGAGGTAGTATATTAAAACTGAGCACTTTCCCAGCTGTCTCAGATCATTAGCATTCTTGTCCATCGGATTTCCAGTTTTAGGAGTTTTCGACCGTCTAATCAAAATTATGCGCACTGATTCTCGCTATCCGGAGTGGGCAGCTACTCTCGCAACAAAATTGAAGGCCTGTAGTTAATTGGGCCCTCTCTCGCAAGAAGCCCACCGAACAAATTGAGCTCGATCCGATCGAGCACATGTACAGGTGTACGAGCAGCCCACAAAGCATAGTTCGTATTTCCACTTTTGTAATTTCTGTCATGAATTTAGGAGCTCGAATATCGAGGCTCACAAACTCGCGAGGCACGCTTTATCCCTTCCGGCTGGCCGACATGTTTGGTTGGGCCAGCCGGACGGACTTTCTTTCGTCCATGTAAACATTGTGACGTCATAAATAAAGCTTCGGAGTTTGTCTCAAAAAAAACATGTACGGGTGTACGAGAGACCGAAGCGGAGGGAGCGACGCGGTGCGGACTTTGCCAATCGATGCGGGGGAGAGGCGAGCGAGCGACGCGGTGCGGACCTTGCCAATCGATGCGGGTAGGGCTGGAATTCGAGCCGAGTCGAGCCGGCTCGGCTCGACTCGCTAGAGCTCGTTTCGTTAACGAGCTAGCTCGACTCAACTTGTTATTATAACGAGCTCAAATCCAAGATTGGCTTGACTCGTATAACTCGCGAGCTGGCTCGTTTAGCTTGTTAAGCTCGTTATAGATATGAATATAAAACCCTCAAATATTATAAAAATGATTATGTATATATTAAACATATATATCACTAACAATAGTAATTTCCTTGTAACGCATGAGTCTCCTAGGCGGTTGGGCCTTCAACAGCTAGGCCTTGTGTTGTGCGCCTAGGACATAGGGTGCTAAATGGCTAACCTTTTTTTGTATTGGGAGTGGCTGATCTTTTGTACCGAGCCTAACGAGTTACACGAGTACTTGTGAGATTGGCTCATTTAACTTGGTCTATAAATGATCTTAAACTAAAGCTTGGCTCGACTCGTTATTCTTCGAGTTCGAGCCGAGTCACGAGCTACTCGTTTAGCTCACGAGCTTCGAGCTTTTTTTCCAGCCCTAGATGCGGGGGAGAGGCGATGCACGCGTTGGGAGCTGACGCAGAAGGGAGAAGTAGCGCTGCAGGCATTGAGTAGCGTTTGAAGTCGATCCGCCGCAATTAAGCCACCATGCATCAATTCCTGGTTACTCATTTATGGCAGGTAATGCGCGCAACTTGCCGGTGGCGATTAATGGATGCAGTTTTTTTTCGCGAATACGCAAAGCTTGCGTATCATTGCATTGTTAGAAGGAATAGAATGAGTACAGAGGGGATACATCACATGACACGAACGCAGGCAAGCGTGAACATGGTGCCCAGAACAGGGAGACAAGGGATGCTCGGCCCGAACAAGAATAGAACACAGCTAGACCTACCAAGCCTGAACCAAAAGCGGCAAAGCCAAACTAGAGAGAATACCAACATCGCGAAAACCAAAAACCGGGGGCACCACGAGCGAGCAAGATAGCGCCTTCAAGAAGGAAGACGACGCCGAGACGCCATCGTCATCCAGTCCAGTGGACCTAGGGTTTCCCCTGTGCTCGAGGAGGGGCTCAGCCGAGGGCCTTGACAGTGCCTCCAAGAAGGAAACGACATCCGCAGACGCCGACGCTACCAGCACCGGCAAGCCAGGCAGAGATTTCGCTCCGGCCATAGGTTGAGCAATCCCATAGCCACCGTATCTGGAGTCGAAGATGAGGAAGCCGTCACTAGCCAGAGCCACTGATTCGGGAGGCGGTTGGCCAGGCTGCACCTGCTGTCGGAGGATGGCACCGCCTCCGGACCCACGAGCATTGGATCTGACCAAAGGGGAGGCTTTTGAGATGTACAAGGCAGGACAGGCGCGGAGCAAACCACGAGGAGGGTGGGGCGACGGCAATCAGAAACGCCGGCAAGCTAGGACTAGAGGGACGCAGATCCAAGCTGTCGTGGCCATAGCCATCGAAACGTCGGTGAGCCAAGCGAGCTGGAAGGGACGCAGCTACTGGGTCACCAAGGGAGGAGCTGCCCGGCAAAGGACACCGGTGGTCGTGGGCACCGGATAGACACGGGCCCAAGCTCGTCGGGGCCGGAGCAGCGCCAGCAAGTACCCGCCTTGAGAAGCACCGTGACTGCACAAGCACTGTAGCCTCATCGCCTCTGCGCGTTAGCCATCACCGTTGCTCGCGGAGGGGAGGAAGGGCCGCCAGAAACAGGGGGGCCGCCTGCACGGAGGCGGGCAAAGAACAACCCCGCAGCCGGCCGCAGGTCTCGCGCCCAGCCCACGGGCAACAGCAGCACCAGTAGGGTTGGGCCGTGCTGCAACAGGGGGGTGGGCGGACTACAGGGAGGACGCCGAGGCCAGAGCCAAGAACGCTGCGTCCGACACCGGACCGGCAGGAGTTGCAGCAGCTGGAAGGGAGGGCGCCCGCGGTGCGCGAAGAAATCAGGGACGCGGGGCAGGGGGAAGCGTTAGAGGGATGAAAACTGCCCCGCCGCCACCATCCCGGGGCGCGGTGCGGTCTCGTCGGCTGGCCCTCCGGCGGCGGCGCAGCGGAGGCGGGCGGAGGGGGAGCTTCCCGGCGGCGGCAGCTGGTGGATCTCGAGGTTGGGGGTGGGGGGGGGTGGGGATGCGCGAGGGGAACCGATCCGCCCCGCCGCCACCATCCCGGGGCGCGGCACGGCTTCGCCGGCCGGCCCTCCGGCGGCGGCGCAGCAAGAGTAGGCGGAGGGAGGGTTACCTTGCGGCGGCGGCGGCTGGGGTTTCCCCTGTGTCGCCAGAGGAGGGAGACACGGGGGACGGGCCAGAGGAGGGCGACGCGAGGGACGGGTTAATGGATGCAGTTACTATTTCGAAAACCTACACGTACTACTTGAGAGGGTGCTTGGATACGTTTTAGTCTCATGACTAAAAGTAGTGGGACTAAAATTTTCTAACCTTACCCATGCTTGGATCCAAGTACTCCCTCCGTCCAGGTGCATAGGGCGCCTAAGAAAAAGCTCTGCGATTTAGGTGGGTTAAGATTGGACAAGAGCGTGCGCAGGTTTCCCTCAAAATTGAAACTGAATTTAGAAATTAATCCTGTCATTAGTGCTTGGAAGGAGCCATGGAAATATGCAGCATGCATGATTGCTTTCACACAGGAAAAGAGGCGGCACAGAGGAGAGAGAAGAAGCAACATGCATGTTGTTTGCTTTCACACATGAGATTATTAGGAGGCGGACCGGTGGGAGATTAGGAGAACGAGCGCGTCCCGGTGGAGTGAACGGAAAAGACGAAATGGTTTAGATAAACGAGGAGCATTTAATTGAATTAGGTCTAACACTTTTGGAATTTTAGGATTCTCTTAGGTGCCCTATGCACCTGGACGGAGAAAGTCTAAGGGCATCTCCAACCGGTTGTATGTTAGTCTTGTTGGTAAAATGTCCATGTCATCAACCAACAATCTATCATACAACTACTCCAATGGGTTGTATGTAAGCTATCCAATAGATGATGAGAAAATAAATATGGTTGCTCTCTATTTCACCTTGGAGCTTGTGCAAAGGTTGTTGGTTAATCTACATACAACTTTGCTCTCTCTCCACATTTAATGTTGTTGGGTTTCGTAGTAATTTCAAAAAAATTCCTACGCACACGCAAGATCATGTGATGCATAGCAACGAGAGGGGAGAGTGTTGTCTACGTACCCAACGCAGACCGACTGCGGAAGCGATGACACAACGTAGAGGAAGTGGTCGTACATCTTCACGATCCAACCGATCAAGCACCGAAACTACGGCACCTCCGAGTTCGAGCACACGTTCAGCTCGATGACGATCCCCGGACTCCGATCCAGCAAAGTGTCGGGGAAGAGTTCCGTCAGCACGACGGCGTGGTGACGATCTTGATGCACTACAGCAGCAGGGCTTCGCCTAAACTCCGCTACAGTATTATCGAGGACTATGGTGGCTGGGGGCACCGCACACGGCTAAGGAATAGATCACGTGGATCAACTTGTGTGTTTCTGGGGTGCCTCTGCCTCAGTATATAAAGGAGCCAAGGGGGAGGGGGGGCGCCGGCCAGGAGGAGGGCGCAGGAGGAGTCCTACTCCTTCCGGGAGTAGGGAAGGAGTAGGACTCCCCCCCCCCCCAATCCTAGTTGGACTAGGATTCCCCGGGGGGGAAAGAGGGAGAGGGGGGCCGGCCATCTCTCCTAGTCCTAATAGGACTAGGGGAGGGGGGAGGCGTGCAGCCACCTTGGGCTGCCCCTTTCTCCTTTCCACTAAAGCCCATTAAGGCCCATATGGCTCCCGGGGGTTCCGGTAACCTCCCCGGTACTCCGGTAAAATCCCGATTTCACCTGAAACACTTCCGATATCCAAACATAGGCTTCCAATATATCAATCTTTACGTCTCGACCATTTCGAGACTCCTTGTCATGTCCGTGATCACATCCGGGACTCCGAACAACCTTCGGTACATCAAAATGCATAAACTCATAATATAACTGTCATCGTAACCTTAAGCGTGCGGACCCTACGGGTTCGAGAACAATGTAGACATGACCGAGACACGTCTCCGGTCAATAACCAATATCGGGACCTGGATGCCCATATTGGCTCCTAACATATTCTACGAAGATCTTTATCGGTCAGACCGCATAACAACATACGTTGTTCCCTTTGTCATCGGTATGTTACTTGCCCGAGATTCGATCGTCGGTATTCCAATACCTAGTTCAATCTCATTATCGGCAAGTCTCTTTACTCCTTCTGTAATACATCATCCCGCAACTAACTCATTTAGTTGCAATGCTTGCAAGGCTTAAGTGATGTGCATTACCGAGAGGGCCCAGAGATACCTCTCCGACAATCGGAGTGACAAAACCTAATCTCGAAATACGCCAACCCAACATCTCCCTTTGGAGACACCTGTAATGCTCCTTTATAATCACCCAGTTACGTTGTGACGTTTGGTAGCACCCAAAGTGTTCCTCCAGCAAACGGGAGTTGCATAATCTCATAGTCATAGGAACATGTATAAGTCATGAAGAAAGCAATAGCAACATACTAAACGATCGGGTGCTAAGCTAATGGAATGGGTCATGTCAGTCAGATCATTCAACTAATGATGTGACCTCGTTAATCAAATAACAACACTTTGTTTATGGTTAGGAAACATAACCATCTTTGATTAACGAGCTAGTCAAGTAGAGGCATACTAGTGACACTCTGGTTGTCTATGTATTCACACATGTATTATGTTTCCGGTTAATACAATTCTAGCATGAATAATAAACATTCATCATGAAATAAGGAAATAAATAATAACTTTATTATTGCCTCTAGGGCATATTTCCTTCAGTCTCCCACTTGCACTAGAGTCAATAATCTAGATCACATCACCATGTGATTAACATTGATAGTTCACATCATCATGTGATTAACACCTATAGTTCACATCGTCATGTGACCAACACCCAAAGGGTTTACTAGATTCGGTAATCTAGTTCACATCGCTATGCGATTAACACCCAAAGAGTACTAAGGTGTGATCATGTTTTGCTTGTGAGAGAATCGCTATGTGATTCAGATCCGTATGTATTTTGCAAAATTCTATGTCTACAATGCTCTGCACGGAGCTACTCTAGCTAATTGCTCCCACTTTCAATATGTATCCAGATTGAGACTTAGAATCATCTGGATCAGTGTCAAAAACTTGCATCGATGTAACCGTTTACGACGAACCCTTTTTGTCACGTCCATAATCGAGAAACATATCCTTATTTTACTAAGGATAATTCTGACCGCTGTCCAGTGATCTACTCCTAGACCACTATTGTACTCCCTTGCCAAATCAGTGCAGGGTATACAATAGATCTGGTATACAGCATGACATACTTTATAGAACCTATGGCCAAGGCATAGGGAATGACTTTCATTCTCTTTCTATCTTCTGCCGTGGTCGGGCTTTGAGTCTTACTCAACTTCACACCTTGTAATACAGGCAAGAACTCTTTCTTTGACCGCTCCATTTTGAACTACTTTAAAATCTTGTCAAGGTATGTACTCATTGAAAAAACTTATCAAGCGTCTTGATCTATCTCTATAGATCATGAAGCTCAATATGTAAGAAGCTTCACCGAAGTCTTTCTTTGAAAAACTCCTTTCAAACACTCCTTTATGCTTTACAGAATAATTCTACATTATTTCCGATCAACAATATGTCACTCACATATACTTATCAGAAATGCTGTAGTGCTCCCACTCACTTTCTCGTAAATACAGGCTTCACCGCAAGTCTGTATAAAATTATATGCTTTGATCAACTCATCAAAGTGTATATTCCAACTCCGAGATGCTTGCACCAGTCCATAAATGGATCGCTGGAGCTTGCACATTTTGTTAGCACCTTTCGGATTTGACAAAACCTTCTAGTTGCATCGTATACAAATCTTTTTTATTAAATCCATTAAGGAATTCAGTTTTGTTTATCCATTTGCCAGATTTCATAAAATGCGGCAATTGCTAACATGATTCGGACAGACTTTAAGCATAGATACGAGTGAGAATCTCTCATGGTAGTCAGCACCTTGAACTTGTCGAAAACCTTTTTGCGACAATTCTAGCTTTGTAGATAGTAACACTACTATCAGCGTCTGTCTTCCTCTTGAAGATCCATTTATTTTCTATGGCTTGCCGATCATCGGGCAAATCCATCAAAGTCCATACTTTGTTCTCATACATGGATCATATCTCAGATTTCATGGCCTCAAACCATTTTGCGGAATCTGGGCTCATCATCGCTTCCTCATAGTTCGCAAGTTCGTCATGGTCTAGTAACATGACTTCCAGAACAGGATTACCGTACCACTCTGGTGTGGATCTCACTCTGGTTTACCTACGAGATTCGGTAGTAACTTGATCTGAAGTTTCATGATCATCATCATTAGCTTCCTCACTAATTGGTGTAGGAGTCACAGGAACAAATTTCTGTGATGAACTACTTTCCAATAAAGGAGAAGGTACAATTACCTTATCAAGTTTTCTACTTTCCTCCCACTCACTTCTTTCAAGAGAAACTCCTTCTCTAGAAAGTTTCCGAATTTAGCAACAAAAGTCTTGCCTTCGGATCTGTGATAGAAGGTGTATCCAATAGTTTCCTTTGGATATCCTATGAAGACACATTTCTCCGATTTGGGTTCGAGCTTATCAGGTTGAAACTTTTTCACATAAGCATTGCAGCCCCAAACTTTCAGAAACGACAACTTTGGTTTCTTGCCAAACCATAGTTCATAAGGCGTCGTCTCAACGGATTTTGATGGTGCCCTATTTAACGTGAATGCGGCCGTCTCTAATGCATAACCCCAAAACGATAGTGGTAGATCGGTAAGATACATCATAGATTGCACTATATCCAATAAAGTACGGTTATGACGTTCGGACACACCATTACATTGTGGTGTTCCAGGTGGCATGAGTAGTGAAACTATTTCACATTGTTTTTAATTGAAGGCCAAACTCATAACTCAAATACTCTTCTCTACGATCAGATCGTAGAAACTTTATTTTCTTGTTACGATGATTTATCACTTCACTCTGACATTCTTTGAACTTTTCAAATGTTTCAGACTTATGTTTCATCAAGTAGATATACTCATATCTGCTCAAATCATCTATGAAGATCAGAAAATAATGATACTTGTCGCGAGCCTCAATATTTATCGGACCACATACATCAGTATGTATGATTTCCAACAAATCTGTTGCTCGCTCCATTGTTCCGAAGAACAGAGTCTTAGTCATCTTGCCCATGAGGCATGGTTCGCAAGCATCAACTGATTCATAATCAAGTGATTCCAAAAGCCCATCAGCATGGAGTTTCTTCATGCGCTTTACACCAATATGACCTAAGCGGTAGTGCCACAAATAAGTTGCACTATCATTATTAACTTTGCATCTTTTGGTTTCAATATTATGATTATGTGTATCACTACGATCGAGATTCAACGAACTATTTTCATTGGGTGTGTAACCATATAAGGTTTTATTCATGTAAATAGAACAACAATTTATTCTCTTACTTAAATGAATAACCGTATTACAATAAACATGATCAAATCATATTCATGCTTAACGCAAACACCAAATAACACTTATTCAGGTTCAACACTAATCCCGAAAGTATAGGGAGTGTGCGATGATGATCATATCAATCTTGGAACCACTTCCAACACACATCGTCACTTCACCCTTAACTAGTCTCTGTTTATTCTGCAACTCCCGTTTCGAGTTACTAATCTTAGCAACTGAACTAGTATCAAATATTGAGGGGTTTTCTATAAACACTAGTAAAGTACACATCAATAACATGTATATCAAATATACTTATGTTCACTTTGCCATCCTTCTTATCTGCCAATCACTTGGGGTAGTTCCGCTTCCAGTGACCAGTCCCTTTGCAGTAGAAACACTTAGTCTCAGGCTTAGGACCAGACTTGGGATTCTTCACTTGAGCAGCAACTTGCTTGCCGTTCTTCTTGAAGTTCCTTTTCTTCCCTCTGCCCTTTTCTTGAAACTAGTGGTCTTGTCTACCATCAACACTTGATGTTTTTCTCGATTTCTACCTTCGTCAATTTCCGCATTACGAAGAGCTTGGGAATCGTTTCCGTTATCCCTTGCATATCATAGTTCATCACGAAGTTTCTACTAACTTGGTGATGGTGACTAGAGAATTCTGTCAATCACTATCTTATCTGGAAGATTAACTCCCACTTGATTCAAGCGATTGTAGTACTTAGACAATCTGAGCACATGCTCACTAATTGAGCGATTCTCCTCCATCTTCTAGCTATAGAACTTGTTGGAGACTTCATATCTCTCAACTCAGGTATTTGCTTGAAATATTAACTTCAACTCCTGAAACATCTCATATGCTCCATGACGTTCAAAACGTCTTTGAAGTCCCGATTCTAAGCCGTTAAGCATGGTGCACTAAACTATCAAGTAGTCATCATATTGAGCCAGCCAAACGTTCATAACGTCTGCATCTGCTCCTGCAATAGGTCCGTCACCTAGCGGTGCATCAAGGACATAATTCTTCTGTGCAGCAATGAGGATAAACCTCAGATCACGGATCCAATCCGCATCATTGCTACTAACATCTTTCAACACAATTTTTCTCTAGGAACATATCAAAATAAACATATGAAAGCAACAACGCAAGATATTTATCTACAACATAATTTGCAAAATACTACCAGGACTAAGTTCATGATAAATTTAAGTTCAATTAATCATATTACTTAAGAACTCCCACTTAGATAGACATCCCTCTAATCCTCTAAGTGATTACGTGATCCAAATCAACTAAACCATGTCCGATCATCACGTGAGATGGAGTAGTTTCATTGGTGAACATCATTATGTTGATCATATCTACTATATGATTCATGCTCGACCTTTCGGTCTCCGTGTTCCGAGGCCATATCTGTATATGCTTGGCTTGTCAAGTATAACTTGAGTATTCTGCGTGTGCAACTGTTTTGCACCCGTTGTATTTGAACGTAGAACCTATCACACCCGATCATCACGTGGTGTCTCAGCACGAAGAACTTTCGCAACGGTGCATACTCAGGGAGAACACTTCTTGATAATTTAGTGAGAGATCATCTTATAATGCTACCGTCAATCAAAGCAAGATAAGATGCATAAAAGGATAAACATCACATGCAATCAATATAAGTGATATGATATGGCCATCATCATCTTGTGCTTGTGATCTCCATCTCCGAAGCACCGTCGTGATCACCATCGTCACTGGTGTGACACCTTGATCTCCATCGTAGCATCGTTGTCGTCTCGCCAAGCTTGTGCTTCCACGACTATCAATACCGCTTAGTAATAAAGTAAAGCATTACATCGCGATTTCATTGCATACAATAAAACGACAACCATAAGGCTCCTGCCAGTTGCCGATAACTCGGTTACAAAACATGATCATCTCATACAATAAAATTTAGCATCATGTCTTGACCATATCACATCACAACATGCCCTGCAAAAACAAGTTAGACGTCTTCTACTTTGTTGTTGCAAGTTTTACGTGGCTGCTACGGGTTTAAGCAAGAACCAATCTCACCTACGCATCAAAACCACAACGATAGTTTGTCAAACAGACTCCGTTTTAACCTTCGCAAGGACCGGGCGTAGCCATACTTGGTTCAACTAAAGTTGGAGAGACAGTCGCCCGCAAGCCACCTATGTGCAAAGCACGTCGGGGAAACCGGTCTCGCGTAAGCGTACGCGTAATGTTGGTCCGGGTCGTCTCGTCCAACAATGCCGCCGAACCAAAGTATGACATGCTGGTAGGCAGTATGACTTATATCGCCCACAACTCACTTGTGTTCTACTCATGCATATAACATCAACATAAATAACCAGGCTCTGATACCACTGTTGGGTTTCGTAGTAATTTCAAAAAAATTCCTACGCACACGCAAGATCATGTGATGCATAGCAACGAGAGGGGAGAGTGTTGTCTACGTACCCAACGCAGACCGACTGCGGAAGCGATGACACAACGTAGAGGAAGTAGTCGTACGTCTTCACGATCCAACCGATCAAGCACCGAAACTACGGCACCTCCGAGTTCGAGCACACGTTCAACTCGATGACGATCCCCGGACTCCGATCCAGCAAAGTGTCGGGGAAGAGTTCCGTCAGCACGACGGCGTGGTGACGATGTTGATGCACTACAGCAGCAGGGCTTCGCCTAAACTCCGCTACATTATTATCGAGGACTATGGTGGCTGGGGGCACCGCACACGGCTAAGGAATAGATCACGTGGATCAACTTGTGTGTTTCTGGGGTGCCTCTACCTCAGTATATAGAGGAGCCAAGGGGGAGGGGGCGCCGGCCAGGAGGAGGGCGCAGGAGGAGTCCTACTCCTTCCGGGAGTAGGACTCCCCCCCAATCCTAGTTGGACTAGGATTCCCCGAGGGGGAAAGAGGGAGAGGGGGGCCGGCCACCTCTCCTAGTCCTAATAGGACTAGGGGAGGGGGGAGGCGCGCAGCCACCTTGGGCTGCCCCTTTCTCCTTTCCACTAAAGCCCATTAAGGCCCATATGGCTCCCGGGGGGTTCCGGTAACCTCCCCGGTACTCCGGTAAAATCCCGATTTCACTCGGAACACTTCCGATATCCAAACATAGGCTTCCAATATATCAATCTTTACGTCTCGACCATTTCGAGACTCCTCGTCATGTCCGTGATCACATCCGGGACTCCGAACAACCTTCGGTACATCAAAATGCATAAACTCATAATATAACTGTCATCGTAACCTTAAGCGTGCAGACCCTACGGGTTCGAGAACAATGTAGACATGACCGAGACACGTCTCCGATCAATAACCAATAGCGGGACCTGGATGCCCATATTGGCTCCTACATATTCTACGAAGATCTTTATCGGTCAGACCGCATAACAACATACGTTGTTCCCTTTGTCATCGGTATGTTACTTGCCCGAGATTCGATTGTCGGTATTCCAATACCTAGTTCAATCTCGTTATCGGCAAGTCTCTTTACTCATTCTGTAATACATCATCCCGCAACTAACTCATTTAGTTGCAATGCTTGCAAGGCTTAAGTGATGTGCATTACCGAGAGGGCCCAGAGATACCTCTCCGACAATCGGAGTGACAAAACCTAATCTCGAAATACGCCAACCCAACATCTCCCTTTGGAGACACCTGTAATGCTCCTTTATAATCACCCAGTTACGTTGTGACGTTTGGTAGCACCCAAAGTGTTCCTCCGGCAAACGGGAGTTGCATAATCTCATAGTCATAGGAACATGTATAAGTCATGAAGAAAGCAATAGCAACATACTAAACGATCGGGTGCTAAGCTAATGGAATGGGTCATGTCAGTCAGATCATTCAACTAATGATGTGACCTCGTTAATCAAATAACAACACTTTGTTTATGGTTAGGAAACATAACCATCTTTGATTAACGAGCTAGTCAAGTAGAGGCATACTAGTGACACTCTGGTTGTCTATGTATTCACACATGTATTATGTTTCCGGTTAATACAATTCTAGCATGAATAATAAACATTCATCATGAAATAAGGAAATAAATAATAACTTTATTATTGCCTCTAGAGCATATTTCCTTCAAATGCATGCCACATCATCACTATGTCCTAGGTGGCAAATTTACCAACATCTATCTTACAACTGTTGGAGATGCCCTAAGAGACTAAAATCAAGTTGATGAGCATTTATTATCTTCCCAACCCTCCAATTCAGAACTCGCCCGTGTTAAAGGAGAGGAGTTAAATAAGGAGAGAGAGGACTAATTCATATTTTAGTAGGGGTACCCATCTTTAAAAAAATTAGTCTGAAGACTAGTTTTAGCCCCTCTTTAGTCAGGGTTCTTGAAACTTTAGCCTCTTAAAGAAACTATTTTTAGTCAGACTAAAATAAGTCCCTTGGATCCAAACACCCTCTGAGTTCATTCGCCAATATATGTCCCCCACGCTTTCATGTTCCCATCCTTTCTCTGGCAGTAACACCTTCAGCAGCTATTATGGTTATTGGCTAATGTAGCCCCTCCATCTTCGACCTTACTGCAGAATTTTCCCTACAATTCCGTGTTCAGCCTAACAATTTCGTTGATTTATTTTCAGTCTTAATTTTGTACAAGCAGTGTACATCTTGCTTCTGGTCTATCGGTTCAGGCTAATTCAGAAGGTTCGTTCTCATATCTTGTTTGGATTTTTCTTCATCTGACAATTGCATGCGTGGTAATTTCTTCACGGGCGCAGCCATGCCCTGTCTCTTCATGCTTTACTATACATGTAACTAAGCGTTCTTTCTCATACAATCCCCCATGATAATTATTGATATGTATGTGTATCATTCATCCTATGGTACTATCTCCGTTTAAGTTTACAAGTCTTACGCGTATACCTAGGTTGCCAATTTTATCACCCTAATATAAACTATATAACACAAAAATTATATCGTTTGAAAATAGAACATCTGAAGTTTATATTGGTATATTTTTTGTAATATATGACTTGTATTAGGTTGGTCAAATTGATGACCTAGGAGTACGCATACGCCCTGTAAACTAAGAGAGAGGTAGTACTGTCTGTTGATGTATTCCACAGACTTACACCAATTCAAATGCACGAAAAACATAACCCGATTGCTCTATCAATGAGTGAACAAAGGCCAATAATTTCCCTGATAATGTCTTTCCTAAATACACAGTATAACACATTGAGGAAAAATCATTGGCTCGCATTAGATACAGGAAACAGGGAAAGTTAGATCAGGTCTGGAGTACTGGATGATGCCTCTGGCCACATTTCCCTCTAAATGAAGAGTAGATTATTTTGATTAACCCCGACTCCAGACGATCGAAACAGCGCGTTTCATATGATTGTTGTTGGAGCACACACTATGTCTACTTACCAAATCTTTTAGACCTACCTCCAGATCTTGCAAACCAACCTTTATCCAAGAAACAAATTGTTGCATCAATGTTACTATTTCTATACCATAAAAATTGTAGTTTTTCCTGTCATGTCTCCACGTTGATTTCCATGTGATGTAGCTTAATTTCGATGCAAAGTACTTGAGCCTGTTTCGGCTAGAAGACATATGATCTTACTTTTGGCCTTTTCACAAGTATCTTCTCATTCCTAAGCAGAATAAGAGCTTTCTTCTTTGCAGGTGTTGTTGCCTACAAGGGAAACGACATGAGCGAGATGAGGCTTTGAGGTCAGTGGAGAACTTGATTGACCTGTGATATAATGCCCGATTTGGCGCTTCATGCGCCGATTGCAGTTCAACCTACAAACCGGAGGTGTGCGGGGAGTGCGATTGACAGGGATAGAACCCACAATCTCTTCCTTCTGAGTGGACTACACTAACCACTACGCCACCTCAACACTTGTGAATGCCTACTTCTTGTTTTACATTTCTATGTATAGGAAATGCCCCCCTTCCCCCCCCCCCCATGTTTTCGATATTTCTTTTTTTGTTTCTTGTTCCATTTTTATTTTCTTAAATTTGTGAACATTTTTCAAATCAATGATTTTTTCCAAAATTGATGATTTTTTTAATTTCAACGAACTTTTTTTCAAATTTGATTAATTTTTTTAATAAATGATTTTTTTAATATTATGGTGAACTTTTTATCAAACTGATGAACCTTTTTCTATTCGCTGAAGTTTTTTTCAAATCCGATCGATGAATCTTTTTTCAAATCCGATGAACTTTTTATTCAAAATCGATGAACTTTTTTTTGCAAATCCGATGAGCAGTTTTCAAAATTCATGAACTTCTTTTCAAATTTGTGAACATTTTTCTCAAAATCAATGAACTTTTGTTAAATTTGTAAACTTTTTCTCAAAATAGATAAAAAAATCAAAATTGATGAACTTTTTCCAAAATCGAGGATTTTTTATTCAAATTCAATGATTTTTTTTAAACCAATGGTTTTTTTTTCAAAATTTCTGATCTTTTTTCTCAAAATCTATGAACAATTTTCAGAATTTATGAACTTTCTAAAATTCAATGATGTTTTATAAAATTGTTGATTTTTTTTCAAAATCAATGAACGTTTTTCATAATTTGTTTTTTATTTGTTTACTTTTTCCCAATTTAGTTAACTTTTTAACCCACGAATATTTTTAATAAATCTATGAACTTTTTTTTTATTTCACGAACATATTCAAACTATAAAAAACGGAGGATGGTCTTTTCTCTGAACCAGCAGCGCGGCACAGCCAGAAAACAAAATACTAGCGAGGCGAGTTGATTGAGCGCACGATTTTTTTTTTCAGTGAGCGAGTGAAGCGAATCCGACGGGAGGGATGGAGCGATGTTAATTGGTTGTGGCGTGCTGTTGGTTGCTGTAGGCGACACTTCTCCAACCTGCACCTAGAGCGCCAAATAGGAGCTCCCCTTCCTCTACTTTGATGCACAAGTCCAAGCTCTGGGCCCCCACGTTTGGCCTGGTCTTGACTTGGACCGCATTGGGCTGCAAGCCCAGACCATAGACCATGAGCATGGACCCGACCATGTTGCCCTGGCGCAACCCCTCCGATAGTTCATGAAAGGGGATTGTCTCAAAAAAAAAGCTCATGAAAGGGGAACGCCCACGTCACACTTGTAGAAAAGACATGCTGAAGAGTGAAGACCCCTAAAACGATACCTACTCCCTCCGTAAACTAATGTAAAAGCGTTTAGATCACTACTTTAGTGTTCTAAACGCTCTTATATTAATTTACAGAGGAAGTACTACAAGCTCAAAACAGGGCCGGGCCCATTGTTGTGCCAAACGTGCAGCCCGCACAGGGCCCATGATTTTGGGGGCCCCAAATTTTATATGTAGGCCTAGTATTTCTTTAAAAAAAATCCAGATCAATGTCTTACTGGGCCGTGAGGCGTTGGAGCTGGGCCTATGTTGCCATGGAGCGCTACGCTACAGGCCGTGAGTAAGATGGAAAAACAGATCATTCCTAAAAGAATGATCGTAAGATGGAAACATATCGTCCGTAAAGGAAAAGCAAGATCGTTGTGCTACGCTACAGGCTACGATCGGGAATTGGGATCGTCTCGAACTCTCGATCAGGCCCTGTTCTCGATCACGAAACGGAAACGGGATCTAGGGATCATCTCGTCGCCTTCGCCTCATCTGACCTTTCTATTCCTGACTTCCTCTCCCATATTTCATACTCGTTGGCTCGTTGCATCATCGGATCGATCCGTCATCCATCACCGACTCCAGCTTTCAGGTGCTTAGCGAGTCCTTTTTTCCGATTAACTTCGGTTCCTACTCATAATTCCTAATTTCTGAATTAATTTTTGGCAGGGATCGTTACTTTGTGTCTTCATTAGAGATCACAGTCACAGTTTAGCAGTTCAACCGGACAAGACCCAAAACTATTTTACACCTGTTGTTGATCAAGCAATTTTCTCACTCACAAGGAGATTTCAGCAATATCAAGGTTACCAGAAAATTTTTGGTTTCTTGTTTACCTCAGAAACATTGCGCTCATTGGATATGGATAGTTTGAAATCTTCTTGTGTTAATCTTGAGGCTGCCCTTATGAAGGATAAACAATCTAATATTGATGCCAATGATCTGTTTGTTGAGTTGAAGTTTCTTCAAAATTTCATGCCTAAAGAAAATGTCGGACCTCTTGAAATTTGGAATTTTTTAAAGCGGCATGACTGTTTTCCCAATGCAAGTATTGCATATAGAGTTTTGTTGACCATTCCTGTGACAGTGGCATCGACAGGAATAAGTTTTTCTAAGTTGAAGCTATTGAAGTTCTATATGCGTACTACTATGACACAACAAAGACTCAACGATTTGGCCACAATAGCACTTGAGAGTGAAGTGTTGGAGAAGATTGATTACGAGGATATCCTTGAAGATTTCATTTCGAAGAATACTAAAAGAATGGAAATTTTCAAATAAATAGCAACCGGGAGTTGAATAGGTATGATTTTTTATACATCCAATTGTTATGTAAGACATTATATTATATACATTATAAAAAAATTCTGCTTGATATATATACTCCCTCCGTCCGGAAATACTTGTCGTACAAATAGATAAAATTAGATGTATCTAGATCTAAAATACATCTAAATACATCCATTTTTTCGACAAGTATTTCCGGACAGAGAGAGTACATTATAATTTCTCGTTAGTTCACTTTTTAGTAAGATAGAGCCCATTTTTTAGTTTCGCACAGGGCCCCGGATTTTGTCCGCCCGGCCCTGGCTCAAAATAACATGAAGCAGTGTTGAGATGCACACAACTGAGGATATTTGAGGAAGGCGGTATACCTCAATATGCAACCATATAGTGAAACTGCTCCGGGATTGCACAATTTTGAAGACAGGTTTTGTGGCTTAGAGCATCTTCAGCCGTTCGGGCCCCCGAGGCTTGAAAAAGCGCCGCCTGGGGGCGCGCCGACGAAAATATGGGCGTGGGTGCAGTCGGTTTCCCAAGCGCCGACCGACGCCGAACCTAGACTCCGTTTTTTGAATTAAAAAGTCGGCCAAAGACGGCACATATCAGGCAAAATAGGCGATTTTTCATTAATGTTTGTACATTAAAGTCTGAAAAACTCATATAAAAAATAGAACATGCGCCGCCGTCCCCCGCCCGCCCTACAGGCCGAAGAACACGTCGAAGCCGTTGTAGTCGTCGCCATCACCGCCGTCGTCAGCCTCCTCCTTCTTCACGCCGCCGCCGTCCTTGCTGCTCCCCTGCCCTGCATCCCCTTGGTGGACGGGCTTTGGTGGCGCGTCCTCGTCATTGTCCTCGAGGATGATGACGTCGCCCTCGTTGCGGCCGCGGCGCCGGGCGGCGATCTCCTCGAGGGCGCGGCACTGGCGCTCTATCTCCAGCTTCGCGTAGTCCTCGCGCGCCCACTTCAGGGCGGCCTCATCGTCGATGGCCAGCTCTCTTACTCGCTCTTGACGACGACGAGGCCTGGCTCCGTCTTGGGCTTGACGACGCGGGACGAGGAGGAACCGCCGCCGCCCTCGTTGATGACGATGTCGCGGGTGCGCCGCCCGAGCGGCGTTCCCACGGGCTCGGCCTTCATGCTGGTGAGCATCGGCGAGCCAGAGGAGAGGAAGGAGGAGGAGGACGACGACGACGACGACGAAACCGCCATACGCCGCGCCCGGGGGGCCGGCGCCGTGGCCGCCGGGTACTGGAGCGGCGGCTCGTTCCCGCCCTCGAGGTGCGACAGGACGTAATGGAGCGTCCGCCCGGGGACGCCCTGTTGGGGAACGTAGTAATTTCAAAAAAATTCCTACGCACACGCAAGATCATGGTGATGCATAGCAACGAGAGGGGAGAGTGTTGTCTACGTACCCTCGTAGACCGAAGCGGAAGCGTTGACGCAACGTAGAGGAAGTAGTCGTACGTCTTCCCGGTCCAACCGATCCAAGCACCGTTACTCCGGCACCTCCGAGTTCTTGGCACACGTTCAGCTCGATGACGCTCCCCGGGCTCCGATCCAGCAAAGCTTCGGGGAGGAGTTCCGTCAGCATGACGGCGTGGTGACGATCTTGATGTTCTACTGTCGCAGGGCTTCGCCTAAGCACCGCTACAATATGACCGAGGTGGAATATGGTGGAGGGGGGCACCGCACACGGCTAAGGAACGATCACGAAGATCAACTTGTGTGTCTATGGGGTGCCCCCTGCCCCCGTATATAAAGGAGTGAAGGAGGGGAGGGCCGGCCCTCTCTATGGCGCGCCCTAGGGAGTCCTACTCCCACCGGGAGTAGGATTCCCCCTTTCCTAGTCCAACTAAGAGTCCTTCCATGTAGTAGGAGTAGGAGACAAGGAAGGGGAAAGGAGAAGGGAAGGAAGGAGGGGGCGCAGCCCCTCCCCCTAGTCCAATTCGGACTAGGCCTTGGGGGGGCGCGCGGCCTGCCCTAGGCAGCCCCTCTCTCTTTCCCGTATGGCCCAATAAGGCCCAATACTTCTCCCGGCGAATTCTCATAACTCTCCGGTACTCCGAAAAATAGCCGAATCACTCGGAACCTTTCCGATGTCCGAATATAGTCGTCCAATATATCGATCTTTACGTCTCGACCATTTCGAGACTCCTCGTCATGTCCCCGATCTCATCCGGGACTCCGAACTCCTTCGGTACATCAAAACTCATAAACTCATAATATAACTGTCATCGAAACCTTAAGCGTGCGGACCCTACGGTTCGAGAACAATGTAGACATGACCGAGACACGACTCCGGTCAATAACCAATAGAGGGACCTGGATGCCCATATTGGCTCCTACATATTGTACGAAGATCTTTATCGGTCAGACCGCATAACATACGTTGTTCCCTTTGTCATCGGTATGTTATTTGCCCGAGATTCGATGGTCGGTATGCAATACCTAATTCAATCTCGTCACCGGCAAGTCTCTTTACTCGTTCCGTAATACATCATCCCGCAACTAACTCATTAGTTGCAATGCTTGCAAGGCTTAAGTGATGTGCATTGCCGAGAGGGCCCAGAGATACCTCTGCGACAATCGGAATGACAAATCCTAATCTTAAAATACGCCAACCCAACATGTACCTTCGGAGACACCTGTAGAGCTCCTTTATAATCACCCAGTTACGTTGTGACGTTTGGTAGCACACAAAGTGTTCCTCCGGTAAACGGGAGTTGCATAATCTCATAGTCAGAGGAACATGTATAAGTCATGAAGAAAGAAATAGCAACATACTAAACGATCGGGTGCTAAGCTAACGGAATGGGTCATGTCAATCAGATCATTCACCTAATGATGTGATCCCATTAATCAAATAACAACTCTTTGTCAATGGTTAGGAAACATAACCATCTTTGATTAACGAACTAGTCAAGTAGAGGCATACTAGTGACACTCTGTTTGTCTATGTATTCACACATGTATTATGTTTCCGGTTAATACAATTCTAGCATGAATAATAAACATTTATCATGATATAAGGAAATAAATAATAACTTTATTATTGCCTCTAGGGCATATTTCCTTCACGCCCCACCATAGGCGACGGTCGTCGGTGTTGTGGCGCCCCCTCACCGACGCGTTGTTGGTGGAGGCGAGTTGTTGCTCGTGGTGGCGTTGGAAGTACGCCGCCCAGCTCGCGTGGTTGTCGGCGGCGTACTCCGGGCGGCCGCGCTCCTCCTCCGGCAGGGAGTCCAGGACGCGCTCGATCTCGTCGTGGAAGTGGCCGGGGTGCTTGGGGTCGGGCCGCGGGGGGACTGGGACGCCTCCGGCACTGAGCCGCCACCTCCCACTCGTGCATACTGCGGCGGCCGAAGCCATTGGCCGCCGCAGCGTAACCGGGGAACCATTCACCCATTAGAGGTTGGTTGGTGGGAGAGAGAGATGAGAAGGGTGCCGATGACGAGAGAGAGAGAGAGGGGGGGGCGATGGGGTGTGTGTCCAGCAGCGATGAGGGTGGCTTTTTATAGCGCACGGCGTGTGTGTACGTGTGGCGGGAGGGGAATCAGCGGAAGGCTGACCGGCGGCATTACTGCGCCGCCCGTGGTGAATCAGCGCAAGGCTGACCGGCGGCAGCCTTGGCATTGACTCCCCGCGGGAAAAACGAGGCGACGAGGAAGGACGACGATGCGCCGTGTGTCGCTGACTCCGCAGTCCCACCGGGCTTAACGCTTCTCCCGGCGCCCTCGGGCGCCCCCAGCGCGCCGGGTTCGGTCTGGATCCGCCGGCGTCAATTTCGGACCGAATCGGCGAAAAATGGGCTTATGGGGGCGCGGCTGGGCCCTTTTTTTAGAGCCGGCGCTAAAAAAGGGTTTTGGAGGGCTTGTTGAGGGCGTGACTAGGCCCCTTTTTTAGAGCCGATGCTAAAAAAGGACCTTTGAGGGCCTGTTGGGGACGCGGTTGGAGATGCTTTTATAGACATTTCCCACTACCACGAATGGTATGGCCGCTTCAAAATTTTGAAGATAGGTTTTGTGGCTTATAGACATTTCCCGTAGAATAAAAATGTGGCTTTATAGACATTTTAGTTATTTCCTTGTGTGATGCAGGGCATTAAATATATAATACTCCCTCCGTCCCAAAGTAACTATAGTATTCTTTGCTAGGAGCGAAGAATAGAAATTCAATGATACTAATTCTTAGAATATCACGGCAAATATTATTACCTACAAGAATCAATTGTGTGTAATATTGTACCAATCCCTTCTATACATATTAATTGTCGCTGATTTATTACAACAACAAGGTCTTCACGCCTCGATGAACTTTGTACTATTAAATGAGTGATAATTAATGTGGATTAGAGTATGTATAGTTTATTTTGCTTCTTTGTTTTTTCAGCACGTTATTTTGCGTGCAATTAGAAAGAAAAAGATATCGCACACACACATACAAACACTTTGAATAGCCAGAGGTTATAGATACATTGATCAACATATCTATCAGATCAACATATCTATAGCCAGAGGATATAGATAGATCAGGACGACCCGTCACTGTAGCTTAGAGAAAACAAAACCAAATGAGTGACATCAATGTGACCATCTCCACCAGCTGTTTGATCTGCATGTCTGGTCTACAAAGCCAGCAGCCGAAGTCGACGACGCAGATCGACAGCAGAGCAGGAAGACATGGAGATTGCGGCTGAGTGCGAGCACCACATGGAGCCGGTGCTGGTGGCACCGAGCCAGCCGACGCCGGGGCACACCCTCTACCTCTCCAACCTCGACGACCAGTGCCTCCTCCGCTTCTCCGTCGAGTTCCTCTTCGTGTTTGCGGGTGCGGTCGACGTCGACGCCCTTAGGACGGCGCTGTCCAGGGTCCTCGTCGACTACTACCCACTCGCCGGCAGGCTCGGGCCCGGGGACGACGGCAAGCTTGTCGTCGATTGCAACGCGGAGGGGGCGCTTTTCGGGGAGGGCTCCCTGCCGGGGCTCACTGCCGACGAGTTCCTCCGGGGGTCTGTCATTGCTAAGCCTCACGAGTCTTGGAGGAAGCTGCTCCGCGGAGCCGAGGCGCGGAGCTTCCTTGCCGTGCCCCCACTCGTCGTCCAAGTGACTCACCTCGGTTGCGGCGGCACCGTCCTTTGCTCGGCCATCAGCCACTGCCTCTGCGACGGCATCGGCGCCGCGCAGTTTCTCCATGCGTGGGCGCGCGTCGCCAGGTTCGAAGCCGCTGATCACCACGTCACGCCCTTCCATGACCGCTCAGTCCTGAGGCCACGCTGCCCTCCGCGCATCGCGTTCGAGCACCAGGAATACGCCATGAACTCCCTCCCCGGCGACGGTGACCCGGTGGTGACGCCCAGCCTCTTCGTCGGACCGCTGGCGCCGGTGTCTCTGACCTTCACGGGGGCACACGTCCAGCGCCTCAAGGACCGGTGCGCGCCGTGGCTCGAGGAGTGCACATCCTTCGAGGCGCTCGCGGCGCACGTCTGGCGCGCGTGGGTGCGGTCCCTCGGTCCTCCGAGCGACCTCCGCGTGAACAGGGCCGGCCCTGTGTTTTGGGAGACCCTAGGGGAACTCGGCGACATGAGCCCCTATGTCATAAGATCATATATATGTATGTGTGCGTGTGATATATAAACATATATATAAGAGTAATCTTTTAACCACGCATCTTTAGTTTGAAATTTGACTATTATAATTATTAGACAATGCCATATTACGACAGAAATACTCAAAAGATAGCAAAACAAAATTAAAATGACATGATTACCTCAAAAAAGAAACAAATTCGACTCACTCCATTGACAACAATAATACTCCATTGCTTCAAAAAAGGTTTCTTCGGGCGTTTCTTGATGCAAAGTCATTAAGGGCACTATCAAGATCAACATCAGATGAGTTATCATCCGAAAAAGCTTCTTAGACAACGTAGCATGCTGTGCCCTAAAATTATATAAAAGTAAAGAGTATACAAAGAATTAGAAATTTATAAATCGGAAGATCGAAACCCTAGATATGGACATAGAATGACTAAAGATTAGGATGGTTGAATGTATACTATGTAGAAGGGTATACATAAAAATTTTGAAACTTCAGATGGATAGTTGAATACCTAGTAAAGAAACTACTCAAATTGAGGGATCGATGAATGGATCAGGAGTCGTGGATACGTACTGTCCTGAGTCCTGACACTCACATACGTATAACGTATTAGCCTATTGCTGGATGGCCGGGTTGCCGGCACGGCCGCACAGCGCAACAACAGTCTGCCGGACTGCCGCGCGCAGCAGCGACAACGAGCGGCCAAGGTGCTTAGCGGCGGAGCGACGGGCCGACGATACGACGAAAGACGAACCGAGGATTGAAGGCATAAGCCAGATCTTCCGATTGATTTGTTTCACATGTATACGCGTGCGCTGTGCGGCCGTCGTGGCTGATGCTTCGCTAATCTCTACCTAGTTACCTTTTTTTTAACTTTCTACCTAGCTACCTGAGGGGCCAAGCACATCTCATTTATTTTTTCACACAATTTTTTCCTTATCTATTTGTTTTTTTTATACTCTATATGTATACACATCATGGGCCCCCCTTCGGCCTGGGCCCTGGGCCGCCGCCCCTCTGCCCATGCCCCAGGGCCGGCCCTGCCTGTCGGCGAGCCTGGTGATCTCGGCGTGGACGCGGATGGGGCTGGAGGACCTGGACATCGGGGCCGGGCGGCCGGTGCACGTGGGCCCGCTGACCAGCGAGACGTACTGCTTGTTCCTCCCGGTGGTCGACGATCCCCGTGGCGTGACTGCGCTGGTGTCGGTCCCGGAGGCGGCCGCCGAGAGGTTGGAGGACGACTTCCTTCATGGGTTGGAATTGGATGACATGCATGACGTGGAAAACGACGAGCAGTAATGGTTGAAGGCTAGAGTTCAAGGAAATATATGTATTGGATGTTTTTCCTACTATACCTTATTAACCTTTCTTGCGCTTTGGCCTTTGAGGAGCGAATTTCATTTTCTAAAAGGTGAAGGTATGTACGGTTCAGTGGCAAGATCCACTACTCAATGACTTTAGAGAAAGGTGTTACAGCTCCATGGTGGCAATACACCCTCATGATATATGCATTATCTCCCTGCAGTCTATTGATTTTTTTTCAAAGAATCATCTTTTTAAACCGTAACTCTAATTTAATATGTTATATATGAATTTAATTAGAAAATTGTGTAGAACTTGAATATGATGTTTTTTTACATGTTAAATATTTTTAAAATGCTATTTAGGGTGCAATGTTAATCAATGGCATACAATCCGTCTTCCTTTCATACCAGCGATCTGTATTGCAACATGTAAAATTAAAAGTTAATATTTGAGAAATATTATAATCCTTGGGCATGTTGTACTTGCACCAGGTTCTCTCTTTGTACATGCTTCATGATCTAAGACTACCTTTTCTTGGCGAAATTCACGCGCGTACTTACCAGCGGACTACACATTTTTTTAGTGAATACACAAATAATTTTTATAGGATGTACATACACTTATAAAATTCATGAACCTCAGAAGTACATGAAGGTTTATTTTGAAAACATCCAAACAATTCGTGTAATAGTCATGAATGTTAATAGTGGAACCGATAAGGAGAGAGGTGTTTTGGAGGCCGAGCTCTATGGAGGCCTTTATTTTTGAAAAATTCAAATTCAAACTTTTATGGTTCAAAAAATTCTGAAAAAATATGCATGTATGCAAGGATGTAACCCACATATGTGTAAAAATTCATGATGAAATACCTTGTGTTGCGACTTGTACAAAAAAGACAAATTCATGGCCTGGGAGGATGAATAGTATCATGTGTTAAACAGACCCAGATTTGTCTTTTTGCACATCCATCATTTCAATGTATTTTAAACTGAAAATTTACACACATGTGTGTTATGCCTTCAAGTATATCTGTATTTTTCAGAATTTTTTTAAATGTAAAAAATATGGATTTTGATAAATTTTCAAATTTGAATTTGGAGGCCTCACTGGAGGCCGAGCTGCAAAAGGGATTTCCGAACAGATAAGTACAATCTTAATTTGTGTTTCATCTGTTGCATAGACGCGGCTTCCTCGGTGTCGAACAGCACCACAAAGATGATGCTTGAGTGTGGTCGTAAGTGCAGGCCACCAATATGACGAGTCAGAATTAAAATTGGATCGAAATGATAGCGGCCCGGGTAAAAAATATTTATTGTACAGTTGCAACGCACGGACATTGTGTCATCAGGAATAAATTGCTATATTATCCTTGATTGTAGTCTGATAAAGGTGAAGTTAATGTGCATATGCTCATTGTTTATATTTATTAACTAACAAAGGTTTGCTTGTTTGCCATTGTTTAATCAACTTTTATGCAATACTCTTTAAAATTATTCATGCACCGTTTCCCAGTACCATACCAACATGATAAACATAATTTCTTCATTAACCTATTGAGTACTACAACATAGCCTTTCAAAAAAAAGTACTACAACATAGCGGATACTGAATTTGGCATTGTACTGAAGACAAAACAATGCTACCCATGTCACTTGTTGGCACTTGGCAATAACCATGATGGGCGTGCCATGCCTGGCCTTCATGTTTAGAGTGCACTTTAGTTTATGTTGTTATTTAATGAAGAAGATATTTTAGGTAAGTATGTTTCATGCTTTGTAATAAGTTATAATATTAGCCAAATGACTTGCCCAAAAAGAAAAATCTGAACATATTCTTTGACTTCTCCGAATAACAGTAACTTGGAATATGTATCCATCCTTTACTAGAAGGATTTGACAAGCTCCATGTTTATGATCTACCATCACCACCTACCGAGAGCACACCAGTTGTGATATCCTCTCAGTGCACGCTTTGAATCACCATCTTTTTAGGTTTTGTGATAGCTCAACACATAGGACAAGTGGTACTTTAAACCACCATCTTGGGAATATGGCTTGCCTATGTTTCCACACCGTAATCCAATATATTCAATTATTATTATTTGTAGCATTTGGATTATTTTTTCAAATAGCTTTCTTATATGTTGCCAAGAATAACGAGCGCGGAAAAGTGTGGCTTCATGTTCTCGTGTCTATTCAGATTCCATCAAACTAGCAAATTTCCTTCTGCAACATGGCAAATCCTAAGCATGGCAATTATCGCCATTTTTTCTGGGCTAGCAATTTTCCATGCTACAATCATGTCCAATCCCCGAAAATGCTTGGCAAGTACATTCCTGGAGTATGACAATTTTTAGATAGTTTCTTTTATACAACATGACAATTTTTACTTTAGAACATGGTAAATCCTTCACAACAACACGGTATCTTTATTTGTTCTCACATGGCAATTCTGAAACATTCACTGGGAGTGGTTATTTTGAGCGAACGAAATTGTCCGTTCATTCCTCACTTCTAGGGCACCGGGTTATCGCTCTGGGGGGGGGGGGGGACCACCAGATCTGATGTTCGACATATATTGGGGGTCCAAAAACTATGGGCCAGGCCAGAACCGTGTGCATGTTGATGGAGGCAACCGTGATCCGTGTGCGGTCGCCCCAAAGGAGCCGGATCCGCGTCCAAATCACAGAAGATGAGTGAGAACCACATCCAGGATGCTGGATCCATGCTGAGGTCACTGAAGAGGAGCAGGATCCAATTCCAGGATTCCAAATCCGGGTGGGGTCATCGGAGACTAGATGGATCCGAACTGAGGTTGTCGGAGATGAGCAGGATCCTTGTCCAGTCCATCGGGACCGCGTCAGAGTCGGTAGTTATGTTAGAGCCGTTTAGAGTGCATACCATCCGCCAACCACTTGTGCGAGAGGAAAGTTCCATCTCCTTCCTCTTCCTTCCGCACAGACCATCTCATCTTCCTGCCAATGGCATAGAAGACCAGACACCCATGGCATGGGAAGCAAGCCAATTAATAGCGGCTGCCTCGTGTCCAGCTGGCTGTTTATTTTTCTACTGCCCCGGCCTTTTGCCGCAACGTTGCTGCCCCGCCCACAGTAACGGAAAGGCTTTTCCGCCCCTTGTTTTAATCTACAGTATTGAGTGTCTAACTATTGAGTTGATGCTGCAAAAGGGCAAAATATATCAAGGCAACAAAGGTGACTCTGAATCTACGCATCGCCTCGGCAGCCTCCATATTATTATGGAGTGCGCTTTATACGGGTGATGGAATTTGACAATATGCTTTTTCAAAGAATTGCTCTAAGGCCTTGTAAAATGCAAGGTGCTTAGGGGAGGTGCTTAGAGAAATAAATCAGGCTTTCCTTAAGCACCGGTGCCTATTTCTACACGAGAGACGCTTCACTAAGTGTCTCTCCTGTAGAAATAGGCATCGGTGCTTCAGAAAAACTCGGTTTATTTTTTTAAGCATCTCCCATTGTACAAGGCCTAAGATCGTGCGAGGACTAGAGCAATCTATGTTAGGACATGAGACACGCGCCACCCACATAAGGTGGTTGATCGCTAGCGTGTTATCAGCATGGGGTCCTAATTAGCGCCTTAGGGCATGTACAATGGTTGATAAGATAGTCTTATCTTAAGTCTTGCATGTAATTTAGAGATGACAAAAAAAGATGTATACAATGGGTCATCTCTTAGCCTTATCTTCAGTAATTAGTTATTCCTAAAAATATGGTGAGACATATTGTGCTAAGAGATCATCTCTTGTCTTCTCTTAAATAAGAGAAGACAAGCCTTTTCTTATGATTTCTCTCTCCTCCACCTCATCATTTATCCTACGTGGCATTGCTAAGATAGAACCATTGTACATGCTCTTAAGCGCCTCAAGATTTCGCTACCACTCACGCATGCCACTAGCTGACTGCAGCCCATAAGTTAGCGACCGCTGTTGTGGCTCGCATTGCTCAGTGGTTGCCCGCTAGATCGCTACTAGTATATACTAGGTTTACAGGACCTCCTAATCGGCGCTTTAGGAGCCAGTTGAGCCAACTGGCGCTCACTGTGGTACGCCAGTGGGCCACCACTAACATTGCTATCGGGAGGAATCGAACAGGCGCCATTAAGATTAGCGCGCAAGCGGCTGACCACTTGTGCCACAACGCCTTAGTGGTAATATTGGTGCACGTACGTCTGAAGATGATGAGGACACCACAACCATCAACAAGTCTCCAACAATTATAGGTCCAATCACAAGAAGTCGCGCCAAACTAATAAGTTATCAGGTGAACGCTAACTTAAGTTTACCTTATAACCTTGATGACACAACTATGCTTTCATCCTCATTGTTACTGGTTGAACTTAGGTATCACATGGAAGAAATCCAACAACTTATGAGCTCTTGAAGCAAGCGGTCTGGAGTAACGAGTTTGAAGAAAACAAGTTTCAAGTGAAGCCGATGCTGTCAGTTTTTACCTCTGATGTTTCGTGGTGGCACACCCATATGGTGGAGCGACGGGGCCATAGGGGTACATCAACAGAAGCTAAATCAAATTATCTTTCCAATGCAAAAAACCTCACATCATTTGGAGTTGTGAGTCAAAAGTACTAGTCATTCTCGTGGAAGGTGTCCAGGCTGTCAAGGCTTCGTGAATTCCCGAGGAGCTTTGCAACAACTCCCAAAGTTGACTGCTTATTCACCCAAGGAAACCATGCAAACCTGCTTACTTTTAAAACAATTTTCACACCGAGCCAAGGGGGGTTGTCCCTGCTATAAAACCCCATCTCCGCCATCCTCTAAAAAGCCTTTTATCAAACCATTCAGCTACAAGCTTATGCAACAAGACTGCTAGAGATATCCGAGAGATCTTGCTACCTTTGCTCTTGTGAGTTCATTCGGATTCACGAGAAGGAGCCTGGTTCCCCCTAGTTCGTGCTCTATGGTTCCGGCCGTTTTGTGTGGATTAGTCCCGATTTGTGGTTCTGCGATTGTTTGGACAGCGGGTTGGAGTTCTTGTAGCTTCGGTTAGCCATCCCCAACGTACGGGTTGCATCCAACCTTGGCAGGTATAAAGCTAGTTATCCCGGATGCTTGCATCTAGTTATCCCTCCCGATTCGATCCTGCGACGTGAAGAACGGGCCACCCTCGGGCGTGAACTCATTCATCGGGTTCCCACCTATCATCTGGCATCAGAGCCTTCGTTGACACGGTAGGATCTGTTATCCAAGTTTATCTTTCTATAATCCCTTTAGATCGAGTGTTTTTCATGCTATATTTTCTACCCTTGAAGTCCAAAGCCCCACCAAAAATAAATCCAAGCCTTGTTGGTGCTGAGATCTTGTTGTTGCATACCTTGCATGTTCTTCATCTTTTAGATCTACACCAAGTTTATCTTCGTAATTGCTTTCAGATTTGGTTGTTGTGCTTTGGAAAAAGAGAGAGAGAAAAGAGTGGCAAAAAAATCAAAGAGAGAAAAAAAGAGTGGAAAAAAAGTCAAGAGAGAAAAAGAAAGTGTTGTGTAAGATCCATTAGTTTCAGCTTGATAGAAAAATTTCAGAAGCTTGTGTGTTGTGTTTTTCAATCTTGGTGCAAAGGTGCAGCAGATCCATCCACTTATTTTTCTTGGTTTGCATCAACTTGATTTCAGCACAAGCCCATTTTTGTTTACCCCACCGAGCTCCACCAAAAACCGAAGCTAGTTATTGATCCCTGTATTTCAATCACTTTAACACATCCGAGAGAAGCATGATCTGATGTGAACTCAAAAGAACTTTGATGAGTAAGAGGTGAGGTTGTGTGATTCCACAAAATTATCCTATTCCACTTTTGGCCTTACTAACATGGCAGGATCTAGATCGAGTGTTCATGGAGAAAACCATGGGGAAGAAGATGCCTTGGTCACACGTGCCGAGCTGCAGCGACTCGAGAACAACTTACTCCAAGCCATGGAAAGGATGCTTCATGAGCGTCCTTCGGCGGGTGGTGATAGGATTCGACACCGACAACACCCTATTGATCCACTTGAGGAAGTTAGCGATGAGAATTTTGTGCATGCTGCTGTTGATGGTGACTTGGAGGATGATAACAACAACCATGGTGGACATGTGGCTGCTGCTCGTGGGCGTGGTGCTGCTGCTCATGGAGAACAGCGAGGAGGACAACTTCGAGTGCGAGTCCATGGTCCTCGTGGGCACTACTATGACCCTCATGAGCATGTTGCTCGTGGTCATGGAGATGATTTTGATGATTATGATGGTGTCCCATACCGTCGTGCTTCTCAAGATGGGCGTCGTGCAGAACATTGTGATCGAGATGACATAGCAAGAATCAAGTTGCACGTCCCCAAGTTCATAGGAAAGGAAGACCCCGATGCATATTTTGATTGGGAAGAGCAGTGTGATCAGATTTTTCGTATCCATAACCTTGCTGATCCAAAGAGAGTAAACCTTGCTTGTGTTGAGTTTTCTGGTTATGCACTCACTTGGTGGAACCAACTACAAGAAAATCAGCTGCTGCTAGGCCGTGATCACATTGACACTTGGGAAGAGATGAAACAAGCCATGAGGCGAAGGTTTGTTCCCTCACAATATCAAAGAGATCTCCGAAACAGATTGCAGCGCCTCAGCCAAGGTACGCGCACGGTGGATGAGTACTATAAAGAGATAGAATTGTTGCTGGTTCGTGCTCGTAGTCATGAAGATAAGGAGTCAAAGATAGCAAGATTTTTGCATGGTCTCAACAATGAAATTTCTGATGTTGTGGAGATGTTTCCCTATAACACTACAAGAATCAGCTACTTTGCCATTTGCCACGGCAGATGGCAAAGGCATGTTCGGCGGACGGCAAAGGTCTTTGCCGTCTGCCGCGGACGGCAAAAGGCCACGGCAAAGTAAGGTCCAGCAAAGAGCTACTTTGTCGTCTGCTTCGAGCGGTTGATGGCAAAGGGCTCTTTGCCATCAGCAGCGGAGGGCAAAGAATGCAGACGACAATAAATGCGTTGTTACTCCGTTAGGTGGTTAACGTCAGGCCTTTGCCGTCCGCCGCGGACGGCAAAGCCTTTGCCGTTAGCCACTGTAGGCAAACTGACCAAATTGGTCAGCCTCCCAGGAAGCACAGTTGCCTACCACGTGGCCTCTTTGCCATCCGCTGCTGATGGTAAAGAGCCCTTTGCCGTCGGTGGCAGACGGCAAAGAGCCTGCATATTGTCTCTTTTTTCTATTTTTTTAATTCAACAATTTTCACAGCAAATATATATGATATATATATATAGATATATTTCACAGGGCTATTTAACAGCAATCATATCACATATCCAGCACATAAGTTTCATCCATTCATACATAAGCAAGTTCCATCAAGTTCCATCCATACACATTGTTCCATCCATATACATATTACAATGCAAAGTTTCATCAACATAGCAAGTTCCATCATAGCAAGCTAGATACAATGCAAAGTTTCATCATAGAAAAAGCAAGCACTCCATCATAGCAAGCTAGCTTCCATGAAGTGAATGAAATCTGCAAAATGGCAAATAAGAAAGTTAGAAATAGGTGACTAGAAGAAGAAGACTAGAACAAGAAGTATATGTCGTTTATGAGCTAACTTAGGTGAAATGGATCATATATGAGCCAACTAAGTTGAAATGGGTCGTTTGTGAGCTAACTTAGTTGAAATGGATCATTTATGAGCTAACTTAGTTGAAATGGGTCGTTTATGAGCTAACTAAGGTGAAGGGCATCGTTTTTGAGCTAACTAAGGTGAAATGGATCGTTTTTGAGCTATCTAAGGTGAAATGGATCGTTTTTGAGCTAACTTAGGTGAAATGGATCATTTATGAGCTAACTTAGGTGAAATGGATCATTTATGAGCTAACTTAGGTGAAATGGATCATTTATGAGCTAATTAGTTGAAATGGGTCGTTTACGAGCTAACTAAGGTGAAATGGATCATTTTTTAGCTAACTAAGGTGAAATGGATCATTTTTGAGCTAACTTAGGTGAAATGGATCATTTATGAGCTAACTAGTTGAAATGGGTCGTTTATGAGCTAACTAAGGTGAAATGGATCGTTTTTGAGCTAACTAAGGTGAAATGGATCGTTTTTAGCTAACTTAGGTCAAATGGATCATTTAAGAGCTAATTTAGGTGAAATGGATCATTTTTAACTAACTTAGGTGAAATGGATAGTTTAGGAGCTACTCTAGGTAAATTGGGTCATTTTAGAGCTAACTTGGATAAACTGGATCATTTATAAGCTAACCTGGGTAAGATGGGTCATTTTGGAGCTAACCTAGGTGAAATGGGTCATTTTGGAGCTAACCTAGGTGAAATGGGTCATTTTGGAGCTAACCTAGGTGAAATGGGTCATTTTAAAGCTAACATTGGTAAAATGGATCATTTAGGAGCTAATCTAGGTAAAATGGGTCATTTTAGAGCTAACTTGGATAAATTGGATCACTTATAAGCTAACTAAGGTAAAATGGGTCATTTTAGAGCTAACTTAGGTAAAATGGATCGTTTATGAGCTAATTAAGCTAATTATGCAATTTTTGACATAAGTAAGCTAAATACAGATCGTTTTAGAGCTAACTTAGGTAAAATGGATGGTTTATGAGGTCAGTAAGCTTATTAAGTCATTTTGGAGGAAAAGAAGATAACTCTAGGTCATTATGGTAAGCATATTGGAGGAAATAAAGCTAAGTCTAGGTCTTTATGCATTTGTTAAGCAAAACACTAGAGAAACTTACCGTGATCAGGGAGGTGTAGGAGCGGGCTGGCTCGTGCCAGTAGCTGGAGAAGGATCGTGCGATGCGTGTCTGGAGTTAAGCTGCACCAAAGATCATTTCCAATGTCTCGTTAACATTATGACACTCAAATGTTAAGACTAGCAAGTAATGTCCATTTAAATTAAACTCACCGTGCTCCCAGGAGCAATCACTGGCATCAGTGGAGCGGTCTGACCGGACTTCTCGCACACAGACTGCACATTTGGTTTTCACAACAGAGTCATACTAGTTAGTAATGAGACTCAAATGTTTAGACTAGCAAGTAATCTGCAGAAGAAACTTACCACAAGGAGCTCGTACATGGCCCTTGCATGCATGTCATTCCGTGCCCTCTCCTCCTCCAACATCTTTGTCGTCTTCTCCTCCAACCCCCACTGCCTCTCCGCCGCCTCCACCAGAAGTTTCTCCGTTCTATCTCTCTCACTCTGTATAGCAGCCTACAACACCACTCACATGACCATTTGTAATCATTGATGGAAGCGCACACAATGTAATGGAGAAAGATAGCTAAGTACATATAACTAACCTTGATGGCGAGTTGGACTGGCCGTTCACGAGGCCTTATCTCAGGAGCGGAGCTCGACTGGCGCGCCTTGATCTCCGGGAGAGTGCTAGGACAACGGATAAGTCCATCTCCCATGGCTATGGAGCCATGGGACCTCCCGCCACCAGATACCATCAACAACTCTGTATCAATGGGACCCTTGCTCGGGTTAAAGTCCTCCCCTTTCCTCGCCTTCCCCTGGTCTCTATATTGCACGAGCTTGTCGTGGGCGGAGATGTTGGTGAAGTTCTTTGGATCATCGAGGTCATACGCAGAGAATGCCTTGACTTTCTTGTAAGGGCCAGTGTGGGCCATGGCATACAGGTCGTACACCTCTGGCACCTTATCCGCCTTATTGTAGCGTGCCTGAAAGAGAGAAACAAAGTAAATTAGTAATTAAAGGGCTAAAGCTAGCATGATGAATGAATTGCATGAATCATGAAGCAAACCACATACCCAGTTCCGCCCGTACTGAAATAAGTTGGAGCTGCCTTGATGGTGTGGCACACCTTCCATTTGGGCACGTTTGTCCTTGGCCTCGTTGTGGGTGGCCCGCCATTCTTTTGAGCACCACGCATTGACCAACACCTCCCAACAATCCATCCGATCCGCACACCATCTCGGAGGGGCCTAAGTTAGCAAATAGAAACTTGAGCGCTACGGCTATGAATTACTAAATGAAGGAAGTAAGTACAAGGCCTTAAGAATTACCTTCATGTACTGCTCCTTACTCAAGAACTTATCGCGGCACTCCTGCTTGGGCTTCTTGATACCACACCCGGCATAGTAGTCTCGAACAGCCTGCACCCGAACCGCATGTCGTAAGTTCTGCAGTAGGCTCTTGCACTCCTTGTCGATAACATCTGTCGCCTCCTCCTCGTATCCCTCCTCACACCTGTAGAATGTCTGCAATCAAATGAGACAATGTTGATTAGTTCAATTAATAACTAGCTAGTTGAAGATTTTTAATTATGTAAAGGAGAAATTACCCAGAACTTTCTGATCACCACGTCTGCCCTCGTCTTGCACAAGACACCGTCGATAATCTCACCCGGCGGGGCCGGGGCAGCCAAGTAGTGCTCCCAACTCAATCCAACCTCTGGAAGCCGACCCTCACCAGGCAATGTGACAAACTCCGGGAAGTTTTGCCGAATCAGAACTCCAAGGACGGAGTTGGGCCGGCGGACACTTTCATGGTGGTCCCAACCTGTCGTGGTTTTGTCACGGCAGATGTCCTTAGTGTCAGGACTTAGTCGCGAGGCCAACGCATCTATGTGGTAGCTTGAGAGGGGTTGAGTGGGACGAGAGATGCAGGGCGGATCAACACGCAAGACAAGGATTTAGACAGCTTCGGGCCCCGGGAAACATCATCCGGCAATAGCCCTACATGCTGTTTGAGGCTAGGTCTCATTATCATCATGAGGGATTCGCCGTCAACCGGCTCTCCTCTTTGTGTCTAGCCCTAAGATTGTTTTTTCTTGCTTGTCGCTTGTAGCTTGTAGCTTGTCCCTCTATGGGGAGCCCTGCCCCTCCTTATATATGTTGAAGGGGCGGGTTACATGTGGAGTCCTATTAGGATTAGGACTAGTCTATCTCTAATACAAACTGGATACAAGTCCTGGTCTTAACTCCTTGTAAGGTAAATATTCCTCATGCCTTTCCTCGTAAACCGGCCCACCATAGTATGAACCGGCCTTCATGAACCGCCCGTTGGGCCACCGGGTCTTGTCGCTCCTCTGACCCGCCTGCCGGATTACCAATGAATCATAAACCGCCAGGTCCAAACGGGTCACCAGTGAATCGTCAAGTCTCAGCCGGGTCTCAAGTAAACCGCCAAGTCCGGCCGGGTTAAAGTTCCGGTCGGTTTACGCCGCGGGGTATATCCCCGACATTAGCCCCCAAGTTTAGCTTGGATTTATCCATGGTAAACTTATGCTGCAAAATAAACACAAGAACCAATTTGACAGGTTGTGCTCCGGATTAAGAATTCTTGTAGACCGGCACCTGATCATCCTTAAATCCTTGTCATTTCCTCCTTCTAGAAAATCCGTGTCAATAACCAGCCTCATACTCAAATTGCTGACGTTGGTTTCTCATAGGAAAATATTGTGAAGAATAATCCACTTGAGTCGGCTTCCAAAGCGCCAGTTTAAAAAATATAGGTCTTGAAATACTCATCTGATATTCGGCCGGTTTGAAGATATAAAACTTACCGGTTTAATATTACCAAAATTGCCGGGTTATAAAAACTGATAATTTCGGGTCATGATTGTTTCCAACGCCGGTTCATGATTGTTGCCAACGCCGGTTCATGATTGTTGCAGACACCGGGTCATAATGATTGGTGACGCCGGGTCAATAATTGTTGGTGACGCCGGGTTATAATTGTTGCAGACACCGGGTCAATCTGGTTAGCTCAAAACTGAAAATTGGAAGATATTTCTCCCTATATGCATATTACCTGTAGCCCTCAAGTCTTGAGCAGAACAAAGTGATGGTTTAAGACTTGCTTCAATATGAATACTGCCACTTAGGAAGAAATCCATGTTGTTCATCCCAGTCACGAGTAAAAACTGAACACTCCATATTATGTAGCCCCCAAGTGCCGGGTTGTCATGCTTGCAGCAACTTGGGACTTGTAATTGCCTGATGCTCAAAAAACTTCAACCAGTGTAGCCCCCAAGGGCCGGGTCATTATGCAATAATGAGCAGGAACTTTATAAATATGATCATGTAAACTTGAGCAGTGATGTGCAGCCCCCAAGGGCCGGCTCATTATGATATGATGAGTCGGGTCTTCAATAAAATGAGCAAAAAATGACTTTGCATTAGCCCCCAAGTGTTATGGTGCATGCTTGCAGCGACATGAGACTTGCATATTTGATATAATCTTAAGTTGAATAATGTAGCCCCCAAGTGCCGGGTCGTAAGCCTGCAGCGACTTGGGACTATTCCTTCAATTGTAAAATAAATCATATCCTTTGATAATATAATAGCCATTGCGCTAAAGCGACTTTGAAAACCTTAATCATAATACTGGTTATTGATAACCATAATAAAATCCAGCCATGTTGGCTATTTGAAGATTTGAATAATATAATCCAATGATTTATGAGCGCATGATTCCAATGACGCAATCCAAATATATACTGGCGACTTATAGTCAAAAGCCAGGCCGGTTTAACAAACACCGGATAATTTCTCATCATATACTGGCGACTTATTGTCTTAAAGCCAGGCCGGTTTAATAAACACCGGATAATTTATCATCATACTAGCGACTTATAGTCAAAAGCCAGGCCGGTTTAATAAACACCGGTGACTTATAATCATGCTTTATTCAACCTGTTTCTGCATACAACAAGTTTAAAGTGTCCTGGCGGTTTACCGCCGGACGGGTCATAATGCCCAACATATAACCTGGGTTTATAACCAAGGCTGCACTTAAGAATAATCAAATATAAAATATATCATACCTGTGACATTGAATCACATCATTGGTTTTACCAACTTTTTGTAGTAAGGGTGATAATCCCAATCCTGAGTACTGATAACTCTTTCCATATTGTGCCAGTTTATGATAAAACCGTACCGGGTTATGATGGACACCGGATTATCCATATATAATACTGGCGACTTGTAGTCGAACCGGACCGGGTTAATAATCGTCGGATTATAATTGGTCATGTACCGACAACTTATAGTTGAAAGTCAAGCCGGGTTAACGAACACCGGATTACTCCATGATAAGATGGTAACATAAAATCAAACCGGGCAGATAGTCTCCGGATTAACATTTGACCGTGTTCCGCCAATTTGTAATTTGTCAGTCGAACCGGATTAACAATGTCGGTTTAAAAACGCAACAGAAGTAAAAGGTCTTTAGCAAAAAAGAACAGAATTCAAGTAAAGGCAAAAATAAAACCATTGCAAATGAGGCTTTGAGCCGATCAAGAGGCATTACCATGGTCGGACATGACCAAGCCCCCAAAAAGGCGTAGCTATGGTTCGAGTCAGCCAGGTCCCCAAATGATGCTTTGGCATTACGCCGATCAAGAGGTATAGCTATGGTTCGGGTTCTACCAAGCCCCCAAGTGATGTTGTGGCACTAGGCCGATCAAGAGGCGTGACTATGGTTCAGACATGACCACAAGTCCCCAAGTGATGCTTTGGCATTACATCGATCAAGAGGTGTAGCTATGGTTCGGGTTCGACCAAGCCCCCAAGTGATGTTGTGGCATTGAGCCGATCAAGAGGTGTGACTATGGTTCAGACATGACCAAGCCCCCAAGTGATCGATAATATGATAAGCCAATAAGGCAGGATACCCATGTTTGAACCGCGCATCATGGCAGCAGGTCCTCTTCGGCACCCTTTAACTTTTTGCAAGAGATAAATCCTTCTTGAACCGGGATTTTGAACCGGATTTGAGAGCTTCAAAGCTTTGTGGGAGAACAAATTTCCCTTAAACCGGATTGCAAACCGGAATCTTCATTTTCAGCCGGAAATTTTCTGACGGCCTTTCAACTCGAACTTGCGAGAAGTTAATTCTTTTTTGAACCGGACAATATTTAAACCGGATTTGAACCAGATACTAAGGGTTTCAGCGCTGTGTGGGAGACGGGATTTTCCTTAAACCGGATTATAAACCGGAAGCATCATTGTGAGCCGAAATATTTCTGACGGACTTCAAATTTTCATTAATATAACAGTAGCCTCCGGGACCGAATTATCTTTCTCTTCAACGCCATGGGGCACTTGAATTTGCTGAAACTGGCAAGACTTGCTGAGTCGTGTCATCGTAGCCCCCGAGTCTCAAAGGTGACTCAAGGAGTTGGTTCGAAACTCTCCATATTTGACCGTGATATAAACCGGCATAACTTGTATATCATTGGTGTTGATAACACGATGTGAATCCACAGAAGGTTGAGGTGACTGCGGCGGGTTGTAAATGATCCCGTATGAGCCGTGTCAGCAACTCGGCCAATGGTTCCTTCCAACTGGTGATTTGAAGTTAACCAAACTGTAGTGGCGGTGATTTGTGCGCCTGCCCATTGAATCACCCAGTGCAGACGGCGGTTGATAGTATATGATAATTTGCCTCCATTTTGTTGAAAGAAAAACCGGGCTACCCAAGCTGTGACTTGCTCATACTCAATAAACAGCTCATGCAGACAGGTGCGGCCCGGTATGTTGATGTAGACCAGGCCGCGAGAGACGGACGACAAGGACGACCGCAACATCAGAGGCAGCTCGGACAGATGAGTCGGCCACGGCATTGTAAGCCGATGCGGACGGGGAAGATCGGCACCGGTGTCGTAAACCGGCTCGGACGGGCGAGTTAATCGCGGGCGCGGTCGCGGCAAGCTGATGTAAACCGGGCCACAGGGACGACGACCTTCTCACGTTCATTCACCGGATGGTAGGACACGGACGAAACACCAGTGCAGAACGTTGCTAGCGCGTGCTCCGTGCCCGTAACATAGAGCCTCATTTGTAATGAACAATTGTCCTGCATAAACAGTATTGCAGACCAAGGCAAAGATAAACTGCTCTTTGATATGTGCTAATAAAATATATTTTAGATGGATATCACCTGATGTGTTTAGGCCGGAAATAACCCACCATGAAGTTGATGATAATTGTATGAAGCTGAAATTAATCACGGGTGAACCGGCCGTATTGTGGTAAACCGGTGCGGACGGGTGAGTCGGCCGTGATGTTTGTAATCCGGCGCGGACAATGAGTCGTCCGCATGCGTGGACGGATGTAAACCGAACAACGGGGACGGCGATTTGCATGTGTATCTGTCGAGCAGCATGGCCCGGAAGAACGCCACTGTAAAACTATGCTGGCACGCGCTCCATGTCCGCGGTATAACAATACCTTTGTCATAAATAATTATTCTGCATAAAAACATTGCAACAAAGATAAATTGTTCTTTGACAAAAAAATATGTGTTAAAAGTAGACTCGAATGGATATCACCTGATTTGTCCGGACGACAAATGATCCGTGCGCAGGCTAGAATTTGATCGGACCAAATATCAGTGTAGATGTGCCAGTATTTTAGTCTTCATGGAGTACTACCAGTACACCCAATTGATTCCTTCACCATGTGATCCTTCTAGCGCCACGCGATACTAGTACTGTAATACTATAATACTAGTTGCTTTTGCTTCTGTCTTCTTATGAGAAAATGGTGGTTCTCGTGGCTGACTTGACCATCACAGTAACATAGCATTTTCCTTTGATCTTTGTTTTGTTTCCAACAGCAGTTTTGAGGCTAGTTTTGACATTGTAGTTCAACGAGCTACGGCCGAAGCACGCATGGCACCGGCGATTCAGAAGTGAAAACGAGCAACGGCACAGACGGCTCAGAAGCAGCAACTCAAGGTCACGATAGCAGCTCAAGGCGTCATTGCCGCGGCAGTGGAGAAGCGCTGGTGAACCGGCGGGTTGAGGCAAACACCTTGGATGCGTCTGACGGCTCATCACTGCGGACACGAGTTCGCGCGGTGGCGGCCCGGAGTAGAACTTGGCGACCGACTTGATGGCGCGAGAGGCAACCAAGGCCGGAGCAGGCGAAGCATGAAGGCGACTCCGGAGTAGTGAGGCTCGACGGCGACTCTCCAGCAGCAGCTTGATGCAGGACGGTCCAAAGGGCGACCGGGCGGCTCACGGCGTTGTGCGGAAGTGAAGGCCAAGGCGACGGCAGAGGCGGACGACCGCGAGGCCGTGTGGGCAGGACGGCCGTGGCCTGGGCAGCAACGACGGACGCCGGCAGCTTTATCGCACGGCCGCTGGGACCGGGGCGCGGCAACGGAGGTGGCTGCTCGACCCGGCCACAGCGGAGACAGCAAGACCCCAGGGCGACTCGACGTTTCGGCAAGGCAACTTGGTGGCGGCGACTTGTGGCGGCAGAGACGGCTCAAAGCGCGGCGGCAGCGACCAGCGGCCAGAGGCGAGGTCAGCGACCCGGCGGCTCACAACTACGGGATCACCGGTTTGAGACGAGGCGGGGGCGGCCTCGGAAGCGAAGATGGCAGCCTGCGGAGGGGCCGTGTCGACGGCAGCTCAACCGTGGCCGGTTTGCCAGCGAGGCCAGCTTTGCGCACTGGCGGTTTGGAGGAGGCCGTGTGGAGGCGACTTGGCGCACCGGCGCGGCTCAAAGGAGCAGCGACGGCGCCCGCGGGTCGTCAATGACAGGGGCGGGCCCAGTTGAATACCCACAATTTTTGCCAAAGAAATTTGCATATATAACGTGTGTACCATGTATTATACCGAAAAGGCAATATTTACGCAGAATAATAGGCTGCATACGCTTTCAGCCCAAGAGAATAGCCAGCCCCTTTCCGTTTCTCTCCCCTCCCGCTCAACATGGCCCAATGGCCCAATTGCACGATCAATCGATCACACGAACCGGCGCTTCCGTACTCCCAGTTCTCGTCGCTAGCACGCCGCAGAGCCGCACGGCGGCAGGGGCATCCGGCGCAGTGGCGGGCGGGGACACGACGGTGCCGCGCATACATCCGTCGTGGAGATTGGGTTGAGGCGTCGATCTCGTTCTTCAGTCAACACATCCATCTTTTCAGATATGTTTTATAAATTTTTCAGATCCGTTTTGTAAATTTTCTCCATCTAATGTAATCACTTTAGGGCCTTGTGGGTAAATTCTTCGATTGTTGTCTCCGGTTCAATCTATGGAGGTGCTTCATAGTTGTTTGTTGGTCAAATGTTTTTTATTTGTTTTGGAGACATGGGCATTAGTAGTACTGGATGTGAATTTGTTTTGGATGAATTGGCATTAGTAGCATCGATTTTACTCTCCATATGTATCAGATGTCGCCACTTTGATATGTTATAAATAATTTGTCGTTATTGAGCAATTCCAAGCTATGATCCCAATTAAGAAAATCAAGTTAAGACCAATTATATGAATCTAAGATATTATTCCCAATTCTATGTTTATATTGTACAATTCGCATAACATGGTGCTATAATCATTTATACTTGCCGAGATCAAGAGGCTGCAAAAAATTGAAAATCTTTGAAATTTTGAATACACACTCTAAGAATCCTGGGCCCGCCCCTGGTCAATGATGCAGGCCGCTTGGCGCAGGGTCGATGGAAGCAGAAGGTGACCCGGCGCGGCGGCGGTTTAAAAGTGCAGCAACGGCGATGACAGGGCCCAGGCCGGTCGTAATGGCTCAGAGGCGCGGACGATGACTTGATGCGGCGCATGGAAACGAGGCCGACTCCATGCGATCGAGACCTCCTCCGGATCGTGCTTGGTTTCACCATATTTTTCTTTAACGCGGCTGATTCAGGCCGGCTTAGATTGGTTTCCTCTGTATAACCACGTTTTGCAAGTGGTGATCGGCTTTGGCAGAGGCATCAGTTGACTAGTGCCTTCACACGTCATAATAGATGACGGCGTAGTAGTTGATGATTGGATTTTGGTCTTCATGCACAAAGAAGCAGCGACAGATTTGATGCTTTGCCTCGGGACTTGACCCCCTCGTGACCTCCTGCTACTATGGACGCTACGTACCGAACAACTGCTGCAACGCGGCGGAACGGTACGGACGACCGCGGCTGCGGCAACTCCGCGGAACCTGTAGTCGGATGGATCTTGAACTCCAGTCGGCCTCGGACTCGTGCAGAAGATCTTGCCTCGGACTCGGCGGATTGAGACGACGCGACGGCGATGCACACCGTCTTAATTTTTCCTTGAACGCCAATCTCACAAATTGCCCGTCTTCCAAATCGGTTCTTCATCCAGAAATTCATGAACTTCTCGAACCCTTAGACAAATCTCTCCAAGAACTCAACATCACCGTGTGCAGGCCCCACGGTGGGCGCCAACTGTCGTGGTTTTGTCAGGGCAGATGTCCTTAGTGTCAGGACTTAGTCGCGAGGCCAACGCATCTATGTGGTAGCTTGAGAGGGGTTGAGTGGGCCGAGAGACGCAGGGCAGATCAACACGCAAGACAAGGATTTAGACAGCTTCGGGCCCCGGGAAAGATCATCCAGTAATAGCCCTACATACTGTTTGAGGCTAGGTCTCATTATCATCACGATGGATTCGCCGTCAACCGGCTCTCCTCTTTGTGTCTAGCCCTAAGATTGTTTTTTCTTGCTTGTCGCTTGTAGCTTGTAGCTTGTCCCTCTTTGGGGAGCCCTGCCCCTCCTTATATATGTTGAAGGGGCGGGTTACATGTGGAGTCCTATTAGGTTTAGGACTAGTCTATCTCTAATACAAACCGGATACAAGTCCTGGTCTTAACTCCTTGTAAGGTAAATATTCCTCATGCCTTTCCTCTTAAACCGGCCCACCATAGTATGAATCGGCCTTCATGAACCGCCCGTTGGGCCACCGGGTCTTGTCGCTCCTCTGACCCGCCTGCCGGATTACCAATGAATCATAAACCGCCAGGTCCAAACGGGTCACTAGTGAATTGTCAAGTCTCAGCCGGGTCTCAAGTAAATCGCCAAGTCCAGCCGGTTTACGCCGCGGGGTATATCCCCGACACAACCCCTGCAGCATGACAAGGCCAACGCATTAGTTATTTGAAGAAACGTGAATGCAGAAGGTACAAAAAGATTAAATGCACTTACCTCTCCCCATCAGGGAAAATCAACCACCTCTGCTCGCGGGTCGCCGGCACGGACGGGAGCCGTGTAGCACCACGCTGGTAGACGTTGCCCCCCTCCTCCTCAATATCATTCGGCTCCCCGCCATCATTAGCATGGCCACTCGGCTCCCCGCCATCATCAGCATGGCCACTCGGCTCCTCAGGCTGACCCGACCAGGTACCCCATCCAAACGTGTGCTCCTTCGGGGTCTCGTGGGCCCAACTCTCGTGGGCCGAAGGCCCGTCGACCCGAGGCTCGTGGGCCGAAGACCCGTGGACCGGAGTCCATGTAGCCTCCTCTTCGGACGAGTCCACCCTAGCTGTCACGTGCTCGGGTGAAACAGCTGGGGGTGGCGGCGAGAAAGGTGCCGTAACAGTCACCCTACCTCCTCTCCCACGACCACGTGCTCCACCTCCTCTCTTCTTCTTACCTCGTCCCCTGCTGGGCACCGCGGTCGACGAAGAAGGGCCCGGCGGTGTCGCCATACTGTCCAGCAACGCTCAGCGGAGAGGTGCGTGTGGAATGGAAGACCTCGCACCACGCGCCGACGAAGAAGGGGCCTCGGCGCGCTCCCGACCAACGCCCACCATATTTCAACACCTGTCATGACAAAGAATAAACCAAATTAGTACAACATAAAAAAAGTACCGACATGAATAATAATATGTATATCACTTAAGTGTATCATCATCAAGTACAACATAAAAAAATTGAATACCTGACACTACTAATAATCTCGATCAGTATCATCAATAAATGCGTAATCATCATCATCACTATAATCAATGATGGGCTCATAGGGTTCAGTGGCATCAACATGTGCAAGGCCACCTTGACGTAATCGGTCAAGCATTATATATGATGTTTTTCATAACAAAATCGAAAAATATATGACCTAACTAATAATTCGCAAATATATGACCCCGTCGGCCTCTGGAAGGCCAAAGAACACCTTTTCGGGAGGTGTCGGGGGTCGGGGTGTCGTGTCGGTGTCGGGGTGCCGTGTCGGGGTCGGGGTGCTGTTTCGGGGTCGGGGGGGTCGGGGTGTCGTGTCGGGGTCGGTGGGTGGTCAGGTGAGTCAGTGACGGGACTCGGTTGTCGGCGGATGTCGGTGTCCCGGGTCCCTATCCGCCGACACGAAGCAAACCACTACTCGGAATCGTCGACGCGCGTGCGTTGTCTGGGTACAGTCAGCGGAGTCAGCCGGGTCTTTCAGGGGGTCGGGTGTCGAGGATCGGGTGTCGCCGGTGTCGCGGCGGTGTCGTGTCTGGGTCGGTGTGGGTCAGGGCTGTCGGGGGCAGGGTCGGAGCAGGGGTGTCGCGGCCGGGGGGTGTCGGGCGGACGGTGGCGGTTGTCGGGTCGGGGGAGGTTTCCGGGGGTCGGTGGTCGTACCCCCAGTGTCGGGCCGGGTGTCGGGTGGGTGGGCGTGTCCGACGGGTCGGGGGTGTCGGGGGTCGGGTCGGAAGGGTACGCGGGGCTCGGGTACGGGTTCGGCCGGTGGTCGGGGTGTGTTGTTCGGGCGGCCCACTAACTTACATAACTTAGGATCGGGGGTCGGGAGTGGCGTGTCTGGGGTCGAGGTGTCGGGGTCGGGAGGTGTCGGGGTGGCGCGTTCGGGGTCTTCTTCTTCTTCTTTCTTCTTTCTTCTTCTCTTCTTTCTTCTTCTCCCTCCTCCTCGTCCTCCTCCTCCTCTTCTTTCTTTCTTCTTCTTCTTCTTCTTCTTCTTCTTCTTCTTCTTCTTCTTCTTTCTTCTTCTCCTTTTTCCTCTTTTATATTGTTCTGTTTTTCAACTTTCTTCTTATTCTTCTTCCTTTTTTTTCCTTTTTCCTCTTCTTCAACTTCTTTTTTTTTCAACTTTCTTCTTCTTCTAATAATCTAAACCTATATCTAGCACTAACCTAAACCAACCACTAACCTAAACCTATCAATAACCTAATTAAACCTAAACAGCAAAGAAAAACAGTAGAAAAAAACAAAAAAAATGCTCACCTTGGCTCCTCTCGATGAAGGATGGAGGGGGCGGCGAGCCTGGCTCCGGGGCGGGGGGCGCGAGGCGGACGCAGGGAGAGCCTGCCTCTGGGGCGGCGCGGGCGCAGCGGTGACGAGCCTGGGCTCGGGACGGGGGGCGCGAGGCGGACGCAGGGGGGCCGCGGCGAGCCTGGCTCCGACGCGGGCGACGGGATGCCGGGGCGGTGGCGGGTGGTGGGGGTGATGGGGCGAGGGGCGGTGGGGCCAGGGGGCAGTGGCGGGTGGTTGGGACGATGGGGCGAGGGGAGGTGGGACAAGGGGGCAGCGGTGGGTGGCGGGGGCGGCGGCGGGTGGCGGTGGTCGTCGGGGAGGAGGGGGACAGATCGAAATAGAGAGAGATGGGCGGGGTGGGGCTCGGCCGTTAGTAACCTAAACGTTTGTCGTCCGCCCCCCTTTGTCGTCCGCTTTAATACTCTTTGCCGTCAGCTAGCGGACGGCAAAGAGGGGCCTCGTTAGGTTTTCCCTAATCAGACCGTTAGTGTGGGCCGCCTCCCTCTTTGCCGTCTGCCAGCTGACGGCAAAGAATCTTTGCCGTCAGCTAGCGGACGGCAAAGAATCTTTGTCGTCAGCTAGCGGACGGCAAAGAACTGGCTGATGGCAAAGAAGGTCTTTGCCATCAGCCAGTTCTTTGTCGTCTGCTTTTGGGTAGCTGATGGCAAAGAGCTTCTTTGCCGTCTTCTAGCGGACGGCAAAGAGCTGGCAGATGGCAAAGTAGCTGATTCCAGTAGTGTAACACTCTACAAGATATTCTGGAGCAAACAAAGCGCACGGAGAGGAAGGTGCATCGGAGTGGTCATGGGCGGATATCTCATAACCGCACCACTACACCATGGCAAAAGTCGCAGCTGAGTGCCTCTCATGGTGGTTCTCACTTTCAACATACTTCACATCCTACTGCCACCCGGCGAACAACAGCTTCATCGGTATCATCACCGGCTCCTAGGAATGTTGACAAGCGTGCTCCTTCTGGTGCTGGAAGTACTTCTAACCCCACGGCTGTACCATCATCTCGAAGCTGAGATATTGAGTGTTGGAAGTGCAAAGGGCATGGTCACATTTCTTCTGAATGTCGAAACAAGGGAGTTCTATTTGTGAATGAACAAGGTGAATGGGAATCTGAGAGTGAGCATGAAGATAATGGAGCATCGGATGATCATGAGGATGAAGAGGGCGAGAAGAGTGGTTGTGATATTCAGGCCGACATGGGAGATTGCTTTGTTTCCCGTCGTGTGCTTAGTGTCAATGCAGCTAGAGAAGAGAAAGGGCAGCGACATAATATTTTTCACACCCGCAGCACCATCAAGGACAAGGTTTGCAGAATTATTGTTGACAATGGCAGCTGCAACAACATTGCAAGTTCAGATTTGGTGGAGAAATTGGGACTGAAACAAAGAAGGCACCCAAGTCCCTATAAGATGCAATGGCTCAATGATTGTGGTACACTTCGAGTAAGCAACATAGTCACCGTTCAGTTTTCCTTTGGGAAGTACCGAGATCAAGTGGAATGTGATGTGGTGCCAATGCAAGCGTGCAAATTGCTGTTGGGAAGACCCTGGCTGTATGATCGTGATGTGCAAATCAGCGGCCATACTAATCGTCTCTCGTTCTAATATGAGGGAGAGCGCATATCTTTGCTCCCTTTGACACCCGAAGAAATATCGATGGATGATCTAAAAAAGAAAGAGAGAGTGAGTGAGAAACACTTGAGTGACATCCACCAACATAGTGAGCGAGAGAATCCAAAGCCAAATAAAACCCCATAGCTTAAATTGACCAAGACATGGGAAAAACAGGGATTAGTTATGATGGGTAGGAAAAGGGACATGAGAGAGTTGAGAGAACCCAATTCCGTGTTCTTTGTACTTTTGTACAAGGACAACTTTCTTTCTACTAATGACTTACCCTCTACCACTCCTAGTGTTGTTGCTGAAATTTTGCAGGGGTATGAAGATGTGTTCCCCAAGGAGATACCACTAGGGCTGCCACCACAAAGAGGCATTGAACACCAAATTGATTTGGTTCCAGGAGCCCCATCACCAAACCGACCACCATACCCACTACAAGAAATATGTCAACTTGTGACCACCACTATTGGTCACTAAAAGGTCACAAATTTTCATTTGCGACCTTTTTGTGACCAAAAACAGAAGGTCAAAAGCTGGCGGTCGTAAACTGACTATAGCGACCTTTCTTCTGGAATGGTCGAAGACGTTTATGACCAAAATACGTCTATTGTGGCGTTTTGGTCATTAGCAACCTCCCCAGGCCACGTAGGCATCCAGCGTGGCAATCTGACGTGGCACAAGATTCAGCCCGGTCCAATTCGGTGTTTATATGGGCCGAGCCCATTAATTCAGCCCATTTATTGTTTTTTTCTTGCAATTTGGGTAAGCTACACGGGCCAGGCCCTATAATTCGGCCTTTTTATTTCTGGGTTGTGGCCCTTTTTTCCTTTTTCAAATGGGTCCCAATTGTCAAGTTCTGATAAGCGGGTCCCAAATGTCCGATTCTGGTTTGTGGAACTTTGTTGTCATGGCCATGTTCCTCATATTTCAATATGCCAATAATTAAACAACCAGTATTTAAATCAAAATAGACAGAAAACAGGTGTAACAAGCCGATTCTAATATACAAATGCGATCAATCTGTTACATCAACAAGAAGCAACAATCTGTTACATCAACAAGAAGCAACAATATGTTACATCAACACATACAAATGCGATCACAGTATAACAAACTCTACAGGTGTACAATATGTCCAAGTAGAAGACTTCTTTTATGATGTGCCAGCTCCGATGCAGCAGATCTTCACCATCTTGTCCTCTTAACCTGGGATCACAGAAAGTGGATCTTTAGGGGACTGTCAAACAAGAAGTGAAAACTATTACTTAGAACAGACATTGTTTCTCTTTTTTTTATCGGTTAGATCAGACATAGTTAAGACATTTCTGAGTCAACATAAGTAATGAAGATTCAGATCCTAGTGTGGAAAAGGGTTGACACGACAGACACATACAAAGCCAGGTTCTAACAAAGCTGCCCCAATAAATTCAGTAAACAGTCAGATATTGGCAACTTCATAGCATCAGCTAACTTGAGGTGGCAAAAATAAAATAAACTATGTGCCTTTTATTGCAGACTACGGGTAATGCGGATGATCTACTGCATGTAAGGAGAATATCACAACAATCAGCTGATTCACCGGCTATAGGAGCAATCAGTAAAACGAAATGTAATCCTAGTAGAACAAATTTATGACATCAATGAATACGAGTCAGGTTACCAAATCAAACCAGGGACCAGATCAGCAAAGTCAATGGATCCTAATTGAACTCTAAGATCTAAAGACTCTTCATGAAACTTGAGAAAGGCCAACTACAACATGAAACCACACTACTTACATGATGGATGTGATACCAGACAAGAAACTAAGTAAAATTGATGCATGGATCAGGGAGGCGCTCACCAGATCTCGAGAACTGAGGGAGATCTTCGCAAGCACACTCCCGCAGAGAGGAAACAGAGAGAAGCTGAGAGCGAACATGTATTCGACATTTCTGCCATTTCGATACATGCACGACAAAGAGTGGCGCTCTGTTCTTACCACGACACAAGCAAGAGATGACCCCAGATGATGCACTACTTCTCCAGGTCGCACTCAAGGCTCAACCAACTCCGCGGTATGGACGATGCCCCCTCCTTGCTCTGTCCGGACGGCGGGGTGCAGACTCGGAAGCCCTGCACATTGCAACTTGAGTTAATGCAGTAGCAATACAAGGAACTGATATCAAGCAGAGCACAAATTGAGAGAAAGTTGCGGTCCAGGAGCTGACCTTCCAAGGGAGCATCATGGTGCGTCGTGGTGCCTTCATCTGGAATCACAGGTCGGGTTCTGGGCTGCTGCTTTGCTTCCCCATATAGCACACCAGGTTCTCCTAAGATAGCAAACTAAAAACACAAAACATTGATTAGGGAGTTGGTACATAAGAAAAGGAATTCATGCACGAATGGCATATACAATTAAAAAAGCAGGCATCACATATTATTAGAATTGCATATTAGATGGCTGCAAGGTAAGTGTTTCTTCATATAAAGTAACTATAATTAGCACCCAACAGCTAGATAGCATATGGTGGAGAAACTAGTTTCAGCTTATCCAGAAATACCAGCGTTGTGCACACCAGGATAAAATCAAAGAATCCAAGAACAAGACACTTGGAGCAAGCAACTGATGTAGTAAACAAGCTTTGATGATGCTAAATGCAACAGGTTTGCATAACCTGATTCACAAGGCTTCGAGTAAATCGAGTGCCAAGGGGAAAACCAGAAGCCAAAACCAAGAATTGCAAGATTTAGTATAAAGGATATAACTCAGCATTCAGATATTTCTCATAATATTGCGCACTAATCCAACACGATATACAGAAGGTATCCTCATAGCTTTACTAATACCTGGGAGTATGGATAGTGGGGTATAGAAACAAAAGCAATCCATTGTCATGTTCTAGGAACTGACTATTAGAGTACATGCTCAGGATATAAATGGAAGCAAAAGAATATAATGAGATGTCACCATACGTATGTGCATAATAATTGTACCAATATAATCTGACTTGATTTCTTTCTTAAAAAAATTCTTATCAACATGGCTGTCACCATACGTATGTGCATAATAATTGTACGTATATAATCTGACTTGATTTCTTTCTTAAAAAAATTCTTATCAACATGAACAAAGATCATCTAACCAAATAAACTAAATTTTCAAAAGTTATGTGACTTCTGAAAATTCAGTTCATTTAGTTGAACTAAAGAGGGCCACAGAATACCATACAGGGTGCCCATTTGCACTCCTACACTCTAACACACACACACACACAAACACTATGGAGACTTTTGAGAAATTCAGTAAACTCAGTGAAATTCAGTAAACATGGAGTAGAGAAGAGAGGTTCAGACTTCAGACCCAATGTAGGCGCTGGTGACGGAGATGATACAAGCTGTAGGACTTGGAGATGAGCTAAAGCAGTGGAGAAAACTTGTAGCCGCCGCCACTGCTGCCAGGTAAGCAGGCGCGACCACTGGACAGCCCAGCCACGGTGTCGCAGCAGCAGCAGCAGCAGGTGTTCAATTAGGCAAGCAACAAGCCGCATGATTTGTGTTCAATTAGCCGATGTTGAACAGGACCGCCTCCCCTCCATGGCTTGCAACCACCACGCACCTTTCCTGGCTGGTACGATGAAGTGAAGCCCTTCTGCTATGCTGTAAGGATGGAAACTTCCCCTGCACAAGGACAGGAGAAATATGAATCAACTACACATACCTTGATGAACAGAATCAACATCACTTGCATCTCAAAACTAGGCGCTATCACATCAGCAATGTTTCTTTTTCTTTTGGCAGAAATATCCTCACATTTGTACTAATAATCCAATCAGGGTATTTTACATCTGATAGTAAAGAGGGGCATTAAGCAACTAATTTAGGCATGGATCAATGAAACCACCAGCTACAACAAAGTCACAGCGAACAGGCTACAAGTCCGCTGCATATAAACACGTACTAGAATGGCAAATCTGAGAGGCAGGATCTAAATATGCAGAGGTGATAGCGCCTAGCATCAATTACAGTATTTAGCACAAAGTCATTTGATTGTAGCAATTCGGGCCAAAGCATAACACTAGTAGAACACAAAAAATGACTTGATGGCCATGAATCATAGCATGGTACTGCTGTTGCACAAAGGCCACAAACTTGAGAAGAGAGAGGAGGGAGCCAGAGGGGATGATGTTCACCATGGGAGTTTTGTGTAGTCGACGCCGTGGACAGGCGCCACCGCGGTTGTGGGACGGCCATCCACTGCCGTCACGCACGCGGTGGAGGAGGCCGCCCGAGGGAGGCGCCGCGCACGTCAGTCCCATAGCGACCGAGCGCAGGAGCACCGTCCATAAGGTGGAGATGCATGTGGGAGGGAGGGAGAGGACGAAGCAGAGGCACCGGAGTTGGAGCCGCCGCCGCCCCCGTAACCCTAGCCACGGGGAGAGGTCGTGGGTGAGCGCTCGAGGCGGATCTGGCCGGAGGGAAGGGGTGGTAGGGTAGGGTGCTGCACGCCGGCGCGGGACGCCAAGGTGGACCTTGGCGTGGGCGTCGAGGCGGGCATGGCAAAAGCGCACGAGGAGGAGGCCGTCGAAGCAGGCGGCGACCTGGCCCGAGACGAACCCGCCGTCGCCGGCCCCGGGGCGACGCGGGTGGACGAGGTGGGTGGACGACGCGCGCTGGACCAGGGCCCACGGAGGGCGCGGCCGCGCCGTGCAGAGGGAGCGGCGGAGGCCCGCGGCCACGGTGAAGGCGCCCGGTATGCGGCGGAGCATTCTGTTGCGGGTGGGGCGATTCGAGGCCGATGCGGTGGTGGCGGGACGACCTAGAGACTCTGGGCAGCGCGAGAACACAGATCTGGGTGGGCGCCGCTGCGGGACAGGGAGGAGGTGGCGGCGGCGAGGAGCCGAGGAAGGAGGAGTGCGGGTTAGGGTTTGGGAGGGATGGGATCGGGGGTGGGTGGGAGACGAGAGGGGGTGTGGGAGGGATGGGATCGGGGTGGGTGGGTCTGTGGGGTTTCCCCTTTTCATTTTCTTTTTTCCTTTTTTCTTCTCTATAGATAAATGGATGGATGGATGTGGGATGATGGATGGATGGATGGGCGCCATGTCATCAATCCGTGTCAAACCAACTCCACCAATGGGAATAGAGTATATGTGATTTGTGTATTTTAATTTGTTTTTCTTCTACTTTTGCACATGAATTTTTTTAAAATAGTCTCACATTGTGCACAAGTTTGTATCTTGAATGACCAAAAATGCTGACTAAGGAATTTTTCATTTTCTTTGCACCAAAAAAATCATTTTCCATTTTTCGAATGCCCAAAATGCGGTTTTTTTGTGAAGAACATACCAAATAATTGTTGCAAAATTGGACCAAAACAATTTTCTAAAATAGTAGACCATATTTAATTTGCAATTGACCAAATGGTAGGGTGTTAAAAGCTTTTATCCACCTCTCGTGAAAAAGACAAATTTCTGCCGATTCAGCTGGAAGTGGGTCAAATTTAAACTGGAGCTGCCTCATAGTTTGCTTTTTATTTTTTTCAAAAATCATTTCTAGGTACATAAGTATCTATTTAATCAGAGAAACATCAAAAGTTTTGCAAGATTCAACCACTAGCTAGGAACGGTCAAGCCCGCCGTTTTAACTGCATTTTGAAACGGGCATAAAAAATTCAAAAAAAATCAAAAAATTGGGAAACATTCGCATTGTGTCATTATATGTGACCAAGTTTCCAGAAAAAATAATAAACTTGTAATATGGAAATTTAAAAAGTGTTCTCAGAAATGAGCTATCACGCGTGAAGATTCAGGGTTTTCAAGCCAAATGATAAATCTTATGGCCACATTCATGGCATAGTTTGTTCAGATGATCTCATATTGTGCATAAGGGTGTATATTGGAATGGCAAACAATGTTGCCTAAGGAAGTTTTCATTTTCTTTGGACGAAAAAACCATTTTCCATTTTTCGAGTGCCCAACAGGAGGTTTTTTTGTGAAGGACCTCCCAAATAATTGTTGCAAAATTGGACCAAATAATTTTTATAAAATAATAGGCCATATTTAATGCACAATTTACCAAATGGTTGGGTGTAAAAAGTTTTTATCCACCTCTCGTGAAAAAGACAAATTTTCGCCGATTCAGCTGGAAGTGGGTCAAATTTGAACTGTAGCTGCCTTGTAGTTTGCTCTTTATTTTTTTCAAAAATCATTTCTAGGTACATAAGTATCTATTTAATCAGAGAAACACCAAAAAAATCCAAGATTCAACCACTAGCTTGGAACGGTCATTCCCGCCATTTTCACCGCATTTTGAAACGGGCATAAAAAATTCAAAAAAAATCAAAAAATTGGGAAACCTTCGCATTGTGGCATTATATGTGGCCAAGTTACCAGGAAAAATAACAAACTTGCAATACGGCAATTATTTTAAAAAAGTGTTCTCAGAAACGAGCTATCATCTTTGAAGATTCATGGCTTTCAAGCCAAATGATCAATCTTATGGCCACATTCGTGGCATAGTTTGTTCAAATGATCTCATATTATGCACAAGGGTGCATATTGAAATGGCAAACAATGTTGCCTAAGGAAGTTTTCATTTTCTGTACACGGAAAAACCATTTTCCAATTTTCGATTGCCCCAAATGAGGTTTTTTTTGTGAAGGACCTACCAAATAATTGTTGCAAAATTGGACCAAATCAATTTTCTAAAATACTAGGACATATTTAATGCACAATTGACCAAATGGTTGGGTGTAAAAAGTTTTGATCCACCTCTCGTGAAAAAGACAAATTTCCGCCGATTCAGGTGGAAGCGGGTCAAATTTGAACTGCAGCTGCCTCATAGTTTGCTATTTATTTTTTCCAAAAATCATTTCTAGGTACATAAGTATCTATTTAATCAGAGAAACACCAAAAATTTTCCAAGATTCAACCACTAGCTAGGAACGGTCAAGCCCGCCGTTTTGACCGCATTTTGAAACGGGCATAAAAAATTCAAAAAAATCAAAAAAATCAAAAAATTGGGAAACCTTCGCATTGTGTCATTATATGTGGCCAAGTTCCCAGGAAAAATAACAAACTTGCAATACGGCAATTATTATAAAAAAGTGTTCTCAGAAACGAGCTATCATCTCTGAAGATTCATGGCTTTCAAGCCAAATGATCAATCTTATGGCCACATTCGTGGCATAGTTTGTTCAAATGATCTCATATTGTGCACAAGGGTGCATATTGGAATGGCAAACGATGTTGCCTAAGGAAGTTTTCATTTTCTGTGCACGGAAAAACCATTTTCCATTTTTCGATTGCCCCAAATGAGGTTTTTTTGTGAAGGAACTACCAAATAATTGTTGCAAAATTGGACCAAATCAATTTTCTAAAATACTAGGACATATTTAATGCACAATTGACAAAATGGTTGGGTGTAAAAAGTTTTGATCCACCTCTCATGAAAAAGACAAATTTCCACTGATTCAGCTGGAAGCGGGTCAAATTTGAACTGCAGCTGCCTCATAGTTTGCTATTTATTTTTCCAAAATCATTTCTAGTTACATAAGTACCTATTTAATCATAAATAGATGGTTTGGTGGCGATACGTCAAGGTTTGGGCGGTGGCCGAGGCCCCCAACTCTAGAGTGCGTAAACTCGCATGCTCGCCGCGTGGTCACCGTGTGACCGTGGCGTTGCCATGTGTTCTGGGCAGCCTAGGCATGTCTAGTGGGTTGGGCACTCCCCAGGTAGGTGCTAGGAAGAAAACTACAACATAAGATTCTCACGAGGAGACCGATCGGTGCTCAAACATGAATTAGCAACCAAGTGTTTGATTAGCGGTACGGGAAATGTACATGGCTAATGGGCGTGAGTTTTAGCTGAGGATGATCAGTTACTAAGAAGACCGTCTTCACAAATTTTCAGCTCAAAAAGAGGAGCCTAGGTGGTACTTGCTTTGCAAACTACCACACTGGACATAAATACGTATATTGAAGCTCGGCTCAAAATAATGAATAGATTGAGCTGGCATTTGGTGGAGGATGTTTATTTGGGCATAGGAAATCACTGTAGAAAATGGATACTATTTGGACATGCCAAAGTGGTACTTCCTTCACAAACTGTTGTTCTGAACAGAATAGGAAAATGAATATTTTTGAATTATTTTTGAACTAGGAAAGGAAGGTTTTTACATATTTGACGAAGATATGACCCAAAGAATTTATGAGATTTTTTTGGGAATTTTGGGAATGACAGAAATATAGGTTGCTTCACAACCTAGGGCAAAAACTGCCACATGGACATGACACATAGGCAAAACTGATGAGATGGCGCCTAGTCATCGCAACCCACCACAATTTACAAGGCTATGACCATCTATATTGGTCGTTAACAACTAGAAATAAGGTAGCGGACTAGCGCTGTTTGCTTTATGACCATTTCGTGTAAGGAAATTATGACCTTTCTGACCAAAATGGTCGCAATGGTTTAGGGTTTGGAGCCCCCCGGACAGCTTTTGACCAATTGGTCTAAAATGGTCATAAATTTATGACCAATTCTTTGAGGGTCACTGACAGAAGGTCATAAGTTGACATATTTCTTGTAGTGACCACACAAATCCGGAGGAAACCAAGGAGATTCAACGACAAGTTGAAGGCCTATTAAACAAAGGTTATGTAAGGGAAAGTCTCTCTCCTTGTGCTGTACCCGTTCTTTTAGTACCCAAGAAAGATGGAACTTCTCGAATGTGTTGTGATTGTAGGCCTATTAACAACATGACCGTGAGGTATAGGCACCCCATACCTAAGCTTGATGATATGCTTGATGAACTTAGTGGTGCCACCATCTTTTCTAAAATTGACTTGCGAAGTGGCTACCATCAAATTAGAATGAGAGAGGGTGATGAATGGAAAACTTCTTTCATAACAAAATCTGGTTTGTATGAGTGGTTAGTTATGCCGTTTGGATTGACAAATGCACCTAGTACCTTCATGAGATTAATGAATCATGTGCTTAGAATGTTTGTTGGCAAGTTTGTGGTTGTTTACTTTGATGACATCCTGATTTATAGAAAAACTTTGGATGAACAAGTTGAACACATCCGGTGTGTGCTTGCTGTCCTAAGATAGGAGAAATTATATGCTAACAAGGAAAAGTGCACATTTTGCATAGAAAAAGTTGTGTTTCTTGGCTTTGTTGTTTCAGGTCAAGGTGTGGAGGTAGATGAGGAGAAGGTCAAGGCCATCCGTGAGTGGATGCCTCCACAAAATGTAAGCTAAGTACAAAGCTTTCTTGGCCTCGCTGGTTTCTATCGTCGGTTTGTGAAGGACTTCAGCATCATTGCTGCCCCAGTAAATGAGCTAACCAAGAAAGATGTTCCCTTCAAGTGGGCAAATGCACAAGAGAAGGCCTTCTAAGAGCTGAAAGAAAAATTGACATCTACACCATTGCTTGGACTATCCAACTTTGGTAAGACTTTTGAAATTGAATGTGATGCAAGTGGTGTGGGTATTGGAGGCGTACTAATGCAACAAGGTAGGCCTATTGCATATTTTAGTGAGAAACTAAGTGGTCCAACTCTAAATTATTCAGTTTATGGCAAAGAATTATATGCACTTGTGAGATCTTTGGAAACATGGCAACATATTTGTGGCCTAAAAAATTTGTGATACATTCCGATCATGAATCTTTAAAGCACCTTAGTGGTCAACAAAAACTGAACTGTAGACATGCAAAATGGAGTGAATTCATAGAATCTTTTCCCTCTATTGTCAAGTACAAGAAACGAAAAGATAATGTTGTTGCTGATGCTTTGTCTAGACGCCATATTTTACTCTTACAACTTGATACTAAAATTCTTGGGTTGCAAAGCATTAAAGAATTGTATGTGAATGATCCATATTTTGCTGAACCACACTCAAAGTGTAGTGAGGGAAAAGGTTGGGAAAAGTTTCACTTGCATGATGGATTTTTGTTTCGAGCTAACAAATTGTGCATCCCATAATGCTCTGTTCGTTTGTTGCTTTTGCAGGAGGCTCATGCTGGTGGTCTCATGGGACATTTTGGAGCAAAGAAAACTGAGAGTGTGCTGATCGACCATTTCTTTTGGCCAAGGATGAGGCGTGATGTTGAGCGCTATGTGCTACGTTGTGAGATCTGCCGCAAAGTTAAGTCACGTTTAAACCCTCATGAACTTTATACGCCTTCATCAATTCCTAGCACACCTTGGGAAGATATTTCTATGGATTTTTGTTCTTGGATTACCACGTACTAAGAGAGGGAGTGATTCCGTTTTTGTGGTGGTTGATAGGTTTAGAAAAATGGCATTTTATTCCATGTCATAAGAGCGATGATGCTTCACACATTGCTGATTTGTTTTTCAGGAAAGTTGTGCGGCTACATGGAGTACCACGCACTATTGTTTCAGATCGTGACACCAAGTTTCTGAGCTATTTTTGGAAAACATTGTGGGCAAAGCTAGGAACAAAGCCTCTCTTTTCTACTACATTCCACCCACAAATGGATGGACATACTGAAGTTGTCAACCGCACACTATCCATGATGTTGAGAGCAGTTTTAAAGAAAAATTTGAAGATGTGGGAAGAGTGTCTCCCCCACGCGGAGTTTGCATACAACAAGGCGGTACATTCGACCACTATTTTTTGTCGTTTTGAAATTGTTTATGGTTTCAAACCTGCTGCTCCCATGGATCTTTTGCCTTTACCATTGCAGGAGCGGACTAATCTTGATGCAAGTAAGCGTGCTGACTTCGTGAAGAAAATTCATGAGAAGACCAAGGAGAATATTGAGAAGATGACCGAACAATATGCAAAACAAGCAAACAAGGGAAGAAAGAAGGTGTTGTTTGAAGAGGTTGTCTTGTGTGGGTGCACGTGCGGAAGGATCGTTCCCCGGATCAACACAAATGCAAGTTACAACCACGTGGAGATGGTCCATTCAAAGTGCTTGTGAAGATCAATGACAATGCCTACAAGATTGACCTTCCGATGGATTATGGTGTTAGTCGAACCTTCAATGTGTCCGACCTCTATCCATACTTTGGACCATCAGAGTCGAGGATGACTCCTTTTCAAGAGGGGGGGGGATGATGAGGACACCACAACCATCGACAAGTTTCCAACAATTATAGGTCCAATCACAAGAAGTCGCGCCAAACTAATAAGTGACCAGGTGAACGCTAACTTAAGTTTACCTTATAACCTTGATGACACAACTATGCTTTCATCCACATTGTTATTGGTTGAACTTATGTATCACATGGAAGAAATCCAACAACCTATGAGCTATTGAAGCAACCGGTCTGGAGGAACGAGTTTGAAGAAAACAAGTTTCAAGTGAAACCGATGCTGTCAGTTTTTACCTCTAATGTTTCGTGGTGGCACACCCATATGGTGGAGAGACGGGTCCATAGGGGTATATCAACAGAAGCTAAATCAAATTATCTTTCCAATGCAAAAAACCTCACATCATTTGGAGTTGTGAGTCAAAAGTACTAGTCATTCTCGTGGAAGGTGTCCAGGCTGTCAAGGCTTTGCGAATTTCCGAGGAGCTCTGCAACAACTCCCAAAGTTGACTGCTTATTCACTCTAGGAAGCCATGCAAACCTGCTTACTTTTGAAACAATTTTCACACCGAGCCAAGGGGGGTTGTCCCTGCTATAAAATCCCATCTCCCCCATCCTCTAAAAAACCTTTTGTCAAACCATTCAGCTACAAGCTTATGCAGCAAGACTGCTAGAGAGATCCGAGAGATCTTGCTACCTTTGCTCTTATGAGTTCATTCGGATTCGCAAGAAGGAGCCTCTGGTTCCCGCTAGTTCGTGCTCTACAATTCTGGCCGTTTTGTGTGGATTAGTCCCGGTTTGTGGTTCTGCGATTGTTCAGGCAGCGGGTTGGAGTTCTTGTAGCTACGGTCAGCCATCCCCAACTTACGGGTTGGATCCAACCTTGGCAGGTATAAAGCTAGTTATCCCGGCTGCTTGCAGCTAGCTATCCCTCCCGATTCGATCCTACGATGTGAAGATCGGGCCACCCTCGGGCGTGAACTCATTCGTCGGGTTCCCACCTATCACAAGAACAAAACAGTAGCCGTGCTACTTAGAAAAACTTGATTTCTTTTTAAGCATAAACATGAACAAAATTTCAATCTCCATAGATTAAAAAAACATCACGATTTAGAAAAAAGTTCATCAAATTTGAAAAAAAATCATAGATTTTGAAAAAAGTCCATTGAATTTTAAAAAAAGTTCATTGAAATTGAAAAGGAATTCATGGAATTTGAAAAAGAGTTTAGCAATTGAGAAAAAAGGTTAACAAATTTTTAAAAGGCACATATTAAAGAACACAGAAAGAAGAAACAGAAAAGTGTAAGAAAAAAATTGAAAGAAAAAAGAAAAAAGAAAAACCGGACTAAATAACAAGATAGAAAGAGAACAATCACTCAACTAACGAGGCATGGCCTAGAGGTTGGAACAAAGCCCTCGCCCGGATGGCAGGAATTGGGGAGCTCCTAGTCAGCGCTGCAGGCGCCCGTTAACGTTCTGGGCCTGCAGCATCGCTGGCATGTGCTGGCCCAACGCGCGCTTGCACTCGTTCGCTTTTGAAGTAAAAAAGCAATAAAACCTGAGGATAGGTTCGAACTCTAGACCGCTTTGTTGCGAGTGCACCACACTAACCACCAGAACAAACTAAGTTTGTTGTCTTCTAAAAGAAAACAGTTCTAGTTAACCTTTTCGTGCATTAAAACATTAATATATACTCAATATAAATTATCTCAAAAAAGAAAACGTAAATTCAAAAAAAAAGTTCATCAAATTTTAAGCAAAGTTCAAAAAGATGAAAAAGGTTCATTGAATTCGAAAAAAGTTCACCAAATTTGAAGAAAAGTTCATCGGATTCGAAAAAAAGTTCATCGAATTCAAAAAAAAGTTCATTAGATTTGAAAAATGTTCAACGCATTTAGAAAAGTTCATTGAATTTAAAAAAGTTTATGTAATCTGAAAAAAGTTCATCGAATTTGAAAAAAGTTCATGTAATATGAAAAAAGTTCATCGAATTCAGAAAAAGTTCGCCAAATTTGAAAAAAGTTCATGTAATCTGGAAAAAGTTCATCGATTTTAAAAAATTTGTGCATCGAATTTGAAAAAAGTTCATGTAATCTGAAAAGGTTCATCGAAATCAGAAAAAGTTCATCAAATTTGAATAAAGCTCATTTAATCTGAAAAAGTACAACGATTTAAAAAAACATGACATTCTTTTATAAAATCACGCATTAAAAAAACAAAAAAAGAAAGAAAAAAAGGGAAAAACGAATAAAACCGTCAAGACTTCGCGAACCATAAGAAACAAAATAAAAAGAAAGAGCGACTTAACTTAGCACACAACAAGCGCGATGTCGTAGTGGTTGGAGCGCAGCAATCGTAACGAGTCCACCGTGTTTCCGCAAAACTAGAGTGGGCCGGCCCAGCTTGGACTGCTGCAGGCGCCCGTTTGCAAATTGCACTGTAATGAGCGCCTGCAGCGCTAAATAGGAAATGCCCAGGAATTGGTTGTGTTTTTGAAACTTGGATCCCGCACATTTTTTGCGTTTGGAAACAAACTATATGGGCCGGCCCAGCTTGGGGCGCTGCAGGCACCCGTTTGCAGAATACACATTAACGGGCGCTTGCAGCGTGAAATAGGATTTGCCAGGTTTACTAGTATTTTTTCCTAGTAAGCACGTGTGAAAAAACGCACTAGTTTAACAGAAATTTGCTAGGATTTTTCTAATAATTTGAAATGTTAATTAGTTCAACCTTTTTTGCACATTTGAAGACAAATCTGATTTTAAAACTGTTTGTCAATTTTAAAAAAGTTCGTGAACTCGGAGAAGGTCACAAATTTTAAAAATAAGTTCACGATTCTGGAAAAAGTTTATGAATAATAAAAAGTCTGTGAATGTGAAGATTATTTACGAAATTGAAAAATTCGTAAATTTCGAAAATGTTTACAAATTTCATAAAATTCCTGAATTAAAAAATCTCGCGTAACTGAAACTGTTCATCAATTTAAAAATGTTCATTCTTTTGGAAACCATTGTGGTTTTTTGGAAAAATTGTATCTAAAAAGGATTAAATAATTTTTTTAAAAAAATCATGATTTTGGATGACGACTGTGATTTTTTTCCGAAAAATCAGGAATCTGAAAAAGTCTCGAAAAATAAAAAAATGTTCACGAATTGAAAATTTATTTATGCATTTCAATAAGTTTTCGGGAATTTGTAAAGGTTCATTATTTTTAGAATTGTTTGTGAGTTTCGAAAAATGTTATTAAAACGAGATAAATGGCAAAAGGGAAATAGGAAAAAAAAGAACACAGGAAAAACGAAAAACTAAAAAGTGGCTGCGAAATCTGGCACGCAGGGCCGTATAGTTAACTCACAGTACGGACAAAGAATACGAAAAAACATAAATGGTCTATAAGCCCATGGTCTAATGGGGGTGTGCGGAAGTACTAAAACAAGGGCGCCCCTATACCTCGTATTAAGCGAGGCGAGTCATCTGACTTGCTGAAACTCAAAACCATATGGGCCCGCCCAGTTCCAGGTAGGTACACTTCCTCCTTTTTTATGTTATTTTTTCATGTTTTTATTTCGTTTTTTGATTCCATTTTTAGTTTTACTTACACTTTTCAATATTCTAAACATATACTCCCTCCGTCCCGAAATACTTGTCGAAGGAATGGATAGAAATAGGTGTATCTAGAATTAAAATATGTCTACATACATCCATTCCTCCGGCGAGTATTTCTGAACGGAGGGAGTATATTAAAAAAATTTACTTCACACAATATTCTTAAAAAATGTTAATCATGCTTTAAAAAATGTTGACCAGGTATAAAAAATGATGAAATCCCTTGGTCATGTATATAAAATGTTAATCAAGCATTCAAAAATGTTGAAGAAGTATTTGAAAAATATTGAACAATTATTTGAATTTTTTTTAATAAGTATTGAAACAGGTCGAACAAGGATTTAAGAAATTATGAAAAAGTATTAAAAATGTAAAACAATTATTTAAAAAATGTTGAATAAGTATTAATAAATGTTGAATGAGTATATGAAAAATAATGAACTAGTTTTTGAAAATGTTGAGTAAGTATTAAAATGTTGAAAAAATATTTTAATAAAATGTTAAATAAGTATTAAAAAATATTGAACGATTATTTGAAAACTATGGAACAAGTATTTAAAAAATGTTGAATAAGCATTCGGACAATGTTGAACGCGTATAAGATAATTGTTCATCACTTATTAAAAAAATCTTTTCGACCCATATGAAAATGTAGAGTGAAAATGAAAACAAAGAAGAGAAAAAACGAAAAATGAAAAAAAAAGCAAACAAATAATAGAGAAGGAGCAAAATGGAAAAAAAATGAAGAAATAATGAAAAAATGGAGAAGAAAAATAATAAAGAAACAACATAAAACAGGAAAAAAACCTGATCGAATAGCGTCAAGTAGGACGCGCCCTACAACTTACCGCGAGAAGGATCCTAGTGAAGGTGGCTAGCGGCACCGAGAGTTCCCCTCTCCCCTTGCTTAAAGTGATAAATAGTCGCCGTGCTAAGTAATAGCGGAAATGACACGACGAGCGTTGGATATGAAACGTGGTTATCAGCCGCATTATTTATGTGGGCTAGCCACTTTCAATTGGTCTTCAATTTATAAATACAGTTTAGATAAATTTGATTCTTCATGTTTTTTACGACGTGTCTAGGGAGCGGCCTACTGCTCCCTAGCCGTCTCAAGCGGCTGACAGAAAAGGAAATTGTTGTCCTTTAATCTAGAAACGAAAATAATTAGACCCTTAATTTGTGTAAGAAAAATTATAATATATTCCTAATTAGGATGTGCACCATATAAACAGAAGAATATCCATGTGAATAAGTGTGAACGCATTTAATTTAGATTTTCAAATTTTTAAAAAGTCATATCTTTCAAACCGTGCATCGGAATTGAGATCCGTTTCACCGTTGTAATCCTCGCGACGTGCTCTTCAAAATTAGATCTCTCATGGGTATATTTTAACGAACTTTTTTTTTGCAATTTAATCCCCGTTTAGTGCAACTGCCTGGCTGTCGATGTGCACCTACCTAATGGTCAATGTGCAACTTTTTCCCTACCTATGGACGTGCAGATTTCACTTATGGCACCTTCAACCCAAACTACCCCCATACTAGTGAGATGTGCAATTTTGTCTACTGACTTTGCCAACTGCATAGTAGTCGATGTGCATTTTCTTTTGTGTATGTACATGTCAGTTTTCATTGATATCTACCTCCGCCAACTGCCTAGCAGTGGATGTGCAACTTTGGATGCTGCACCGACCAACTGCCTAACAGTTGGTGTGTAAGTTTTTTCCGTATCCCATGGATGTGTAGTTTTCACTGCAAGCACTCCGTCACAACCACCCCTGCTAGTGAGTTGTGCAACTTTAGGGCCTCCTATAGCCAACTTTTTTCTACCCTCGTAGATGTGCATTTTAAAACCCTCCAACAACCCTCGCCAGTGAGATGTGCAACTTCATTTGTTGCCCCGGCCAACTGCCTAGCAGATTATGTGCAACTTCGTCTGTTGCCTTGCCAACTGGAACTACACATCCACAAATAGAGAGGGAAAGGAGCTGGACATCCACTGCTATGCAGTTGGCTGGAACAACGGACTAAGTTGCACGTATCGTTGGTAGGGAAGGTGCGGCAAGGTGTGATAGTTGTGAAAAATACACATGCACGAGTAGGAAGCGGGTTGTACATCGACTACTATGTAGCTGACATGAGCAGCAGACTAGTTGCACATCATAAAAGTTAGTTGTCATGGTTGCTAGGTTGCGTCTTCATATGAAGTTTGGATCATGCGGCTCAAAAAATGATTTGAAAAAAGTTGCATCATACAATATTAAAGTTGCATCATGTAGTAAGAGAGTTGCACCATAGAGCATCAAAGTTGGCATAGAAAAAATTTCGTCGAAATATACTCATACGCCGTCTAGTTTCAAAGATCTCGTCGCGAGGATTCCAACGGTGAAAACGACTCTGAATTCCGACGAGCGGTTTGAAAGATATGACTTTTTAAATGTTTTAAACCCCAAATTAAATGCACAAACACATCCATCGGTGCTACCCACGTGAGTTTCAAACAGCACGTCCCACGTCATGCATAAAGACAAATTTGGACATCATGCATGCGTGAGTGGAGCGGCCGTTTGATTTCTCGAAATAGTGCATGCACACTATCTAGCTTTTAGGTGTTTTTTAAGAGCATGGTTAATACTACAGCCACCTGATAGCTATATGATGTTGCCATGTCATCTATAGCCAAGGTTATAGTCGGCAAGTGCCATAGTTTTTTAGGGGTAAAATCAAGTTTATTCAGCAAAATCCACATGGATTGGGATACATCTTTGGTCATGCGGTACACCAAACCAAACGTGGCGTCCCGGACCTCTAGAAAGTGAAAACTTGGCTAAGCTATGTGCTTTATAATTAACATCACGACTCTAAAAAAAATTTACAATGAAAAGTAGTCGCCATGAGGGTTATTTCAATGATGATTGCTCCATATGCACCCCGTGCATTTCTGTTGATGTCTGAGACAACTCGCTAGCAGTCCGAAGCCACAACAAAGTTTTGGATGCCCAAATATTTTGCAAGGGGGAGAGCCTATCTGCAAGCTACTGCTTCTAGGGTGGCCGGACCAAGAACTCCTTCGACACCTAGTGCCGAACTCCGAATATAGTTTCATCCTTCATCTCTGCATACAGCCGCTGCCGAGCCTCCCTGTCCTGCAGTAACTCTTGCATCAACATGTATCTTGCAGAATCCCGTGGGTGGTTTCTTTGGCCTTTGCTGACCGGCCTGTGGAACAACTCTTATGGTTGCGCTTCCCTACCTATTTCTGATGATGCCAAGGTCCTCCATGAACCTGCCAATGAAACTGTGAGTTGCTTGAGGGCTCTAGAAGATTGACTCGTGAATGGCCTTGCATCTTCCATGTCATATGGACCACAGTGTTGCTGCCATCAAGACGAACTGCTCGTGTGATAAAATTTGCATCAGTTAAACTGCCACTGTTTTGCGTTTGGCTTGGTGTTCTCTATTATTTTATGTGTAATCTCACCGTTCGCCAAAGCCCAGACGTTCCTCGATGATGTACATTCCAGCAAGGAATGTCGCCAGGAGTCCTGGACTCCGCACAACCCACAGTGATCCGAGTCGACCATATGGCGATGTGTGCGTACATCATTTGTTGGCAATGAGTGCTTGGAAAGCCTCCACAAAAACATTCTAATTTTACCTGGCGCTTCAATTTTCCATAGCAATTTCCAAGCCCTTTCTTCGGCGTTGGAACTTGAGGTACCTACAGACCCATCAAGTAATGCCTCACTTCGTTGCTTTATAGCCACTAACATTTTGTATGCAGATTTTACCGAAAAAGATCCATGTTTCTCATAGTGCCACGTCAAGAAGTCGGGTATATTCCGTGTGCACAAAGGAATTCCCATAATGGTCTGTACATCCATGGGCATGAAAGTAGCTTGAATAAGCTGCCTATTCCAAGAGGCCGTTGCACTCATAATAAGTTCGGACACCCTATGTGGTGGATTCGGTGCAATGCTTCCATATGGCCTGTACATGCCATCTCTAGATAACTAGTTGTGTGCTCATATATTGGTGTATGCTCCGTTGCCAATGCGTCTGATCAAACCTTGTTTTAATGTATCCTTACCCTCGACAATGGCTCGCCACACCTGACTCGGGTGACCCCCCCCCCCCCCAGTTCAACCTCAAGAATGTCCGTGTTTGGGTAATAGATACTCTTTAGAACACGAGCGCACAGTGTGTGTGGACTCTGCAATAAGCGCCACGCTTGCTTAGCCATCACCTCTAGATTGAACAATTCAAAGTCTTCGAATCCTAGACCCCCCATGCCCTTTGGGTTGGGTCATTGTTTTCCAGGACACCCAATGAGGTTTTCGCTTCCCTTCCTTGCTCCCCCACCAGAACTTTCTGATAGGCATATTTAGATGTTCGCACAACCCTCTTGGTAGCTTCAAACTTGACATAGAAAAAACGGATACAGCCTGGATGACAGACTTGACTAATACTTCCTTACCAGCCGTAGACATGGTACGCTCAATCCAACCTTGTATCTTACTCCAGAGTCGGTCCTTTAGGTATTTAAAAGCACCATTCTTTGAGCTCCCAATATCAGACGACATCCCCAAATACTTCTCGTTAAGAGTTTCATTAGGGACGTTGAGTACCTATTTAATCTCTTGTCTGACCGAATCTGGGACTCCCTTGCTGAAGTAAATTGATGACTTTGCATGATTGATACGCTGTCCAGTTGCCCGACAATAAGTATCCAGAACATGGTACACCTCGTTAGCACCCACACTATTTGCCTTGAAGAACAGCAGGCTTTCATCAGCGAATAGGAGATGGCTCACCAGTGGCACCAAAGGAGCAACCTGTAGACCACTCAAGTTTGATGACTCACTTTTTGAATTCAAAAGGCACGAAAGGCCCTCTGCTGCTAGCAAGAACAAGTATGGAGATATCGGGTCCCCTTGTCTGATTCCTTGTGAAGGTTTGAATTGTTGAAACTTCTTCCCATTAAACAACACAGAGAAAGTCATTGTGCTTACCAAACTCATAACAATGTCCACCCATCGGGCACTGAAGCCTAGTTTTAGCATTATGGCTTTTAGGTAAGGCCACTCCATCCTGTCATAGCTTTCATCATGTCAAGCTTGAGAGCGCAGGATTGATTCTTCTTAGCCTTATTTCTCTTCATGAAATATAAGCACTCGTAAGCCATAATGATGTTATCTATGATCAACCTGCCTGGCACAAAAGCTGACTCCTCCTCTGAGATAATATCAGGCAATACTACTTTCAATCTGTTAGAGATGACCTTCGATGCAATCTTATACAAGACATTATATAGGCTGATTGGGCTAAATTGAGACAGAAGTGAGGGTTTTTTTTACCTTGGGGATAAGAACCATGATCATATCATTAATGCATTCTGCTGATTCGGTGCCATCTACAATCCTTAAGACTTCCTTGGTAACATCATCCCCACAAGTATCTCAATGGTGTTGAAAGAAATGTGTTTGGTAGCCATCTGGCCCAGGTGCCTTAATGGGGTACATATGAAACAAAGCTGATTTCACTTCTTTTTGGGTGTATGGAGCATTCAAAGTCTCATTCATGGCTTGCATGACTTTGGTTGGGACTGTTTCAAGGACTCGTTCCATGTCATGGACGCTCTCAAATGTATAAAGATCCCGATAAAAGCAGTGGTCATATTCTCCATCTCTGTCACATTTTCAGTTAACTGCCCATCCGGTTTCTGAAGTGATTTTATTTGGTTTTTTCCTTCGTCGACGGCTTGCATGTAGATGAAAGAAAAATACATGTTCTTATCCCCATGCATCAACCACTCCAACCGGGATCTTTGACGCCAAAGAATTTATTCTCTGTGATCCAGTTTAGTTAGCCTGACAACTATCATAATCTCAGCATGTAGTGGCCCGGTGCGATTAGGAGTCTCCGTCAACTCCTGTAGCTCCTTTTTTAATCTCTGTATGTGCCGTCGCACGTTCCTAAAGTGTGTCCTATCCCAATTCAAGAGATCCAATGAAAGCGACTGCAACTTACTGCTGACTGCACCGACGGAATCACTAGCGCCACTGTTCCATGCGCTTTGCACGATTGCCCCAGACCCGGGTCTCTTTCCCATGCCAACTCATATTTAAATGAGCGTGGGACTACTCTGCATGCACCTTCATGCACATATCTCACGTAGATAGGTACGTGGTCACTTGTAGCTGCTGTTTTGTGTTCAAGGCATGCAGTCGCAAAAGGCTATCGACCACGCCGGGTTTGCCACACCCCGGTCTAGCCTAACCCTTGTGAACGTCCCCCCTGTGACTTTCCGCTCAAAGGTCCAATTAGTACCAGTATAGCCTATGTCCATAAGACCACATGTATCGAGTGCATCCCTAACCCATCCATTTGCGTCTGGCTCCTGTTTCCAACTCCATCATGCTCGTGGGCTTGCAGCACCTCATTAAAATCGCCTAGGACTAGCCATGCTATGTCGCTTGCGCCAGCAATTCCCCGTAGCGTGTCCCAAGTCTTGTACCTTTCATTTACTTAGGCTTCTCCATAGACGAAAGTAACCCTTGTTCTGATGTCAACAAGATCATTAATAATAGCATCAATGTGATACTGAGAATAACCCGACAATCTCAAGCTTTATTTCCTCATTCCAAAAAAAAATCCTAAGCCACCACTTCTGCCCGAGCTGCTAACAGCAAAACTTTTATTATAACCTAGAGAACCAACCATATCTCAACTCTAGATCCCTCTATTTAAGTTTCAAGGATACATAGTACAGAGGGGGCAAACTGCTTCGTTAGATCACGAAGCAGTCGAACTGTCGCTGGTTTGCCAGCACCATGAGAGTTCCAACACAGAATACTCATTGCGCTAGGTGCGACCCTCCACGGGGGCCCGCCAAACCTGCATCAGGTTTTTTGGTGGCAACTGTGTTCTTTCCATTGGGTTTTTCACTAGTCGACGAGCTTAGCTTGTTCCTCTTCGGCTCCTATTTTGATGATGGACTTGCTGGGACCTCGGCAGGGGGCAGCAGTAGTGGCTTATTTGCGTCAGTTGGAGCTACCGCTGGTGGTACAGAGGCCGTTGGGTCACCTACCACGCCCCCCCTCTTCCTGTTTCGTTCTACATCTTGCATGGCAACATCTAGATTGTTGTACTCAGGTTCAAAATTGTGTCCTTCAGAAGTATTCTGGTATGTTGTTCCTCGTCCACGGTGTCAGCCAGACCGTCCTCTGCCATGGCCCCCTAGTGCCATTGCCTTCCCCTGAGCCTCTTCCTTCTCCTGGTCCATTGCCCGGCCCCTTGAACCAAGTCGCTTCCAGGTCCTTGAAAACTAGCGCCTCTGGGGGTGAATTGCATCACCGCACTCTTTAAACAGATGGCCAATGTATCCACAGACTGCACACCAATTAGGGAGCCGTTCATATTTCACCCTAAAGATCACTCTCTGAAGGGTTTCTTTCTTCTTTATCACCAGCAACACAACGTCTTGAGGGGTTTTGTCACATCAAGCCTCAGCCAAACCCGTGCAAAGTTTCCTTCAATGTCCTGTGATTTTGGCTCGGCGTAGATGAACTCTCCTACTATAGTGGAGAGAGCCTTGATTTTGGAGAAGAAGCCATCTGGGAGGTCATGGATCTGCATCCATATATCGATCTTATTCAGCTCTATTGTCGACGGTTTAGTGAAGCCATCATAATGCGCTAGAGCCACATCTTTTCCTTTGAAAGTCCATGGTCCATCCTCCATAACCCGCTCCCAGTCGCTAAGACAACCGAATTGCATCGTGTAGAGGTTGTCTTTCAGCGGCCTTATCTTCACCTCCTTTGCCAAGTCCCAAGGAACTCTCATGTTCCTGAAGAACCAATACTGGTTGTAGGTTTTCTCCGTGTGAACCCTAGCGATTGCCATCCAGCGGGTCGCATCCGCCGGTAGCTCCTCGTCTTCGATCACAACATATTGGAGACCCTCTTCCTTTAGCCCTAATTCCTTCATCATTGCCTCTAGATCAGAGGCGCCTTGCCCCGATCCCGAAGCAGCATCACTCATATTCTCATGTTCCTGAAGAAGTGTTGGTCTGTGGGCGGTATGATCACAAACACCTCGCCCCCACCCGCTGGCGAGGCCCAAGAGCCCCGGCAGTCACCGGCGGGGAGAAGAGGGAAGGGGAGATCGATTTCTCTATGGGGGTCACGAGCGTCTCCGCCGAAAGGAAAATTGTTGTCCCCTAATCTATAAACAGAAATAATTAGCCCCTAATTCATATAAGAAAAATTATAATATACTCCTAATTAGGAAAAGTACCATATAAATAGAAGAAAATCCATGTGAATAAGTGTGAACGCATTTAATTCGGGTTTTCAAATTTTTAAAAAAGTCATATCTTTCAAACCGTGCGTCAGAATTGAGATCTGTTTTCACCGTTGTAATCCTCGTGACGTGCTCTTCAAAACTAGATCCCTCATGGTAATGTTTTGATGAACTTTTTTTGCAATTTAATCCCTGTTTGGTGCAACTTCCTAGCTGTCGATGTGTAACTACCTAATAGTCGATGTGCAACTTTTTCCCTACCTATGGACGTGTAGATTTCACTTATGGCACCTTCAACACTAACTACCCCCATACTAGCGAGATGTGCAATTTTGTCTACTGCCTTTGCCAACTACATAATAGTCTATGTGCAATTTCTTTTTGTGTATGTAGATGTCAGTTTTTACCGATTGCTACCTCCACCAACTGCCTAGGAGTGGATGTGACGCCCTCGATTCAATCGTACACTAATCATACACGCAAATGTGTACGGTCAAGATCAAGGACTCACGGGAAGATATCACAACACAACTCTAGACACAAATAAAATAATACAAGCTTTATATTACAAGCCATGGGCCTCGAGGGCTCGAATACATAAGCTCGAATACAAAAGAGTCAGCCGAAGCAACAATATCTGAGTACAGACATGAGTTAGACAAGTTTGCCTTAAGAAGGCTAGCACAAAAGTAGCAACGATCGAAAAGGCAAGGCCTCCTGCCTGGGAGCCTCCTAACTACTCCTGGTCGTCGGCGGTCTCCACGTAGTAGTAAGCATCGGCGGTGGCATCTGGCTCCTGGGCTCCGACATCTGGTTGCATCAACCGGAAAGAAGAAGAAAGGGGGGGAAAGGGGGGAGCAAAGCAACCGTGAGTACTCATCCAAAGTACTCGCAAGCAAGGATCTACACTACATATGCAACATTATCAAAGGAAGGCTGTATATGTGGACTGGGCTGCAGAAATGCCAGAATAGAGAGAAGGCCTAGTCCTATCGAAGACTAGCATCTTCTGTAAACCACCATCTTGCAACAACCGGAGGGAGTAGAGTAGCATAAAGTAAAGTAGTAGAAGTGTTATCAACCTCGGCCGGAGATCTTTTCCCGACTCCCTGCGAGAAAGGCATCCCAGAGCCATACTATCCAGTTATCATCACAATCCATTCCTCATCACCATCCAGTTCTCATCACAAGTATCCAGTTCTAGTTGTATTGATCGGGATACAACTCCAAGTGTCCGTTACCGTAGGACAGGCTATCGATAGATGTTTTCTTCCCTGCAGGGGCGCACCAACTTATCCACCACGCTCGATTAACTCCGGCCGGACACACTTTCCTGGGTCATGCCCGGCCTCGGCCAAACAATACGCCGCAACCCGACCTAGGCTTAATAGAGAGGCCAGCACACCGGACTAAACCTATGCCCCCAGGGGTCATGGGCCATCTCCCAGGGAACTCCTGCACATTGCGTACGCGGCCGGTGAGCAGACCTAGCTACCTCCTTCAACAAGGCAGGCGCTTACGCAGTCCAACCCGGAGCGCGCCGCTCAGTTGCTGACGTCTATTAAGCTTCGGCTGATGCATACGTCGCAGAACGCCCATACTATGCCCACGTGATGGTTAGTGCTATCAGGCCAGAGACGGCCCCTCGGACCAAATATCCAAATCATAGTGGATTAGAAACGCGCGGTAACAAGCAGAGACTCATGAAAGATGTGAGCCCGTTGCCCCGTCTTGAGGACTTGCGGCAAGGGCTAGGAATGCCCGGCCATGCCTCGTAATTATCTCGCGGGCACCCTCCAAGTCAACCCGACTCCACATCACTCGCAATTAAGCTCGCGCGGGTACCCCTCAGGGTCGACCCGTCTTTCCAAGTAACAGTGGTAAAGTCCAAGTATCCGTGTGTCCAAAAATCAAGGGGAAAACCCGAGGAATCACCCCCGGTGAATTCCACTAGATGTAATCATCAAGGTGAACGTAAGAGGAATCACCCTCGAAGTTCACACTTGAGGGGTTGCACGACAGAGCCGTATCGGAAGTGGTTAAGGCGGAATCACCCTCGATGACCACGACCGAATAGCTACACTACAGGGTAACATCAGAAGTGCTGATGAGGGCTCACCCCCGCCACTCGATAGTAACCCAGTAGTGTCGAGCAACTAAGGGGAAAGTGATGTACAGTGTCGGGGCCTGGTCTTCGATCCCGTTGATCGGGTCTTTGATGATGAAGCAGGGGCAACAAGGACAAGGTGGGGGTCACTGATGGATCACTAACCAACCTATACTAAGCAGTTTAGGATAAACAGGTAAGGTACAACAGCAGATACAAAAGCAGGCTATGCATCAGAATAGGAGGAAACAATAACATTAGCAAAATCTAATGCAAGCATGAGAGAATGGAATGGGCGATATCGGGATGATCAAAGGGGGGCTTTCCTGGTTGCTCGGACGAGAAGGAGGGGTCGTCGGTGACATAGTCGATCATAGGGGCATCAGCATCGTCACGGGGTCTACCGAAGAGAAGAGGGGGAGAAACAGTAAATACATAGCAAGCAAGTGCATAACAGGACAACAGACAGAGCTAGACGTGTTCTAACGTGGTGCTACACGATACCGGTGAAGGGGGAAGTCAACCGGGAATGTTTTCCCGGTTCCGGACCTGTGTCAGACAGATGACCGGAGAGGGAAAGTTCCATGTTCAGATAGTTAGAGGCATCTGATAGGTAAACGGACCGCGTGTTTGGATTCGTCTCGTCGTTCTAAGCAACTTTCATATATAAAACATTTTCATTCGAGTTACGGATTATTTTATATGGTTTTTCTAAAGTTGTAGATGAATTTTTTTGATTTACCTTAATTCGAAAATAATAGCAAAAAAAACTAAGTGTACTCAGAGAAGTGTACTCAGCAGTGTAACAGAGAGGCTAACTCGTGGGGTCCAGAGGCTGAGTCATCTGGTACAGTCAACAGTTGACTAGTCAATGCTGACTGGTCAACATGGTCAAAGGGGCCCACATGTCATTGCCACATGTGTCAATAAATCATCTAACTAATTTAATCAGGGGAGGGTCCCACTTGCCATAAACTAGCCTTAACTATCTTTTAATTAGGCCCTACTTAATTTGGTTGGCCGCATGTACAGAAAGCCAAACGGCCTCGCACACGGCCATGCACATAGCACAGGCCAGCCATGGCCATGGCACGGGAGCGCACATGAGCAACCGGAGATGCGTGTGGGCTGGGCGGCTACAGCACGAGCAGCAACAGCGAGGTAGGAGCAGGCCGCAGCAGCTAGGCGCGGCGCTAGCAGCAGAAGCAGTGCCGGCAGCAGCCGCATGAGGAGCAGCCAGTAACAGCCACGGTAGTAGGAAGCAGGCGACAGCAGCAGAGCTTCAACGACAGCAGCGGCAAAGCAGCAGGTAGCGGCCGCGAGCAGCAGAAGTTGCAGGCACGCACGGCCAAGGGCGGTTGGGGGCGCGACGTACGACGACGGCGGCGGCGGGGTGCCGCCAGTGTACGGATGGCGCGCGGCCGGTCGCGGCCAGGGGGCGCGCACGGGGCGCTATGGCACGAGGCACGAACCGTGGCCAACGGCCGGAGCTTGGGCGGCGCGGGGTTGCGCGGTGCATCGGTCCAGGGTACTGGCGTGGACGGGGGTGGCCGAGAACGACGACTACGTCGACGGCCGAGCGACGGCAGCGGCGGCGTTCGACTGGTTCGAGCCCACGGGCTCGGATTTGATGAACCGAGAGGCTAGGCGGAATCTACACAACTCCCGGAGCACGCACGCATCGACAGACGGAGCTAGGGGACACGGCAGCGATGAGCCCGCCGGCCATGGCGGACGGCCGAGACGGAGCTCGCGGGGATGAGTACTAGGCGACGAGATCGATGGCGGGAACAGAGGGGAAACCACGTGGTGCTCACATCGGTGACGAGGAGCAACTTGGTGAAGCCGGAGCGGGTCGAACGGCGGGGGATCGAAGCGGCGATGAGCGGCGGCTGGAGCTTGAAGAAGGAGCTGATGTAGGCGATGCAGGGGTCCTGGCTTGACCCAGTGGGCAAGGAAGACGTAGCAGACGACGGCGGTGCTCCCAGACCCGGTCCCACGTCGCGGGGAGGACGGGGAGCGTGCGAACAACATCGGCCATAGCGGGGAGCTTCGGGCGATGCGCGTGGGAGAGAGGGAAACGGCGCGAGGAAGGGGAAAAAGGGGCTAGGGTTTCCGGGGCAGTGTGGGGCGATGCTCTTAACCTCCAGGGAGGGCCGCGGGATGGCCGGCATGTGGCCGGGGCGCCATGGATGGCCTCCACGATCCCCCCTCTGCTTCCTGTAGCAGGAGGAAGGGGAAAAAGGGTTGTTGGGCTGGGCTGTGCACTGTAGCAAGTAGTGCCCATTAGCACAGTAGTTAGTTTGCCTTTTCCCTTTTTTGACAATTAGAACAGCCACTGTTTGCAATTAAATAAGCCACCAAATGACTTTGCAAAAAAAATGGAGATTGGCCATTTAAATATATTGCAATATTTTGCACTGCCACAAAAAGTTTAGGGACAAGTTGTTTCCCCTAGAATTTATGGTGGAAATTAAATGAGATAAAAGGGGTTATTTGGTCCAGTTTAAAATAGGTCAAGGGAATTTTAAAATTAAAATAATGTTGGTATATTCAGGAAAATTAGTTAGTGAATTTTTGCAACCGAGCGAACATTTTTTTTTACCGGTTGAAGAAAATAATAATTCGACTTTATTTTAAACTGAATTTGAATTCGGTTTGGATCAAAGTGAGATTAGAAAATTAACAGCGATGACATGGCACCATTAGGGTGTGTGGTTACTGTAGCTTAACTACCAGGGTGTTACAGTGGACGTGCAACCTCGGATGCTGCACCGACCAACTGCCTAACAATTGATGTGCAAGTTTTTTCCGTATCCCATGGATGTGTAGTATTCACTGCTAGCACCCCGTCCCAACCACTCCTGCTAGTGAGATGTGTAACTTTTAGGGCCTCGGCAACTTTTTTATACCCTCGTAGATGTGCAGTTTTTCACCCTCCAACAACCCTTCCCAGTGAGATGTGCAACTTCGTTTGTTGCTCCGGTCAACTACCTAACAAACTATGTGCAACTTCATTTGTTGCCCTGCCAACTGAAACTACGCATCCACAAATAGAGAGGGAAAGGAGCTGCACATCCAGGACTATGTAGTTGGCTGGATAACAAACTAAGTTGCACGTATCGCGGGCGGGGAAGGTGCGGCAAGGTGTGCTAGTTGTGAAAAATACACATGCACGAGTATGGAGGGGGTTGTACATCGACTACTAGGTAGTTGGCGTGAGCAGCAGACTAGTTGCACATCACAAAAAGTTAGTTGTCATGGTTGCTAGGTTGCATCTCCATATGAACATTGGATCATGCAGCTCCAAAAATGATTTGAAAAAAGTTGCACCATACAATATTAAAGTTGCATCATGTAGTAATAGAGTTGCACTATATAGCATCAAAGTTGGCATAGAAATTCTTTTGTCGAAAAATACTCATGGGGGTAGTTTCAAAGTTCTCGTTGCGAGGATTCCAACGGTGAAAACGACTCTGAATTTCGACGGACAGTTTGAAAGATATGGCTTTTTAAAAATTTAAAACCCCAAATTAAATGCACAAACACATCCATCAGTGCTACCCACGTGAGTTTCGAACAGTGCGTTCCACGTCGCGCATAAAGACAAATTTGGACATTATGCATACGTGAGTGGAGCACGCACTTTCTAGCTTTTAGGTGTTTAGACTAGGCACAATGGGTAGTAACATGCCCATGTTACTACTCTATGTTACTAACTCTATAGTGGAGAGTAACGTATATGTGGTAACATGCAACACTTCATTTATTAGGATATAGACTCATCTTACCTTGATATGTGTGATGTTACTCATACTAGTAGTAACTAGATATGTTACCACGTGCCTCTTTTTCTTCATTTATTGCTTGCCACATCATCTATTTTATCTAGATATGTGTGGTGTTACTATCTATGTTACTCCCACTGTGGGTAGTCGACTACCCACAGTGGAAGTAACATAGATAGTAACATCACTACCCACAGTGGGAGTAACATAAATAGTAACATCACACATGTCTAGAGAGACTACCCACAGTGGGAGTAACATAGATAGTAACATCACACATGTCTAGAGACTACCCATAGTGGGAGTAACATAGATAGTAACATCACACATGTCTAGATAAAATAGATGATGTGACAAGCAATAAATGAAAAAAAAGAGGCATGCAGTAACATATCTAGTTACTACTAGTATGAGTAACATCACACATATCAAGACAAGATGAGTCTATATTATAATAAATGAAGTGTTGCATGTTATCACACATATGTTACTTCCCACTATAGAGGTAGTAACATAGAGTAGTAACATGTGCATGTTACTACTCTATGTTACTACCCATTGTGGCTAGTCTTATAGTACAACAATTAATAGTACAACCTTTGATGGCGGTAGGATGTTGTAATGTCATCCATAGCCAAGATTATAGCCATTACTTACAATAGTTAGATGTAAAGATGTGCTACTTTATTAATGCATGACTCATGTTTCACTCGTCTAGGAGCACGTGTTGCAGCCGGCTCTTATTCCGTAGCTGGTTCCTCTTCTCTCTCCTCTTCTCTTCCCTCTATGTCAGTAAAAATATAATATTTACCTCTTATAGTCCATTTACATAAGCTTATTATACTTGCTCCAACTAGATACATCCATTAGCCGGCAGATGGATCAGTCCGAACAAATAAGTACATGTAGTACGGACACTTTTATTTTTCCAAATCAACATACTCTTTTATTTTTAAATGTTGTAGCACGTACTTTATCTCTTCGCGCGTTACAGTACATGGATCGTTGGAGTCTTCTTATAAATCCTCATCCTACGTACCAGACAAACACACTTTTTTTTTCCAATATAAGTTATTTCTAGCATCCCCCACCCCCCAAAAGTTATTTGTAAGTTTTAAAAAAGAAAGTTATTTGTAGCATGTATAGGCATCGCTGTAGTCTTCGATTCGATCTGAAATAACCAACGCTAGAAAAATCAAGAGACCAGGCGTCGAAGCTAGGTCAACGGGCGCACGTACGATGGCCGACGGCGGCGACCAGCAGCTTGAGCAACTGGCGTCGATCGTGACGGCGGAGCCCCATGAGTGTAGCAGGTGGGCGATCATCTGCCTAGTGGGATGCGCGGGCGTCACGCTCTTCGGCTTAGCCATCTACATGCTAGACGACTTCGAGAGCGGGCCTGCGCCGTTCCTCGTGCTCCTCCTCGCGCTTCTGTTGATGCCCGCGGGAGGCTTATGTATCGCTCAATTCCTTATTCTTGTATGTGAACAGTTCAGCGGCGGCAATCCAGCTGGAGTAATGAACGTAGATAGATTATTGTTGTGGTAGCCAATAGTTACTGTAGTTATCTTACAATAAATATTGTACTAACAATTATTTAATTGTACATGCATGTGTTGTGGCGCGACGAATGTTGCAAGCCGGATGAGGCGCGGCGATGTTGCGATGCAATACTCATCGTCGGCCATCGGTGCCGGCGAGTGTTGCGCAACATTGCAAGTTGGCGTTGCTAAAACGGTTGCCGGTTATGCTATGTGGTGGGGCGACGATGTTGCTTAAGCAGGAGCGGCAGATGGCAGTACGGCTGGCTGATGTGAGTGAAAATTCGGCACTCCGGCGAACATGAAGGTGTTGTAGTGCGTGAGCGGCGATGCTGTTCATTCTCATGGTATCCATACTGTGGCATTTGCTGAATCGGAAGAGAAGAAAGCACTACTGGTGCGTTCACCCCATCGAACAGCTACACCGAGTGGATCGAACGACTACCAATGTGGCTGATTTTCGTGAATATCAGTGGGATGACGCCTATCACAGGCCAGTGTTCTTACAAGAAAATTGCGAGAAAACTTTGGATCTACTCATCCGGCATGGTAGTACAAAGAAGACATAAATAACAAGTGCATGCCTGTAAACCACCTAGCGATTAGTACAACCACTGAAGTGAGACGAAGGCGCATCATCGTCATGGCCCCTTCCTCACCGGAGTCAGGCCAAACTTGTTGTAGAGACAGTCAAAAAGTTGTGCTAATAGACCTCAAAAAGTTGTGCTAATAGACCCCACAGGGCGCACAAAAAACGCAACCGTTGTCGACAAAGAGAAATATAGATCGATAGGATCCAACCTCTAGGCACATGAACAAAGGCAAACAAAGACCAGATCCAAGCAATTCCACTGAAGACCAGCACCTATCGAATCCCACGAGATCCATCGGATACACACCTCAACACGCCCTCCAATGATGCACACGCATCACTGGAAAGGGTGCGAGGCAGGGAAAACCATATTCCATCTTAAGGAAGCCACCACCATCTCGTCTTCCTAAGCAAGACAAACCCTACATAAAGTTACAAAAACACCTGAAAACAAAGTAAGGTCCCTCGCGCCGGCAAGGACTGGGGCCCACCGCGCCTTCATGATTTCCGTATTTGCATAAAATTTGGACAAATTCTAAGCTTTGTTCACTCTCTTTTTAACTACATCGGTCGTAGACTCGTAGGTAACCGGCCGGTGGATCAATCCGAACAAACAGCTACTCCTGCATGTACGTAGTACCTAATTTTTGTTTGTTTGGGAATGTTGTTTGGGAATGTTGTAGTACGTACGCACTTTATCTCTTCGCACCTGCATCATTGGATTCTTCTTATAAATCCTACTACGATACGATGGCCGACGGCGGCAAAATAACTAACAACCCTCTAGAAAATCAAGAGACCAGACGTCGAAACTAGGGCACGTGTACGATGGCCGACGGCGGCGACCAGGAGCTTGACGAACTGGCGGTGATCGCGACGGCGGAGCCCCAGGAGTGTAGCAGGTGGGCGATCATCTGCCTTTTGGGATGCGCTGGCGTCATGCTCTTCGGCCTAACCTTCTACGTGATGGACGACTTCGAGAGCTCGCCTGCGCCTTTCCTCGTCCTCCTCCTAGCGTTTCTGTTCGTCTTCGTGGGAGGCTCATGTATCGCTGAATGCATTATTTTTGTGTGTGAGCAATACACCGGTGGCAATGCACTTGGAGTAATGAACGTAGATAGATTGTTGTCGTGGTAGCCAGTAGCAACTGGTTATCTTGTGTAATACTGTACCCCCCAGTCCTTTTAAGTCTACATATAAATTTTGTCCAAAGTCAAAGTATCCCAATATAGCAATTCATATTTGTATTGCATGATGTACATTTCATGACATAGTGACTTTTGAAATTTTGTTTGTATGCACTACAACCATTCACCGTCAATGATTGCTTTCCATAAAAATAATAAACTACTGATCTGCCTCTTTGAGTCTTTTTTATTGGTGTAGATGCATTGCAACTTATGGACTTCTCCCTTTGTTAGTTTCTCGGGTTAAAAATACTATCTTCTTATTTTGAATGATTGTTACACTCATTATTCGTGTACCTTCCCCTTCGTGCCAAATCCGGTACATGTGCTACGTTCCAACATTTCTTTGTGTTTATACTAACTCAGTTTGTACTCGAGGAGGGCGCCCCCTGCTCGTTTTCGTAGTAGCCGCCGTCTTCGTCGGATTCATCGCCTTGGAGGGTGTCCCCCCCCCACTCCCCTTCCGCGATGCCATAAGCAGCTCAGACGAGAGCCAACCCTAGCCGACCTGCAGGGAGAGAAAGCACAGTCGCTTCTTCCACCTTCGTCGCAGTTCACCGCCACCCCTGGCAAAACCCTAACCCTAGCAATCCGCCCACCAATCGCTGACGCTGTCACCTCTCGGACGCTCGTAGGGTATCCATGGTGGACCTGCATGCCATGTGTAGCATTTGGAGGGTTGCCTACTGTTGGGGAACGTAGTAATTTCAAAAATTTCCTACGCACACGCAAGATCATGGTGATGCATAGCAAGGAGAGGGGTGAGTGTGTCCACGTACCCTCGTAGACCGAAAGCGGAAGCGTTATGACAACGCGGTTGATGTAGTCGTACGTCTTCACGATCGACCGATCCTCAGTACTGAACGTACGGTACCTCCGTGTTCAGCACACGTTCAGCTCGGTGACGTCCCGCGAACTCACGATCCAATAGAGCTCGAGGGAGAGTTTCGTCAGCACGACGGCGTGATGATGATGTTGATGAAGTTACTGACGCAGGGCTTCGCCTAAGCACCGCTACGATATGACCGAGGTGGATTATGGTGGAGGGGGGCACCGCACACGGCTAAGAGAGATCAATGATCAACTTATGTGTTCTAGGGTGCCCCCTGCCCCCTTATATAAAGGAGCAAGGGGGGAGGCCGGCCGGCCCTGTAGGGCGCGCCAGGAGGAGGAGTCCTCCTCCTAGTAGGAGTAGGACTCCCCCTTTCCTACTCCTACTAGGAAGGGGGAGAAGGAGAAGGAAAGGGGGGAGCCCCCCCTTCCTAGTCCAATTCGGACCAGAGGGGGAGGGGGTGCGCGGCCTGCCCTGGCCGGCCCCTCTCTCTCTCCACTAGGGCCCAACAAGGCCCATTAACCCCCAGGGGGTTCCGGTAACCCCTCCGGCACTCCGGTAAAAACCCGATTTCACTCGGAACTCTTCCGATGTCCAAATATAGGCTTCCAATATATCAATCTTTATGTCTCGACTATTTCGAGACTCCTCGTCACGTCCGTGATCACATCTGGGACTCCGAATTACCTTCGGTACATCAAAACACATAAACTCATAATACCGATCGTCACAGAACTTTAAGCGTGCGGACCCTACGGGTTCGAGAACTATGTAGACATGATCGAGACACGTCTCTGATCAATAACCAATAGCGGAACCTGGATGCCCATATTGGTTCCTACATATTCTACGAAGATCTTTATCGGTCAAACCGCATAACAATATACGTTGCTCCCTTTGTCAATGGTATGTTACTTGCCTGAGATTCGATCGTCGGTATCTCAATACCTAGCTCAATCTCGTTACCGGCAAGTCTCTTTACTCGTTCTGTAATGTAAATCCCGCAACTAACTCATTAGTCACATTGCTTGCTAGGCTTATAGTGATGTGCATTACCGAGAGGGCCCAGAGATACCTCTCCAACAATCAGAGTGACAAATCCTAATCTCGATCTATGCCAGCTCAACAAGTACCATCGGAGACACCTGTAGAACACCTTTATAATCATCCAGTTACGTTGTGACGTTTGGTAGCACATAAAGTGTTTCTCCGGTAATCGGGAGTTGCGTAATCTCATAGTCATAGGAACATGTATAAGTCATGAAGAAAGCAATAGCAGTAAATTAAAATGATCAAGTGCTAAGCTAACGGAATGGGTCAAGTCAATCACATCATTCTCCTAATGATGTGTGATACGTCTCCAACGTATCTATAATTTTTGATTGCTTCATGCTATATTATATTCTGTTTTGGATGATTAATGGGCTTTGTTATACACTTTTATATTATTTTGGGACTAACCTATTAACCGGAGGCCCAGCCCAAATTGCTGTTTTTTTGCCTATTTTAGAGTTTCACAGAAAAAGAATATCAAACGGAGCCAAACGGAATGAAACCTTCGGGAACATGATTTTCCGAACAAACGTGATCCAGAGGACTTGGAGTCTACGTCAAGAAATCAACCAGGAGAGCACGAGGCAGGGGGCGCGCCTACCCCCCTGGGCGCGCCCTCCACCCTCGTGGGGCCCACGTTGCTCCACCGACGTACTTCTTCCTCCTATATATATACCTATGTACCCCCAAACCAACAAAAGCATCCACGAAAACCTAATTCCACCGCCGCAACCTTCTGTACCCGTGAGATCCCATCTTGGGGCCTTTTTGGGCGTCCTGCCGGAGGGGGCATTGATCATGGAGGGCTTCTACATCAACACCATAGCCTCTCCGATGATGTGTGAGTAGTTTACCTCAGACCTTCGGGTCCATAGTTATTAGCTAGATGGCTTATTCTCTCTCTTTGGATCTCAATACAAAGTTCTCCACGATTCTCGTGGAGATCTATTCGATGTAATCTTCTTTTGCGGTGTGTTTGTTGAGACCGATGAATTGTGGGTTTATGATCAAGTTTATATATGAACAATATTTGAATCTTCTCTGAATTCTTTTATGTATGATTGGTTATCTTTGCAAGTCTCTTCGAATTATCAGTTTGCTTTGGCCTACTAGATTGATCTTTCTTGCAATGGGAGAAGTGCGTAGCTTTGGGTTCAATCTTGCGGTGTCCTTTCCCAATGATAGCAGGGGCAGCAAGGCACGTATTGTATTGTTGCCATCGAGGATAACAAGATGGAGTTTATATCATATTGCATGAGTTTATCCCTCTACATCATGTCATCTTACTTAAAGCATTACTCTGTTCTTTTGAACTTAATACTCTAGATGCATGCTGGATAGCGGTCGATGTGTGGAGTAATAGTAGTAGATGCAGGCAGGAGTCGGTCTAGTTGTCACGGACGTGATGCCTATATACATGATCATACCTAGATATTCCCATAACTACGCTCAATTCTATCAATTGCTCAACAGTATTTGTTCACCCACCATAATACTAATGCTCTTGAGAGAAGCCACTAGTGAAACCTATGGCCCCCGGGTCTATTTTCCATCATATTAATCTTCCAACACTTAGCTATTTTTATTGCCTTTTATTTTACTTTGCATATTTATTATAAAAATACCAAAAATATTATCTTATCATATCTATCAGATCTCACTTTCGTAAGTGACCGTGAAGGGATTGACAACCCCTTTATTGCGTTGGTTGCGAGGTTTTTATTTGTTTGTGTAGGTGCGAGGGACTTGAGCATGGCCTCCTACTGTATTGATACCTTGGTTCTCAAAAACTGAGGGAAATACTTATGCTACTTTGCTGCATCACCCTTTCCTCTTCAAGGGAAAACCAACGCAGTGCTCAAGAGGTAGCAATAAGGATTTCTGGCGCCGTTGCCGGGGAGTTGATAACCCACAAGTATAGGGGATCACAACAATTTTCGAGGGTAGAGTATTCAACCCAAATTTATTGATTCGACACAAGGGGAGCCAAAGAATATTCTCAAGTATTAGCTGTTGAGTTGTCAATTCAACCACACCTGGATAACTTAGTATCTGCAGCAAAGTATTTAGTAGCAAAGTAATATGATAGTAGTGGTAACGGTAACAAAAGTAACGATAGCAAAAGTAATATTTTTGGTGTTTTGTAGTGATTGTAACAGTAGTAACAGAAAAGTAAATAAGCGAAGAATAGGTGAAAAGCTCGTAGGCATTGGATCGGTGATGGAGAATTATGCCGGATGCGGTTCATCATGTAACAATCATAACATAGGGTGACACAGAACTAGCTCCAATTCATCAATGTAATGTAGGCATGTATTCCAAATATAGTCATACGTGCTTATGGAAAAGAACTTGCATGCCATGTTTTGTCCTACCCTCCCATGGCAGCGGGGTCCTAATGGAAACTAAGGGATATTAAGGCCTCCTTTTAATAGAGTACTGGAACAAAGCATTAGCACATAGTGAATACATGAACTCCTCAAACTACGGTCATCACCGGGAGTGGTCCCGATTATTTTCACTTCGGGGTTGCCGGATCATAACACATAGTAGGTGACTATAGACTTGCAAGATAGGATCAAGAACTCACATATATTCATGAAAACATAATAGGTTCAGATCTGAAATCATGGCACTCGGGCCCTAGTGACAAGCATTAAGCATAGCAAAGTCATAGCAACATCAATCTCAGAACATAGTGGATACTAGGGATCAAACCCTAACAAAACTAACTCAATTACATGATAGATCTCATCCAACCCATAACCGTCCAGCAAGCCTACGATGGAATTACTCACGCACGGCGGTGAGCATCATGAAATTGGTGATGGAGGATGGTTGATGATGACGATGGCGACGGATTCCCCTCTCCGGAGCCTGATACGTCTCCAACGTATCTATAATTTTTTATTGTTCCATGCTATTATATTATCTGTTTTGGATGTTTATGGGCTTTATTAAACACTTTGATATTATTTTTGGGACTAACCTATTGACCCAGAGCCCAGTGTCAGTTCCTGTTTTCCCCCTTGTTTCAGTGTTTCGAAGAAAAGGAATATCAAACGGAGTCGAAACGGAATGAAACCTTCTGGAGAAGTTATTTTTTGGAAGGAAAGCGACCCGGGAGACTTGGAGTCCACGTCAAGGAAGCAACGAGGAAGGCACGAGGCAGGGGGACGCGCCCACCCCCCTGGGCGCGCCCTCCACCCTCGTGGGCCCCTCGTGGCTCCGCTGACGTATTTCTTCCGCCTATATATACCCTTATACCCTAAAACAATCAGGGAACAGAATAGATCAGGAATTCCGCCGCCGCAAGCCTCTGTAGCCACCAAAAACCAATCGGGACCCTGTTTCGGCACCCTGCCGGAGGGGGGAACCCTCACCGGTGGCCATCTTCATCATCCCGGCGCTCTCCATGACGAGGAGGGAGTAGTTCACCCTTGGGGCTGAGGGTATGTACCAGTAGCTATGTGTTTGATCTCTCTCTCTCTCATGTTCTTGAGGTGATTCGATCTTGATGTATCGCGAGCTTTGCTATTATAGTTGGGTCTTATGTTGCTTCTCCCCCTCTACCCTCTTGTAATGGATTGAGTTTTCCCTTTGAAGTAATCTTATCGGATTGAGTCTTTAATGATTTGAGAACACTTGATGTATGTCTTGCCATGCGTATCTGTGGCGACAATGGGATATCACGTGATTCACTTGATGTATGTTTTGGTGATCAACTTGCGGGTTCCGCCCATGAACCTATGCATAGGGGTTGGCACACGTTTTCGTCTTGACTCTCCGGTAGAAACTTTGGGGCACTCTTTGAGGTTCTATGTGTTGGTTGAATAGATGAATCTGAGATTGTGTGATGCATATCGTATAATCATACCCACGGATACCTGAGGTGACATTGGAGTATCTAGGTGACATTAGGGTTTTCGTTGATTTCTGTCTTAAGGTGTTATTCTAGTACGAACTCTAGGGCTGTTTGTGACACTTATAGGAATAGCCCAACGGATTGATTGGAAAGAATAACTTTGAGGTGGTTTCGTACCCTACCATAATCTCTTCATTTGTTCTCCGCTATTAGTGACTTTGGAGTGACTCTTTGTTGCATGTTGAGGGATAGTTATATGATCCAAGTGTGTTATTATTGTTGAGAGAACTTGCACTAGTGAAAGTATGAACCCTAGGCCTTGTTTCAACGCATTGCAATACCATTTATGATCACTTTTATCGCTTGCTACCTTGCTGTTTTTATATTTTCAGATTACAAAAACCTATATCTACCATCCATATTGCACTTGTATCACCATCTCTTTGCCGAACTATTGCACCTATACAATTTACCATTGTATTGGGTGTGTTGGGGACACAAGAGACTCTTTGTTATTTGGTTGCAGGATTGTTTGAGAGAGACCATCTTCATCCTACGCCTCCCACGGATTGATAAACCTTAGGTCATCCACTTGAGGGAAATTTGCTACTGTCCTACAAACCTCTACACTTGGAGGCCCAACAACGTCTACAAGAAGAAGGTTGCGTAGTAGACATCAAGCAGTTTTTGGCGCCGTTGCCGGGGAGGTGAGTGATTGAAGATATATCTTTAGATCTTGCAATCAAATCATTTTGTTTCTTGTTTTAGCACTAGTTTAGTTTATAAAAGAAAACTACAAAAAAATGGAATTGAGTTTGTGTCATACGCTTCACCTTTTAAATATCTTTCGTGAGTATGATGGAAAAGAAAATTGTGCCAAAGTGTTAGAAGAAGAATGCATTAAAATGTTTGGCACTAAATCTTTGAATAATGAGCATGATTGCAATGTTGTTAGTATGAACTCTTTGAATATCCATAGTACTAATGATGATTGCACTAGTCATGATGGAAATATCTCCTATAAGCATGTCAATTTTTGTGGAGTGTTCTGGGTTTGCAAGTACACACCAAATAGAGAAGATAAATATTGCAAGAGGCATAAGCATTTAGAAACTAAATGGTTGCAAGAAAGGCTAGATGCGTGTGCTGAAAATTTAAACATTCTTAGCCATACTTGTGAACTTTGCAATGAACGTGATCATTTCAGTACCCAATGCAAATTGTTTCATGATCGTATCATGTCCAAAAATTGTGATGACTTGATTTCCCTTGCACATCATAATGAACTTAGTTTGCTCTTGGGTTATGAAGAAATGAAACGTATAACTAAGGTTATTCCATAATTTGCCCTTGATAGAGTTCTTCATTTTGATCTAGAAGAAATTTATATGTATTGTGCGGTGAATTGCATTGAAAATCCTTATATTGCCAACTACATAAAGAAAAGAAAACAAATAGAAGATGAAGAAAATACTAATTAAAGGGAAGAGACTTCCCAATATCCTCCTATTATTTCTTATGATGAATCAGGTAATGAGGAGGAGCCTTCTATTCAACCAATCTCATTAATAAGGATCTCCAAAAAGAGGATTGAACCCACACATGATGTGGTGAAGAAGAAGAAAAGAAAAAGGAAGAGAGGTAAAAAGATATCTCTCCCAAATAATGTTGCTCCTATTATTGTTGTGCCTCATGAAAATGAATCAAAAATAATTATGGAAGATGATGCACTTGATGATGATCTCGTTATGCCTATTGCTTGTGGTGATGATTATGATTGGGAAGATAATGATATTTCTTATGATCTTGAAAACCTTTTTGGAACTTGCTTGGAAAAATATGATATTTTCTATACTATTGGTGCTATCCATACTATTAATGATGAGAGTGATCATGCTTATGATATGAAAAGGCCCAAGCTTGGGGATGCTATGTTGTGTGAAGATGATGTTTTTGAGAATATATTTGCTGCAATTAATGTTTGTCCCAAGCTTGGGGATGCTACGTTTAACGAAGATGATATTTTTAGCCTCTCAAGTTTCGACATGCAAATTTATAATGATGATAGCATGCCTCCTACTTATGATGATTATATTGATAAAAGTGGGGTTGGAAGAATGTCAACTTTAGGAAGTAAGATCCCACTATTTTGGAGGATGTTGAATCTTATAATATTTATGAAAATGGATTTGGAGAGGTCATGACTTTATTTAGTGATGAATCCACTATTTCGGAAGAGGTTCCAATTGATTATGAGAACAAAGTTGCTATATATGATGATTATTGTGATGACTTGTATGCTATTAAGAATAATGATAACCATGAAACTTTTCATCATGATTTTAGTTTTCAATTGTATTATGCCTCGCATGATAATTATTTTGTTGAGTTTGCTCCCACTACTATTTTGAATGAGAAGAATTTTTCTTATGTGGAGAGTAGTAAATTTTCTATGCTTGTAGATCATGAAAAGAATGCTTTAGGTGTTGGTTATATTGT